>NW_027202605.1:2167500-2552189 GCF_024711535.1 Dipodomys merriami | reverse complement strand
GCCTGTCCTTTTCTTATGGTGGTTATGTAGTTTTGTTACAGTTTTGATACTAACGTGATATTTTATTGAAAGACTGGACAAGGTTTAGAGAATTGGTAACATTTCTTCCTTACATGCTTCCTTACATACTTGAGCCTACCTATTCTGGGTGGTTTCTGGTTTTGAAGTTATTAATAATTGCTCAAATGTCTTTAGTATATATCTGTTTTATTCAGATTGAGTTTCTTCTTTGAATTTTGGTAGTGTCCTTAATGAGATTAGTGCATGTTATCTGGGTTATGGAGTTTATATGGATATTGTTATTCAAAGCATTCTTTTTTTTTTTTTCCCATGGGGCTTGAACTCTGGTCCTGAGCACTGTCCCTCAGCTCTTCAGCTCAAGACTAGCACTCTACCACTTGAGCTACAGTGCCACTTCTGGTTTTTTGGTGGTTTATTGGAGATAAGAGTTTCATGGGCTTTCCTGCCCAGGCTGGCTTTGAACTGCAATCTTCATATCTCAGCCCCCTGAGTAGCAAGGGTTACAGGCGTGAGCCATCGGCTCACCATTGTTTTGGTGCCAGTTTTGGGGCTTAAGTTCAGGGCCTGAATGCTGTCCCTGAGCTTTTTTGCTCAAGGAGAGAACTCTACTCCTGAAGCCACAGCTTCACATTCAGCTTATTGGTTGGTAGTTCACTGGAGATAAGAGTCTCATGGATTTTCCTGCCAAAGCTTGGCTTTGGACTGTGCTCATCAGATCTCAGTCTCCTGAGTCACTTGGATTACAGATATGAGCCAATGGTGCCAGGTTCATTATCCTTTTAATGTCCACGAAATCAATAGTAATGTTACCTATTTTTCTTCTGATGTGACTAATTTATTATTCACTCTTTTTTTTTCCTTATTTGCCTAGCCAGAGCCTTATAAATTAATCTTTTCAAGGAAACAGCTTTTAGAATAAGCTCTGTAAGTAATTTAATTATCTTTATAAATTGAGCCTTTTTATATGCAAAGTGGACAGTTTTTTGCTAGAGTGGCTTGCACATAGACTGAAAGAAGGGCTGGATGACTAAGAACAGAAAGGCCTAGAGACTTCCTGTGCTGTTTCAATTGAATGGTTGAGGAAGGAGAGGAGAGATCAGTACTGTTTTTCTCTGTTGAGTTCATGGCTGGCTTTCATTTTTAATCCACACATTCTGCTTTTCATTGAACTGTAAGTATACTTTCTGCATACTTGCTTACTTAGTTGTGTGTGACCTTTGCAGCAGGATGCATTATAATTGCAATATTTCAACTAATTTCCTATCTGCAATATACTTCTACTGGGATATGATTGGCATACAACTGACAAGGCATATCAATTTGGTTTTTCTCACACAAACATATGTTTGTAAATGGGAAACTTCAGGTGCTCATATATATATATATATAGATAGATAGATAGATAGATAGATAGATAGATAGATAGATAGATCACCACTAACAGCATTTTTTTTCTTCTGCTTATGTGGTGCTGAGGAATTGAACCCAGGGCCTCATGCATGCAAGGCAAGCGCTCTACCACTGAGCCACCTTCCCAGCCCATAGATCTGTTCTTGATGAATTGATCTCTTTACTATTTTTCATTGCTATTATAAAGGTGATGTACAAAAGGGTTACAGTTAAATAAATCAAATAAAGAGTATATTTCTTTTCTGGACAACATCACCCTTTCCATTGCTCTTTTTCAGTTTTGATCCTTTATTCTTATATTATATCTTGTCTTTTTGCATAGTTCTTTTAAATATACAAGGTCGACTTTACTTAATATAAAGATCACTATCCTTGTTCTTTATGACTTGTATTGGTGTGGAATAACTTTTTTCCCCATAACTTTTAGTCTGTTTATGGCAATACAAGGTACACAAGTCTCATATTGGTAACATGGTTGAGCTCTGCTTTTTAAGCCCATTTCTTGATTCCATATGTTTTGGTTAGACAATTTAATTTGTTTATATTTAATTATCAGCATGTAAGAACTTATGGCTTCCATTTTGTTAGTAACTTTCTGAGTTTTATTTGTTTGTAGATGAAGTCATATACTAAGTAACATTTCAAGGAAAATGTGTACATACAAGAATGATCCCAGAAGATCCTATTATATAGCGATTATCTAGCCATATTAGTCATGTTAATATACATTCCTATTTTTTTCTCTTTTGACGGATTAACTTCAAGTTTTCTTTCTTTGAGTTCACTGCTTATTTCTTTAGTTATGATTGTGCTGATTGTTGAAGCTTTCCATTACAATTTTTTTTGCTTTGGTTATGGAAATTTTTTATATCTAGGATTTCAATTTTTTATATTAAAATTTTTCTTTATCAAATTTCTTGCTTTGTGACTAAATGGTTTCTTAATTCTACTTAATTGCTTTTAATCTACATAATCCTTTGTATTCAATGTTTTAAAGAGTGCTGCTCTGAATTTTGGTCCTGTCATTTCAGCGGGGCCCATTGTTGGGCATTGTGGTAATTTCTCTTGGAGGTATTATGATTCCTCAGCATTTCTAACCCTGATGTCCTTCCATTGGGCTTTGTGCATGTGTGGCCATTAGTCACCCTTTTTGACTTTGATATTTGTGTTCATAGATAGATCTTTTCCATTAGTTTAACCTGTACTTTGGATGGGCTGGCTGGTAATGACCAGGGTCACAGAGAAGTTACTTTCAAGTTATTCGATTGGGTAATCACTTTGGGTCTAAAGTCATGTGGGACAGCCATCTTGGTTCTATCATCTGACCAGGCTGAGCTGCCAGTTACATGGATCAGGATGGAGAGACAAGGTGATGTGATGAATAGAAATGCTTGATTAAGATTCACCTTCTTCCCTGGGAAGAGTACAGGCTGTATTCACTGGGGATCCACCTTCTTCCCTGGGAAGAGTACAGGCTGGATTCACTGGGGATCCGCCTTTTTCCCTGGGAAGAGTACAGGCTGGATTCACTGGGGATCCACTGAGTCAACTCCTTCATGTGTGAGAATAGAGTGCCTGCTCGTGGTAGAAAGTCCCTCACATGCTTTGGTGAGGTAGAGGCTGGAATGCTTGTTCTGGTGGCTCAGATTGGTGAACAGACCCAGACCTCTTCTAGACAGAAAAACAAGTCAATGTAAAATAGGCTTTGCTGGTCACTAGGCATGCTTTTCTCACTCCCAACCTCCAGTTCTCCCCATTGAACCCATCTATACCTCCAAAGATGGCTAAAGATGTACTTAAGTGCTGTCTTCCATGGCCGACATGCAATACATCTCCTTTCTCTGTCACCGTGTCTCTTTACTTACTATATGTTGGGGGCTGGGAGGGCAGGCAAATGGTCAGACCTAATGTGAGACCCTTGGATTTGGGGTCATAAGTCTACAAATCTAATTTTACCTTTGCTTTTGCAGACAAGTCCTCCCCTCTTCTTTCTTCCAATCTATTACACTTTCTTACTCGATTGTGTTTACTTTTAGAGAGTATCTCTATTCGAAATATATATTTGCTAATGTCCCCCACATTAATACATCTGCTTTTTGTGCCAGTCCTGGGGCTTGAACTCAGGGCCTGGGTGCTGTCCCTGAGCTTCTTTGTGCTCAAGGCTAGTGCTCTACCACTTGAGCCAAAGTGCTGTTTCTGGCTTTTTCTGACAAGTTTATTGGAGATAAGAGTCTCATAGACTTCTCTGCCTGTACTGGTTTGAACTGTGATCCTCAGATCTCAACATCCTGAGCAGCTAGGATTACAGGCGTGAGCTACCAATAACCCAGATTACACAATCTTCTTTAAACCACATCCTTCTTGGGGACAAGCACCAACAGATGCTTTCCATGGAATACTCAGAATCCTATTCATGATCTGAGCACTTGTAATTGTTAGAAAACTTTGGTTACTGGAAGCAAAAAAAACCCACCTTAACTTGCTCAAGCAAAAGAGCACCTTCAAAACTCAAAAGCAGGATTGAACGCCACCATTTCTGTTTATGACAGAGAAATTCAAGGGCCATCTCTTTGTATGTGAATATTCACTGTGAGCCATGGACATACTGTTCTTCTGTATCTTCTTAGTCCCAAGATGAGAGCCCTAATGCTATCTGTCAGGAGCTCAGAAATGAAGTCCCAGGGAGAGAAGCATGTCAGTCCCAGCTTATTTTATTAGTGCTCATGTGAGCACCATTTCATTTGAGAGCAAAACCTGAGCCCAACTGTGCAAATGTACACCACTGGAAAATTCAGAGAGCTCCTCTGTGGGGGATTAATGTGCATTGGCAGAGAAAAGTGAGGCCAATTTACCCTGCAGAGACAGCCTCCTTCTTTTCCCCCTGTGGTCTTGTCAGGTGCAAGATAAAAACACCACTCTTGCCTTTTAGGTAAAGGAGAGTGAACCCCATGTTCTTTCCTTCTTCCCTTGACTTTGAATTTTCTTTTTTGAAGTTAGTAAAACTTAGGCTTTTTAAAAAGTAGAACTACTTAGACCTTCAGATTCTTTGATTCATCTGGTCCAGGCCGTATGATACTCCATCCTTCCATTCATCCACCAACCATCCATCTACCCATCCATCCATCCATCCATTCTTTCACTCATTCAATACAACTACTTTCACACAAACCAATATCTCTTCTGTCACACTTCTTTTAGTTTTCAACCAAATGCATATTGATCGCCAATGAGTATGAGTCCTAGGGACCTAAATGGTGTCTTATTCAGTGACTGAGCTTTGGTTTAACTTAATTTTGACTCAACAGATAGCTTGGGAGATAGGCAGTATTGATTAAAGGCTAAGAAAGGAATGCTGCAGTTCAATAGGAGATAAACGAATACCACTGTGCAAGTAATTGTGGACTGGGCCACACTTCTAAATTAGTTTCAAATTAGCTTTCTACTTCTGCAGCCTATTTCACTTTATCTAAAGAATTGGAAGAAGATGTGTGGGGCACTGATCATGATACCTGCGATTCAGGGAAGAAAAGCTGAGACTCATTAAATATCACCCCTCATGACTACAGGTTCGAAGGGAGAGGAAAAGAATGTCTAATGTGCAGTGTTCGGTCAAACACACCATTAATCAACTGCTCTTGAGTGACTACATTTTATTACATGTCTGGCATTTCTGCTAAGTATACAAATGTATATTCCATATATATATATAGTCCATATAGATATTTTTGTATTCCATATAAATATGGGATATATATGTATATCTAGCTATATATTTAGCTATATAGATACCTATATATCTATAGATACTCATTCATCTCTCTAAGAGATATAGATATCTATATAAAGATATGCCTATATAAAGGTATCTATATCTATGTATATCTATCTATTCAAATAATTTTTATATATCATATATGGGATATATTACATCAATCTATATATTTATATACATGTATCTTTTTATATCCCATACAGATATATATCTATATATGTATATCTAATATATATGTATATATGGGATATCTTTATCTAAATCTATGTCTGTATCTCTCTCTATATATGGAAGAAAGGCAGCACTGAGAGTTAGATAATTTGCTCACAAATCACAGAACTAGTCACTATCAGGAAAGAAGTTTTGCCCTTTCCCAAGGCCTGCCATTTTCTGGACTGTAATTCAGTTGCTCTTTCAACAAAATGTCCCCTCTGTTCATGTGTAAAGTTAGTACTGTGAACAAAAATGAACTTGGAAGCTGGTAGAAAGGACAAACAAAAGAAAGAGCATCCACACTAGAGAAAGGTTGTCCACAGGAAGTGATTTAGTTGTATGCACATGTATTTTCAACATCCTTTTTGATACGTCCATGTATTAAGTAAAAAAAAAAAATATGTATATATACATATATATATTTTTTTTGCCAGTCCTGGGGCTTGAACTCAGGGCCTAGACACTGTGCCTGAGCTTCTTCAGCTTAAGGCTAGTGCTCTACCACTTGAGCCACAGCACCACTTGCAGCTTTTTCTGCTTATGTGGTATTGAGGAATTGAATCCAGGGCTTCATGCATGCTTTGCAAGCACTCTACCACTAAACCACATTCTCAGCCCACAATACATCTTTATACAAGGGAAACAAAAGTAGAGGAGTCCATTTATTTCCTCTCAGCTCATTATTATACCTATATCTCATTTCTGACTACCCTTGGTTACCAACTGAACATTTTCAACCAACAAAGCTAAGGGAATTTTAACAAAAGTATACTGCTGCACAGACTTGTTTAAATTCATTGAACTGGACACGCTCAGGAATGCACAATTTTCCAAATGATTCCTTCAGTACAAGCTGAGTACTTGCTATCCTCAATGCATTGATCAGTTGCAAAATACATACACACACAAATACAAAATACATAGCAGGCCCAGGTCTCTTCTTTCCCTTTGTCCTCAGTAGCTCAGGCCATGAGCCAAGCCCAAGAAAAGCTATGAATATCATTCGGACCTCTCAAAGTGTTTTCTCAGATACTAAATCACTGTGTGAATGGGGAAAATGTAAAGAGAAAACCAATCCAGTCGTGCAGAAATTCTAGAGGACAGGAGGTAGGCAGACAAGGCCCAGAAAAGCAGTTCACTTCTCATGCAAGACATGGTGTTTATATGGTAATTCATGTCACACATTCATCCATTCTAGTGACTGCAAGTTAATGAAAACACTGTCTTTATTATTCACATAACAGGCTAGAGGATGAGTCTGCATGATTCTGTTGTAGACCAAGAAGGTTTAGGAATAAAGAGGCTTTTATTACCTGGTGAAGAGCTGTGGGAGGAGGGCCCAGACCAAGTCTCTAATTCATGATCTCCCACGTGACTGTAAATGAAAGGGTATTTTATCTTTTTAATTTGCTATTTAACAAATTTATATTAAATAGCATAATTAATATTAATACTAAACCAATGTTAATACTAAATCAATATTAACATTTGCAAATTAATGTCAATATTAAATAGCCTGATTAGTATTTGCATATTGATATTAAGTAGCATACTAAAATATGAAATCTTGCTGGGCACTGGTGGCACATGCTCGTAATCCTAGCAACTCAGGAGGCTCAGAACTGAGGATTATGGTTAAAAGCCAGTCAGTATACACACACACACACACACACACACACACACACACACACACACACACACACACACACACACACACACACACACACACACACACACACACACACACAAGGAGTATTATTTAGCTAGGAAGAGAAAGGAAAATCAAGGTTCAGAAAATGGATGGACGTAGATACCTTCACATTAAGTGAAATAAGCAGGTCCATGGATGTGGCTCAAGCGATAGAGGGCTCGCCTTGAGCTGAAGAGCAAAACAAGTATCAGCCATTTTTATCTCTGGAAATTAGGAACTACCACCACAACAAAAAAAATTGTAAACAAATAGAAGTGAGAATTTTAGAGAAGGGGAAGGGAGGAGGTAGAGGAAGGAAGCATAAGAAAGGGTAAAATGTACCTAGCTTGGGTAGGAAAGACTGTGAGAGACTCTTATCTCCAATTAACCACCAGAAATTCAAAATGGCTAAAGTGCTCAAAATGGTAAAGTGCTACTCTTGAGTGAAAAATCTGAAACAGTGCACAGGCCCTGAGTTCAAGCCCCAGGACTGGCAAAGAAAGAAAGGAAGGAAGGAAGAGGGAGAGAGAGACAGAGACAGAGAAAGACAGAGAAAGGGAGAGAGGGGTCTGCTCCACCTTCCCAGGGTGGACCTTACAGGACGGAAGGAAGGAGAGAAGGGAGGGAAGGAGGGAAGGAGGTAGAAAGAGAGAAAGAAGAGACAAAAGGGTATAATGCGAGTGAATATGATCCAAGCAGATAATATGCAGACCTGTCACTTTGTACAATGGATGTACATTGTTGAAATGTTTAAAAGGAGAACACTAGGTGGCAATCCTCAAGATGCTCTGAACATGTCATGAACTGGTTTATTTATGCTTGTTTTGTTTCACAAGAAACCTGTGAGATAGGTGCTGTTATGATGCTCACTTTACAGTCAGGAAATGAGGGCACAGAGGTGGAATTTCCCCAAAACCACTGGGAAACTGGGCCTGATTGTACTGGGGCACTGTATTTGCTCCCAGGGTGCTTTGCATGAAAGAAGGTGGGGGCTTTGATCCCCAGAAAGAAGGCTGTGCACCTATGGCTCATGCTTGTAATCCTAGCTGCTCAGGAGGCTGAGATCTGAGGATAATAGTTCAAAGCCAGCCAGGACAGGAAAGTCTGTGAGACTTTTATCTCCAATGAACCACCAGAAAACCAGAAGTGATGCTGTGGCTCAAGTGGTAGAGCACTAGCTTTGAGCCAAAAGGGCTCAGGAACTGCACCCAGGCCCTGGGTCCAAGCCCCACAGTCAACCAAAAAACAAAATCCAAAAGATGAAAAGTGACAGGCTAAGGTCTTCCTGAAACAGAAAACACCCCTACCAGAGAAATGCAGGCTGAGCACATGGCTTGATGGCTACTGGCAGACACAAGTGCAGAGCCTTCTTCACATCTCTTCTGGGAGAGGCAAGTGGTCAGAAAAGCTGGAAGCACTTAGGTCAGAGTACAGATGGAGTGCCTAGCATAGACGTGGGCCTAGGAATTCAGTTTAGCTGGAATCTGAATGGGGTGGAGTTGTGAGTGTGTTTAGTGCCCTAAGGTAAAGCAGTGTGTTTCCCTGGATGGAAGGTGGCACTGAGAAGTTACCTTGTCCTGTAATCCTACCTATTAAGGAGGCTGAGATCTGAGGATCATGGTTCAAAGCCAGCCCAGACAGAAAACTCAGTAAGATTCCTATCTCCAATGAACCACCAAAAAGCTGGAAATGGAGCTGTGGTTCAAGTTGTAGAATGCTAGCCTTGAGCACAAAAGAGAGAGATAGCCGGGTGCTGGTGGCTCATGCCTGTAATCCTAGCTACTCAGGAGGCTGAGATCTCAGATTTGCAGTTCAAAGCCAGCCAGGGCAGGAAAGTCCGTGAAACTCTTATCTCCCATAAACTCAGCAGAAAACCGGAAGTGGCAATGTAGCTCAAGTGGTAGAGTGCTAGCCTTGAGCTGAGGGACAGCACCCAGACCCAGAGTTCAAGCCCCACGACCGACAAAGAAAAAAAAAAAAAAAAGCAAGGGATAACACCTAGGCCCAGAGTTCAAGCACCAGGACTGGCACATATACACACACAAATTCCCTCTTGAAATCCAGATATGTGGATAATAGTGTTATAACCCAGTATCTCCGAGTATAGTGAGAAGAAATGATATGCAAAAAGAAATTATTCCCATTCAAATGTCAGAATTATCAGCATTGCCCTCTGTAGGGATTAGTGACATTATTACAAGGTTTCCTATAGCCTTGAATAGACATTATGGCTTGTTAAACAGAGTTTTTTCTAAAAACGTTAGGCCCAACCTCTAAGTTCATGATTTCTTTGTGAAATCATGAATTCCTAGTCACTAATCAATCTTTCAAGACTAGAATGAACCTTTCTGAGAGACAAAAGAAAATCTAGAATTGAACTGAAAACGTTTCTCTCCAGGACACAAACACACACACACACACACACACACACACACACACACACACACACACACACACACACACACACACACACTTTAAAAGGAGAATAATATAGTTCCTACAGTAATGTCAACATTGCTACCAGGCCTGATATCAACTTGGTGAACCTTTCACTCAACCACCTCGTTGCTGTCTGACTTGAAGCTGTTTCTTCCCTAATCTGAGATCTAGAAAATTAAGCTGAAACCAATCATCCTTAACATTCCACCAATCTCTGAAGACCAGAAAAAAATGGATGAGCATTCACTAAGTAAGTGTGAATAACACCATGACCATCTCCTGAAACCCTCTCATTCATCTTATCGAGTAGCTACTATTTCTGCTGGTTCCACTCAAACCAAACCAACCTCAGCTACATTAAATACATTTTGAAGACTACACTTGCTTGTAAGTGTCAGAGCTGGGCTTCAAACCAGTTTTTGTTTTCTGTAACTAAATTGGGAGGGCTAAAATGCTGGCACAAATTTTTTTTTGCCTAGTCCCCTAAAGAGATTTTAGTACTAACTTCCATATCTGTAAAATGAGGATAATTGCTACTATGAAGCACACTGAGCAATTTGTACCTGGTATGATATTTCATTATTGTACAGAACTTGGTTAAAAAACAGGAGCAAAAAATGTGCACAGCCATGAACATTGTAATCAGTGCACAGGGAGAAAAGAAAAAAAAGATCTTTTACTTCCAGGTCCAGTTATGGTAATGATGTATTTGACTTTATTTCTTTTGTTTCATTGTTTTAATTTATCCCCCCCCACCTCTTACCTGTACAGCTTGTTCAAAAAGAATACTAGGGGGCTGGGAAGCTGGCTCAGTGGTAAAGCACTTGCCTTGCATGCATGAGGCCCTGGGTTCAATTCCTCAGCACCACATAAGCAAAAAGAAAAAAGCCGGAAGTGGCACTGTGGCTCAAGTAGTAGAGTGCTAGCCTTGAGCTGAAGAGCTGAGGGTCAGCACCCAGGCCCAGAGTTCAGGTCCCACGACTGCCCCCCCCCCCAAAAAAATAATACTAGCCAGGACTCTGAGCCTAGGATTTCAGAACAGGGTAAGTAAAAGGATGGACACAAGTTAGGTAGTGGTGGCTCATACCTGTCATGCTAGTTACTCAGGAGGCTGAGATCTGAGGATGGTGGTTCAAAGCCAACCTAGTACGAAAAAAATCTGTGAGACTCTCATTTCTTATTAAGTACCAAAAAGCTAGATATGTAAATGTGGCTCAAAGCAACAGAGCACTCACCTTGAGCAAAAAAGCTCAGACACAGTGCCCCAGCTCTCAGCTTAAGCCCCAGAACCTGCACAAAATACTTATCTGTGCAAAATTTTCTCACCTGCACAGTGCTGACACTAACAACATCTGTAACTATACGGTTTGTGGTGAACATGAAATTAAGCTATATATCTACATCTATATCTCTAAAACATGCTTCAAACGTTGCGTGATGTTGTGTGAGCATTGGTGTTTTCTATGAAGATGCTGATTGAGCCACTTCTGTCTGTCTGTCTGTCTGTCTGTCTCACTGAAACTGAGTTTCTACTTCTGGAACAAGAAGAAAAGACTTTATTCACTTCTTTAACCCATTAGTGAGGAGGCAGAGCTCCGTTATAGTTTTGAGCATGGCCAAACACACAATATCAGTTTCTGGATGGATGAGAGAGCAATGTAGTTTATGACCCACATATAGTCAACAGATCAGGAAATTCCACCATATACTTCCTATACAGGGCTATTCTGGGGTTCAGCATGGTGAGTGGGGTGCTGGCTTTGAGGTAGAAGAAAATGAGGTGCCTTTGGTTCCTTTGGGAGAGGATGAATAGTGTATTTGAATGATTTTGCAGGCTGGCAGGGAGAGGGAGGCTGAGATGTTGTTATTCACATGGCCAATGGGGAAAAATAGCTAGGTAAGAACAGAAGAAACACACTAGGTGAGAACCGATGAACTCATGAGGTAAGGCCTTTGGAAGAATCTGCAAAGTTGAAAGCTGCTAAGAAGCGGTACGGTTCTTGCATGCCGTTTCTAAGGCTCAAAGTTCAACCACAAGTATTGGAAGTTAAAAAAAGAATAGGGCTGGGAATGTGGCTTAGTGGTAGAGTGCTTGCCTAGCATTCATGAAGCCCTCAGTACCACATACACAGAAAAAGCCAGAAGTAGCATGCTGTGGCTCAAGTGATAGAGTGCTAGCCTGGAGCAAAGAAGCTTAGGGACAGTGCATAGACCCTGAGTTCAAGCCCCAGGACTGGCATAATAAATAAATAAATGCTGAGGAAACACATACAGTTTTCAGACTTACTTGCATGGTACCTTGTCCCTGAACACATCTAGCCCCAGAACCCTGGAATTCTCAGATTCTTTTGCCAATCATACTTCCACAACCACCATTTGCCAGTCCTGTGGCTCTGTTTTAGATTCCTGGAGAATCACCATGTCGGAGGCACATGCTGTGGATAGCTACTTAACTGAAGAAAGGCAGGGGGGTTTGTAGCTGCCATTGGCTCTGTCTGGTGAAGCAGAAGTGAGTGTGGTCTGGAGTATCAAGGGAGTTCAATCCATCTCCAAAGGACACATTCATCAACACAGAGATCCCCAAGCCCTGCATGCAGGAACATCAGCATTACTCACCCAACAGCCTCATTCTTTCTACTTCTTTTGTTTCTTAAAATATAGACTAGGTTTGTTTATTGGGGTGTGTATGTATGTGTGTGTGTGTATATATGTGTGTGTGTGAGAGAGAGAGAGAAAGAGAGAGAGAGAGAGAGAGAGAGAGAGAGAGAGAGAGAGAGAGAGAGAGAGAGAGAGAGAGAGAGAGAGAGAGAGAGAGAGAGAGAATGTCTTGGAGCCTGAACTCAGGGCCTGAGCGCTGTCCCTGAGCTCTTTTGCTCAAGTAGTGCTCTATCACTTGAGCCACAGCACTACTTCTGGTTTTCTGGTGGTTCATTAGAGATAATAGTTTCATGGGCTTCTCTGCCCAGTCTAGCTTTGAACTGTGATTCTCAGGTCTCAGCCTCCTCGGTAGCTAGGATTACAGTTATGAGCCACCGGTGCCTGACTTTTTGATAGACCGGCTGCTGATGGAACCACTGATGTTGCTCTTGCCCACACCAAGTGAGGAAGCAGGTTTTTCCCTCAAAGCTTATATGAAGGGACTCTCAGAAAGGCAATGCCAGCTGGGCACCAGTGGCTCACCCCTGTGACTGTACCTACTCAGGAAGCTGAGATCTGAGGATCATGGTTCAAAGCCAGCCTGGACAGGAAAGACCATGAGACTCTTTTCTCCAATGAACCACCCGACAACTGAAGTGGTGCTGTGGCTCAACGTGGTAGATCACTAGCCTTGAGCAGAAAAGCTCAATGATAGCGCCCAGGTCCTGAGTTCAAGCACATGACTGACCAAGAGAAAGAGAGAGAGGGGGGATCAGAGAAAGGAAATGTATTATGTGGTAGCCACAGGAAAAGAGTACCTTCAAGACATACAGAGCATCTTCCAGGGTGCAGACATGAGCTTTAGCTTTACCTATTTAAAGGGAAAGAAGTATGCATGTTCATTCATCATTCCCAGCCCCAGGTGAGGCCTGTGTGGGACCATTTTCTCAGTCTGTGTCTGGAGCAGGGAGGGGTTCTGGAATGGCTAATGCTCCATCCCTTGAGGAACAATCCAGTCTCTGTTGCCTGCTGAGGGACCTTCCTGAGATATTGGCTGTTCTTTTCCTTTGAGTCAGTTTCATCTTTTAACATAGATGATAAGCAACAAGCCTTGCTCTGAGTTCCAGCTCCAGTTCCAACATTCATGCATGGACACATGCACACATACACACACACACACAATGAAATCAAATGATAGCTATATATAGTTCTGAATATTATGATCTATTTTGAATTACTATTTAATGTGGTGTTATTAAGGAAGATGTTATTCTTTTTTAAAAATAAATTATTGTTATTGTAAAGGTGATGTGGGTTATATTACATAAGTCAGGTCAGGTAAAGAGTATATTTCTTTTTGAACAATGTCACCCTTTCCCTCATTCTCTCCCAGTTTTTCTCTTCTATCCCCACCCACAAATTGTATTGTTCATTTTCAACATAGTGTCTAGTGAGTACCACTGGTACATTTGTTCATCCTTCATCCCTCCATTTTCTTTTTCTTTTTTCTTTTTGTCAGTCCTGGGGCTTGAACTCAGGTCCTACGCACTATCCTTGAGCTTCTTTTGCTCAAGGCTAGAGCTCTACCACTTGAGCCACAGTGCTACTTCTGGCTTTTTCTATTTATGTGGTACTGAGGAATCGAACCCAGAGTTTCATGCATGCTAGGCAAGCATTCTACCACTAAGCCACATTCCTAGCCCCATGTCCCTCCATTTCTGATAGACGTTATTCTTAATTCTTGTTTCTGCCTGTCCAGCTGATGTGGTACTGCATGTTGGGAAGGCCATCTAGTTGCATAGCCAGCCTCTCTCCACTTTTCAGACATTTAGGTTTGGTTCTTTTTGTTTTGTTTTTTTGGGGTCCAGCCGTGGGGCCTGAACTCTGGGCCTGAGCACTGTCCCTCAGCTCTTCAGCTCAAGGCTAGCACTCTATCACTTGAGCCACAGCGCCACTTCCGGCTTTTTTCTTTTTGCTTATGTGGTGCTGAGGAATCGAACCCAGGGCCTCAGGCATGCAAGACAAGCGCTCTACCACTGAGCCACCTTCTCAGCCCCTTAGGTTTGTTTTATACCAAATGTCCAGGGACTTTAGGTGCGCATTGTAGCAGAAATAGTGACAGCCAATTACCAACCTGCTTGGAATAGACAAATGAAGAAAGGAAGTGTAGGTGAATGCAGTCACCAGATTCAATGTATGAAAATGGGGCTAGAAAAACTGAGGGGATGGGTGGGGTTGAGAGAGATGGGGAAGAATGATGATACAAGGGGTGACATGGATCAAGATGCATTGTACCCACCAACAGGCATGCTGAAACAAAACCCCTGTGTACAGCTACTTAAAGCTAATAATACATAAATCAAGGAAAACGGAATAGTCAGTGTATGTGTGTAAAAAATGGAGCTATGTAAACTGAGGGGTTGGGTAGGGATGGAAGATATGGGGAGGATGATGGAAGGGTGACATGACTGAAGATGTAAAGGACTCATAAACTGACATGTTGAATTGAAACTCCTTTAGATAACTGCTTAAGGATGATAAAAAGCGATATTCATGTTTCCTTCTGAAGGATTTTCTCAGGCATTGGTTTATATGGTAGAGACGATGAGAAGCTTCAGATCAGTGGGATATTAGCTTCAATAAAGGTAGAAGATGTAAGAATACATTCTGTATCTATAATAACATGCTCAGAGATGTTGCTGAATTGCTTTAAGACATCTCTTTGAAACTCATTTTTAAAGGACTAAATTTTTTTTTTAAATTCCATTAGTGATTCTCATGTTTCTCTCCTTTTAGTCTCTAAGCTTATGTCACCCTAGAATGCCTTTGATGAAAATTCAGTTCTTCAAGTCTGTATTTCCAAAGCACTAAATTAAAAGGAAGTAGCAAGATACCAAAGTGGCCACGTGTGTGTGGCTCACACCTGTAATCCCAGCTACTCAGGAGGCTGAGATCTGGAGATTATGGCTTAGAACCAGCCTGAATAGCAAAAGCCTATGAGACTGCTACTACCACCACCAAATAACAAAATAAATTACCGAATTCTTTATACAGACATAAAAGAGTTTTGCACACCCAGTTTTGATCAGAAAATTTTACAAGTCAGATTGCCACATGCTGGCCAAGTGCACAAACCTAAAGCAATTCCTGGTTCCAATATTCAGTTGTATAGCTTGTGGCTCATGCCTATAATCCTAGCTATTCAGGGGGCTGGAGATTAGAGAATAATAATTTGAAGCCAACCTGGGAAGAAAAAGCTCCATGAGATTCTCATCTCCAATGAACCACAAAAAAGCCAGAAGTGGAGTTGTCATTAAATTGGTAGAATGTGCTAGCCTTGAGCAAAAAAAGCTCAGGGACAGTGCCCAGTCCGTGAGTCTCAGCAGTAGTCATTCTGCCTTCTATTACCTGTTTCAAAATGGCAGGTGGTATGAGTATTGAATAATATAATAGGCTGTCTTGAATTCCCCGCTCCCCCCTCGTGCCAGTTCTGGGGTTTTAACTCAGGACTTGGGTGCTGTCCCTGAGCTTCTTTTTGCTCAAGGCTCGTGCTCTACTACTAAGCTACAGCTCCAGTTCTGGCTTTTTCTGAGTGATTTATTAGAAAGAAGAGGTTCACAGGCTTTGCTGCCTGGTTTTGAACCCTGATTCTCAGATCTCAGCTTCCTAAATAGCTAGGATTATAGGGTGAGCCACCAGTGCACAGCAATTTATCTCATTTTTATAAAAAGGATGTAGAAGGAAGTGTACTCATTACCTCACTCATGTAACTGTAACCCTCTGTATAGTATCTTTACAATAAAAAAAAGGATGTAGAACTTCTTGAAGATTAAGCCACTAGTTTTTATCAGCCATTGGCATCTCGGTGTAAATGGTCTGCATGGAAATAATTGGAGTTGGAATCATTGATTGAGAAGATTGATGTCATAAATCAGACATGGAAGGTGGAACTAGAATGACTTCAGAGTGAATTATCAGAGACAAACCTGTCAGAACTGATAACCTGACTCCAACCAGGCACATAGCTACCTGAAAAGATAGAACTCATTAGTCCAAGTACTGGTTAGAATTGCTCAGATATTTAATAAATAGTTATTTGGGGCCTAATCAGTGACCAGGACTGTTCTGGCTCTGGAGATATAACTGAAAACATGTGAACATTTTATTTAACTCATTATTAACAAGGAGCCAGGCAGATGGTACAACCAGTACAAAGGAGAATTCTAACCATCAGTGCACTTTATCGATCAATAATAATTACATTAATTCACAAAATACATGAAAAACTGTTATCTTTCACAGCAGGAGATTAAATCAACGAAGAAACGAAATTCATGATATATGGTTTGTGGAGTGTTGAAGGTGCATGTATTGATTGTCTGGCCAGACAAGGGTCTGAAAGGTAGAGAAATCGAGGAAATATATGGATATCTGGGTGATTTTTTTTCCTCTATTAATTTAGCAGCCTGGGCTGCAATTCCAGTAAACTTGAGGATCCTTCCAGCTCAAATATATTTTATGTCTCTGTAATTATCTCCTGGTGTGGGGAAGGCGAGTTGAAGAATATTCTATCATGAGGTTTAGAGCTTTCCTATCAACAGGCTTTAATAATAGCAGCTATTGATCTTCAGTGTGGGGAGAAGCAATTGAGCAGTGCCATAAGGCAGCACACCACTAGTGGGTCAGCAGTTGGAAGGACTTTCAGGGTGAAGAAATCAGAGTTGCAAAGCATCCCTTGTACAATCTCCCCATTATACAGCACTGCTCCTACATATCATCATCATCATTATTAATATTATTACGTCTTCTTGGATCATTCAATTATTCTACCATTCAATTCATGCTCTCATACATTCCTTCACTCTACGCACTGAGGGCCCACTATGCCATTTCAGGAGTGGTGCCTGAGTCTTGAGTCACAGACTCTACCCAGACTCATGAGTCACAAGGGACAAAGGACAGAATTCCCACAAAGGACAAGAAGGTACCAAAGCAGGAAGAAGCTCTCTGGAGCCAGAGGCATCTGTCAACAATTAGCAGGAGCTGGGTTCAGGTAGCTCATGCTTGTCATCCTAGCTACTCAGGAAGCTGAGATCTGAGGATGGTGGTTCAAATACAGCCCTGGCAGGAAAGTCTACGAGACCAGAAAACCAGAAGTGGTGCTGTGGCTCAAGTGGTAGAGCTCAGAGACAGCACCCAGACTCAGAGTTCAAGTCCCATGACTGACCCACCCCACAAAAAAAAAAATTAGCAGGAAGAGGGAGATGATGATTTCCACCATGGTACCATTTGAAAAGAAAGAGAATGTGCCAGCACATTACAGTCTAGGCAGGAAGAAATGCACAGGATGCTTCAAATCTATAATGGTCCTGCGGTACAACCAGGGTCACTCTTCTTTTACCTGCCTTTCTACTTATTTTCTTCTGGCAAACAGGTTTAGTTTTCATAGATAGAGACTAGCCTCTTACTCATGCCCTAAGGTGATAGTATTGGCTGTATAAAATGGCCCCTCACATTTGTCTGACTGATAAAAATCTGGACACCTTTCAATCCATAAAGGAAGATGCTTCTAACCTGCTAGAAAAGAAAAGTGATCTTTTCTAGAAGTACTTCTGAGCTGGTAAATCAGCAACCTGGAGATACTGAGAGTTGGAAAAGCTAGTGAGAACTGGATTGAGGAAAAAATAAGTGCAGAGAGAATGGAAACTACAGAGGGATTTCTGATGAGTAGAATTTATAGAGTCAACTTTGCCTGCAAGCATGGGGAGCAACTCTCTGAACTACACTGCCTGTACTTAAGCCAAGAATTCCATTTGGGTCCTAGTTTTTTGTTACTTAGCTTTCTGTTCTTTAAAGTGGACCTGTTCACTGGGCACCAGTGGCTCATGCTTATCATACTAGCTATTCAGGAGGCTGAAATCTGAAGATTGTGGTTCAAAGCCCAGCCTGGGCAGGAAAGTCTGTTAACCACCAGAAAACCAGAAGTGGTGTATAGTTCAAGTGGTGGAGCACTCACTTTAAGCTGAAGAGCTCAGGGACAGTGCCCAGGTCCAAAGTTCAAGCCCCATAACTGACAAAAAAAAAAAAAAGAAGTCAGTTGGGGATGGAGGTTTAAAGCCAGTCCAGGCAGACAAATCTGAGAGACACTTATCTCCAGTTAGCCAGACAAAAGCTGGACATGGAGCTGTGGCTGAACTGGTAGAGTGCCAGCTTTGAGTAGAAAAGCTAAGGAACAATGTGAAAGCCTGAATTCAAGCCCCAGTGCTGGCACATGTGTGCGTACACACATACTCACACACACTCTACACACTCTGAGAATTCCAGAGAGTTTTGTTTTCATGGATTATACATATCAATAGAGCCGTTTACAAATTAAAGCTAGGAAATGTTTAAAGTATTGGTTCACCAAGGATATATAGTCATAGTCAATGTACATTATGTAGGAAATGACTATGTCACTTGAGAGTAGAGACAGGAGGAGGAAAATGGGTGAGAAAGTGGAAGGAGTGACATGGACTGAGAAACACTGAACTCATTATCTAACTAGTGAAATTATAACCCCTTTGTACAATGATTTAATAACTATAGTAATAATCATCAGAAATAAAACTTGAATGGTGATACATAAAAAAGAAAGAATCAAGCTGGGCACTGGTAGCTCATGCCTGTCATCCTAGCTACAGGAGGCTGAGATCTGAGGATCGTGGTTCAAGCCAGCCCAGGCAGGAAAGTCTGTGAGACTCTTATCTGCAATAAACCACCAGAAAACTGGAAGTGGCACTGTGGTTAAAAATGGTGGAGTGCTAGCCTTGAGCTGAAGAGCTGAAAGACAGCATCTAGGCCCAGAGTTCAAGCTCCATGACTGACAAAAAAAAGAAAAAGGAGGAGGAGGAGAAGGAGAGGAGGAAGAGGAGGAGGAGGAGGAGGAGGAGGAGGAGGAGGAGGAGGAGGAGGAGGGAGGAGGAGGAGGAGGAGAAAGAGGAGGAGGAGGAGGAAGAGGAGGAGGAAGAGGAGAGAGGAGGAGGAGGAGGAAGAGAGGAGGAGGAGAGGAGGAAGAAGAAGAAGAAGAAGAAGAAGAAGAAGAAGAAGAAGAAGAAGAAGAAGAAGAAGAAGAAGAAGAAGAAGAAGAAGAAGAAGAATTGGGGCAAGAAGACTTGAACAGAACACCAATGAATATGATCTTTAGTCTAGGCCAATGATTTTTTTCCCCAAAGTTTAGTTGTTCAGTGTGTATCACATGCCTGTCAGCTCTCAATCCACTGTGTGGACAATGATCTACGATCCAGTATGTTGGTTCAAGGAAAATAAGCAAAATTCCAGGGTTTCTTCTCTTGATTATGTGGACCCAAGCATTCAGCTGGCACTGGCAACTGAATTTGGCAGGTCTAGATCCAGGGAGAAGTCAAGATGGCTCTCAAAAGCCACAAACAAGCTCAAGACTCAGAATGGAATTCTGAAAGGAAGGAAGCAAATATTGCCAACACCTCACTTTTTAGCTGCACTTATTACTTTTTCCCACTCTCAATGGAGGCTTTATTCTCAGATAGATTTCATCAAAGGATGACAAAGCCCATTACCAACAAGGCCAAACACATGTGTTTACAGATTAGTTACCAGAGAAGGAACTTGGCTTTTCTTTTGGCTATTTTTTGAAACTGACATCCCAATAATGCATCTCATTAGTATGGACCCACATCCATTTCCAAATTCATCTCTACACTTGGGAAATGGGGAAAATCATTGGCTCAGACATCCATCTGTCTCTGGAACAGGACATGGAAGATAACATTTCCCAATCTATCTGTGATGAGTATAGAAAGCAAGATGGTTTTTTGCCAAGAAAATAGATTCCTCGTCCTCCTCCTTTCCCTCCCCTCCCCCTCCTCCTCCTCCCCCTCCCTTCCTCCTCCTCCTCCTCCTCCTCCTCCTCCTCCTCCCCCTCCCTTCCTCCTCCTCCTCCTCCTCCTCCTCCTCCTCCTCCTCCTCCTCCTCCTCCTCTTCTTCTTCTTCTTCTTCTTCTTCGTTATACAAATAAGGGTTCCATTGAACATGTCTGTGAGTACGATACATCTTGATCAATGTTACCTTTTCATCATTCTCTCTCATCTCTCCCAACCCCACCCATCCCAAGTTACCATTTTCATATAGGTACAGTGAATATCTTGGCTGCATTTGCCCAACTTTCTTCTCTCCATTCACCAGGAAACTGATTTCTGAGCAAAGGCTTTAATGTCTAATTCAACCCATGGTACATGCCCATAACTTCTTTAGCTCATGCTATAGAGATGACCCCATGGACTGTCACATTTTGTGTCACTTGTCATCTAGTAGCTCATGCCTATATCCCTGCTCAGGAGGCTGAAATATGAGGATTGCTGTTGAAAGCCAACCCAGGCAGGAAAGGCCATGAGAAGCACCTGAAAAAAAAACAACCTAGAAATAGCACTATGGCTCAAAGTGGTAAAGCATTAGCCTTGAGCAAAAAAAGCACAGGGACAGTGCCCATGATTCAAGCCCCAAGACTGATTGATTAAAATAATTTTAAGCTGTTCATGAATGCATGGGACAGGAAAGACATTGATCATATCCATTTTGAGATTCTGATGAGGTAGGTAGGAGGGAAGGGTAGGGAGGCAGAAAGGAAGAATGGTGGGAGGGCAAGGGGAAATGAAGTTGTGGGAGGAAAGTCTTACATTGGGTCATGTTAACTTGGCAAGGTTTTCTGCCATTCTTCACCTCTAAGCGTCTATGAAGCAAGTGAGAATGTGCTTCCTTTGTGAGAACTCTCTTTTCTAATAATACTTCAATCTCTCCGGGCACTTTGTTCCCCAAGATCTCAGTGTGACAAACCTCAGTATTCCTGTGATAATGTGATTTCTACTCAAGGGAGAGAAACTGAGGCAGAAAAAGCCAGGCAAAAAGAAGTGATGAATTTATTTTATGTAGGTTAGCATTTAGGACAAATCAGTGATGAGGATTCTAAGGCACTGATGTTATTTTGTCAATCAAAATAACTGCAAGATGCTCTGGCCTTTGGTTTCAATCAGGTATATACTGCTCACCAAATGACAGTATTGAGAGAGAGAGAGAGAGACAGAGACAGAGACAGAGACAGAGACAGAGACAGAGACAGATGTTTAGTCCTATCTCATCACTAAATGATTCCTCCTTCTCAGGAATATTGAACAAGGACAACAAGAATAAAAAGACCTGGATGCTGATAGCTTATGCCTGTCATCCTCGCTACTCAGGAGGCTGAGATCTAAGGATCACAGTCTGAAGCCAGCCTGGTCAGGAAAGTCCATGAGACTATAATCTCCAATGAACCACCAGAAAAAGCCAGAAGTAGAGCTGTGGCTCAAGTGGTAGAGAGCAAAAACAGCTCAGGGACCGTGCCCAGGCACTGAGCTCAAGACTCAGAACTGGGGCATACATGCATATACACAATAATAATAATAATCATAAAGATAGTATCTTCATTACCAAACATTACATGTCCATGTTCTTTTGGAAACAACTCTCATCATTTGTTTTCCTTTTTTTCCCATTTCTTCTTCTGGTACTGGGTATTCAACCTGATACTGGGCTTCAACCTGATAAGCATTCTAACAATCATACCCTATCATATATATATATATATATATGTATATATATATATGTATATATATAGTGTATATATAATGTATATATGTATATACATAGATATACAATATATACAATTGCAAATATACAATATATACAATAATATGTACACACATATATGCATACATATATGTGCATGTATATATGTACATACATATATATAATTGTATATATACAATATATATAAATATATTTTTGTATATATTATATATGGAATACACACATATTTAGTATATATCTATATATTGTGTACCTATATGGTATCTATTTATATATGATATATGTGTATATGATGTATCTATATATCTATATATCTATATATCTATGATCTCTTGCAAACTTTACAACTTTATCTGTGACTAGCCTGGGACTAAATTCCTCCCTAACTCCACCTCCCCAAGTAGCTGGGAACTACAAGCAATAGCCACCACACCTGGCGAGGCTTTATTTATCTATTTTGTACTGAAGACATCACTAGGAAGGTGGTGGTGTTGCCTGCCTTGGACAGTGGAAAAGACACCCAACCAGACAAGCCAGGTTCCTTGTAATTTGAAATCCACATGCAAAGTAAAAGCCAGGTTTTTACTCAGACAGCATTTTTGTTCCTAGGATTTAAGATCTCACGGAAGAGAATTCCATGTCGTGAGTGACTTGCCCTTGACTCTTCATGTGCTGCTGGTGACATGCCTTCACAATACATTCTTCCTAAAAAATTATCATCCAGTCCCTGTCATGATTGCCTGTACCTGGGCCATTTGCATTACCTTAACTGTGTTAGCAAATATCCTTTCTCCTTAGTGAGATGGAGATGATTATTAGTATTATTACTTTTTATCACATTTTCTTTTATTTCTCTTTATTTATTTGTTTTTCTTGTGAAAATACCCTACAGAAGGGTTACAATTACACGGGCAAAATAATGAGTACAAGCATTGTTGCCTCCTCCTTTGTTTCCCCTTCCCATCTCTTCCTAACCCCCCCACACTCCCCCACCTCTGCACCCCACCCTCCCCCGCAGCCAAAGTTGTAAAGTTCGTTTTTCAACATAACATCTTGTACATCTCATTGTTGCAATTGGTCCATTTGTATCCCTATTTAAACAATTTGTTTTTTCCCTTCCCCTCCACAAATTATACCAACATCAAATACAGTGAAAACAGATTATACCACGGGGGAGGGACATACAAAGCAACAAAGAAATCCACCTTATAAATATGTTAGAAGCAATCACAAGAAAGAAAAAAACATTTGAGTCCTTATCTTGGGGTTCATTTCGCCTAATATCAACTTATCTGATCGTTTCTGTTAGTCTCAGACATATACACTTTTTTTTTTTTTTTTTGCTGTTCCTGAGCCTTGAACCCAGGGCCTGGACACTGCCCCTGAGCCTCAAGGCTAGCACTTGAGCCACAGCACCACTTCCAGCTTGTTCTGAGTAGTTTATTGGAGATAAAATTCTCAGGGGATTTTCTGCTCAGGCTGGCTTCGAACTGAGATCCTCAGACCTCAGCCTCCTGAGTAGCTACGATTACAGGTATGAGCCACCAGTCCCTGGTGAAGATTATTTATTTTTGTGCTGGTCCTGGGGCTTGAACTCAGGATCTGGGTACTATCCTTGAAAGTGGTTTTGTTCAAGGTTAGTGCTCTACCATTTGAGCCACAGTTCTATTTCTAACATTTTTTGATGATTAATTAGAGATAAGAGTCTCAAGGAGTTTCCTGGGGGTTGGCTTTGAACCATGATCTTCAGAAATCAGCCTCCTAAGCAGCTAGGATGACAGGTGCTAACCACCAGGGCCCTGCCCAGGATGGAGATTAGAATCAGACATTTCAAAACAACTTGATTAGAAGACAGCTAATTAACTATATGCTCATTTCAGTGTCAATTCTATTATGAACAGGTTACATCTGTCTTCACATATTTTCACATCTCATGCCGTAATATCAAAGTATTACATTTTAGAGATGTGGAGCCTAAGGCTTAAGATTCTTTTCCTAGACTAGCAACCGAATAAGTGAGACATTACCTGGGCTTTACATATTAAACAACCATTATACCATAGTCACCTTTCTACAAAGCCACCACAAATCAAAACAACCAAACCTCTATGAATGGATGTGGTTTTACACTATAAACTTCCAACTAAAAACTTCTCGAAAACCAAGCAAGAAAAAAAGTACAATTTTGATATGAAAAAAAAACCCCACTGTCTTTCTTTCTTTAGGTCTGTCCTACCTGAGTAAATTGGAATAATTTTCCTATATGAGGTTCAGAATAAACCTTATTACCATCACTCCCTACCCTTGACTCCATTTCCTTCCAGGTGGTAAGGCTGGATTTTTGCCATCTAATTGCACAATAGGTAGAAAAGAGAAAGAGTACTTTTAGTTCTAGAAAGATCACGGTAATAGTAATCTCTATGGAAGGCTTGTTACGAGCAATTTACCTAAGTTCCAGGGCGTCATGTGGCTCTCTGCAGGTCACAATTATAGTTAAAGGCATGTATTCCAGAGCCAAAGACTTAAGTAATCTAATATTAACCCCAGTGTCAGAATGCCCTTCATCAAGCTGGCAGAAGGGGTAACTTTTGCCTTCCTCCCCTGTAATGGCCTGTGTCTCTCACTGCCCACTCTCACTTCTAAAGGCCTGTGCCCTTGGGTCAGATTCTACAAACTGCCTCATGGATGAGTGATGTGTTTGTCTGAAAATAAAATAGAGATGCTGGCCCTAAGTGGACATACAAAGAGAAGGCAAGGAGGAGGAGGAAGAAGAGGAGGAAGAGGAGGAGGAAGAGCAGCAGGAAGAACAGGAAGAGGAGGAGGAAGAGCAGCAGGAAGAGGTGAAGCAGGGAGGAGAAGGAATAAGAAAGAAGAGGAGGAGGAGGGAGGAGGATGAGGGGGAGGAGAAAGAAGGAGGAGGGGGAGGAGGAGAGGAGGGGGAGGAGGAGAGGGAGGGGGAGGGAGAGAGGAAGGGGGAGAGAAGGGGAAGAAGAAGGGGGAAGAAGGGGAAGAAGAAAGAAGAAGAAGAAGAAGAAGAAGAAGAAGAAGAAGAAGAAGAAGAAGAAGAAGAAGAAGAAGAAGAAGAAGAAGAAGAAGAAGAAGAAGAAGAAGAAGAAGAAGAAGAAGAAGAAGAAGAAGAAGAAGAAGGAAGAAGAAGAAGAAGAAGAAGAAGAAGAAGAAGAAGAACAACAACAACAACAACAACAACAACAACAACAACAACAAGAACAACAAGAAGAAGAAGAACAACAAGAAGAAGAACAAGAAGAACAAGAAGAAGAACAAGAAGAAGAACAAGGACAAGAAGAAGAACAAGAAGAAGAGGAGGAGGAGGAGGAAGAGGAGGAGGAGGAAGAAGAAGGAGGAAGAAGGAGGAAGAAGGAGGAGGAGGAGGAGGAGGAGGAAAAAAAGGAGGAAGAGAGAAAGAAGACAATAAGAAGAAGAAAATAATCCTGTCCAGGCTGGAGATTTCCCCATCCCTTTCCTTCCTATCAGCATTTCGTGTGTCCCTCACCAGCCCTTTGCACAGCGCTCCAAGAACGGGGAGAGAGTTGGGGATAGAAACTCCATTGGCTGCCCGGTGTCTGGAGGAACGCGGGGCAGCGGTGCTGGTGCTGGGGGCTGCGGGCAGCGCTCCTCCATGGCTTCTCAGAGGCTGGCTCTGCCTGGCCTGGCCTGGCTGCGCTCCCTCCTCCCGCTGGGCTCTGCGCCCTCAGGCTCACCCCAGCCTGGATGCTCCAGTGTTTCCGGAGAAGCGCCCAGCTCACAAAGCCCCACCCCAACCCCCCCACTCCCACCCCAGGCTAAGCAAGCCCCGGGGGCCTGGAAATACCATGGGCTCAAGTCAGCATCAGCTAAGTAGTATAACTGTGGACCTGGAGTCCTACATTCATATATAATTACATACCATGTATTAATACATGCTATAGTGTTATACAATATATGTATATATGCATACATGCGTCACTGTGCCCAGCCATTGTGCTTCTGTAGCTGGCAGGACAGGCATAGTCACAGTAGCTGGTGGAGCTGACTTCTAATTGATGTATTGCTTTTCCACGACGAGTGTGTGAGTCAGATAATTTTTAAAGGCTAAGAACAGAGTGGCCATATACTATGTATAATATATAATATATATAAATTATAATTATATGTAAATATATAATTATATGATCATGTATTATAGATAATTATATATATTTGTAGAGCATGCAGCATAATGTATATTATTATATATAAGTATATAGTTATATAGTAATATAGTAATATCTAACAGAATTTATAATATACTTATTTATATATTAAGATATAATATATACCATATATTTATAATAATTATAATTCACATTTTATATATTAATGTAATATATATCAATTGTACATGAAGATGTAATGTAATTATAATTTATAATATATATTTATACATATTTTATATTTATTTATATTTATTACATATGTTCATATAACTCTCAGCTACTTTTCAAATTGAGAACCCAAGAACCAGAGACTCAAAGACAAAAGAGAGTCCACTGCAAGCATTCCAGGCTTCTGAAGAGAACCCTTGGCTTCTCCGGGAGACTTTCTAAAGCTTACACAGCATTAAACAAAATGAAGAGGAGACATGGTTTGCCGAGCCCAAAGCCATTAGGTGTCCATGGCAGGTTTCCTGGGAGACGGTCTGCTGCAGAACCCAGCTGTGGGGACCATAGGTCTTGCCCTTCCCCGATCAGAGCCCCAGTGGAGCCTGGGGAAAAGCCAAGAAGAATACTTCAGCATCTCTAGTCACCACCCTCCCCCTCCCCCTCTAGCACTGTGCTGCACGCTCTACAAATGGCTGAGCCTTTTCCATTTAATCCATTGCATTATGTGTTTATTGCCTCGTTTTTCACCCTGTTGTAGAGATTATTACTTGAATAAGTCTTAGTGAATTGGAAACGAGCGAAGAGGAATCACTTACAGACTTATTAGGAAGACATGTTTTCCCATACACTGATCTGAAAATCTTCAGACACTAGGAACAAACTAGATTCTCCCTTGTTTGTGTCAATGAAAAGAAAGAAATGGTGGCTCCATTGATTTATATAGCTAAGAGATTCCCTGTCAGTGATTCTTATTTATTTTTCTGTTCCTGGGACTTGAACTCGGGTTCTGGGTGCTGTCCCTGAGCCTCTTTGTGCTCAAGACTAGTGCTCTACCACCTGAGCCACAGCACCACTTCTGGCTTTTTCAGAGTGCTTTATTGGAGATAAAAAGTCTCACAGACTGTCTTACTCAGGCTGGCTTCAAACTACAACCCTCAGATCTCAATCTCCTGAGTAGCTAGGATGACAGGCATGAGCCACCAGTACCTGGCTGCTTTCAATGATTCTTTTTTATTTGTTTGTTTGTTTGTTTTGTCAGTCGTGGGGCCTGAACTCTGGGCCTGGGCACTGTCCCTCAGCTCTTCAGCTCAAGGCTAGCGCTCTACCACTTGAGCCACTTCTGGCTTTTTTTGCTTATGTGGTTTTGAGGAATCAAACCCAGGGCCTTGTGCATGCAAGGCAAGCACTCTACCACTAAGCCACCTTCCCAGCCCTCTCAATGATTCTTAACCAACATACTATGAGAACTAGAAACACTAAGGTGAGTTTTCCCTGCTGGTTTGCAGAGAATGTTAATCTTCTAATAAAGTTATAACATAGCAATCCACCTGATGCTTTTTGGTTTTTATTTTCTCTCTGTTTTTCCTTCCACTACTCCCCCCAATTTTCTCATTTGTTCCACTAATACTTTCTTGAAAGTCTTCAAAATACATGATAGGAAGCCAGGAACAGATGGTTCACACCTGTTATCCTAGGTACTAAGGAGGCTGAGATCTGAGAATCATGGGTCAAAGCCAGCAAAGTTCATGAGACTGTTATCTTGTCAATCAACACTAAAAAGCCAGAAGTGGAGCTGTTGTTCAAATAGTAAGAGTGCTACCCTTGAGCAGAAAAGCTCAGAGACAGTGCTCAGGCCTTGAGTTCAAATCCCAAGACCAGCACACACACATACACACACACACACACACAGAGTAGAAGACAAGGAATAGTATACCCTTTCATAATCCACTCCTCTGACTTGATCCAGTCATGGAATTAACTCAAGGCTGAAGAAATCCCTGACTTTATATATGTTGATATTTAGGCCAAAGATTCTGTGACCCTTAGGACTGATTTTATTTTTTGTGCTTGTCTTGGGGCTTAAACTCAGGGCCTAGGCACAGTCCTCAAGCTTGTTTGGCTCAAGTTTCATGCTGTATACTTAAGCCATAGTACCACTTCTGGCTTTTTCTGAGTAGTTTTATTGGAGATGAGTCTCATGGACTTTCCTGCCCAGCCTGGTTTTGAACCACAATCCTCAGATCTCAGCCTCCTGGGTAACTAGGATTACAGGCATGAGCCACCAACACTTGGCCACCACCTCCTCCTTCTCTTCCTCCCCCCTCCCCCTCTCCTCCTCCTCCTTCTTCTTCCTGGTAAGACTTACACAATACCAGTATTTAAGGCTGTAGGAGTTCACATAACTGGACTAGTGGGTGTACTTGCTACAGATGCCCTTCAGTGGAATGGGAAACATAAAGGGAGGCAAGAGAATCAGAAGAAGAGGAAGAAGAGAAGGAAGCTGGGCTTGGGGAGAGACTGCTGAGGACAACTGAGCAAAGCCCGCCTATATAGGACTTAAGATACATTTGTGGAACCTGAAGGTGGGTTTGGAGCCAGATGCCTGGTAAGTGGTAGGCCTTGGTCAAAGCAATCCACACTGCCTGGTGTGTTTCATTCAGGGTGTTTCGTGGACCTTCAGGGGTTTAATGGACAAAACCACAGAATGCCAGACTCAATTCTGTTCAGAATTCAAGCAGAGACTCCCCCCTTTCTCTCTCCTCTCTCTCTCTCTCTCTTTCTCTCTGGAGAACTCAAACTTCCTCAAGCATTATATCCAGACTCAGACTGAGAGAAAGTGTAACATTTAGTCTAGACATGGCAAGAAATGAGCTCATGGCTGATTGTCTTCCCATCAGGAGGGCTAGGAACCATTGCCTTTTAAAGTTAGACAAGAACAAAAACATCAGCAGAGGAGGGATGGGGAGCTGTCCTGGCTGCCAAGGAGACAAAGTACAGCTGAAGTTGTGTGAGCTTGCTAGTGGCTCTGACCTGTAAACCCAGCTACTCAGGAGACTGAGATCTGAGGATTGAGGTTCAAAGCCAGCCCAGGCAGGAAGTTCCATGAGAGTCTCATCACCAGTGAACCACCAGAAGACCGGAAGTGGTGCTGTGGCTCAAAGCGGTACAACACTAGCCTTGAGCTGAAGAGCTGAGGGACAGCGCCCCCAGACCATGAATTCAAGGCTCATGACTGACCAAGTGAGAGAGAGAGAGAGAGAGAGAGAGAGAGAGAGAGAGAGAGAGAGAGAGAAAGAGAGAGAGAGAGAGAGAGAGAGAGAGAGGGTGAAGGGCATAGAAAGGAAATGTTATGTGCTAATTACAGGAAGAGAGTACATCAGGACATACCAGCATCTTTCAGGGTGCCGAGAATTGGAGACTCATCAAATAATAGTGATTTACCTATCATCTGGGTTTAACGAGCTAACATTTTCCCAAAAGAAATTTTTTCATAATTCCTACTTGGGGAAAAAATATTAGAGATGAAGTGGTACATGATTAATTATATAGGACTCTAGGCATTCCCACACAGTGAGACCTGAAGCAGATACTCTTAGGGGAAGAACACAAAAGCCTCTGATCATATAAAATAATAGTTATCAGCCAAGTGCTGGTGGCTCACACCTGTCATGCTAGCTACTCAGAAGGCTGAGGTCTGAGGTTTGCTGTTTGAAGCCAGCCAGGGCAGAAAAGTCCCCATGAGACTCTTATCTCCAATTAACCACTAAAAATTCCGGAAGTGGTACTGTGGCTCAAGTGGTGGAGCACTAGCCTTCACTACAAAGAGGCTCAGGGACAGCACCCAGATCCTGAGTTCAAGCCCCACAACTGACAAAAACATATATAGTTTTAAAAATAAACTCCCCCCAAAAAATAGAAAAGAAAAGAGAAGAAATGGAGTGGAACTTTCTCCTTCCAAGTCCACCGTCCATTTCTCTTCCCATTCTTTCCATATTTGGGGAGACAACAATCATAAAGTAGATGAGATTTCCAATCATTTGTGTCCTGTGTTCTTATGTGTTGTGTGTGTGTGTGTGTGTGTGTGTGTGTGTGTGTGTGTGTGTGTGTGTATTATAGGTAATAGTGCCATATTTTTATGTATTTTTCAGGTTTTGCATAAGCTGCCTCTTCTAATCATTTGCTTTTCTGACGCAGCTTTTTTGAGTTTGAGCGGTGTTCGCCCAGGCAGATGTCTGTCCCTTACAAACCACCTTTAGGATCGTCCCGTACAAAGACATCATCATATTGACTAATCTGTTGGCTGGGGAAGGGAGGGCATTGTTTCGGTGTCACTATGGCAACGAGGGATGCACAAGGCATTCTTAGACATGTCTCCTGGTGCACCATGTGCTGCTTTTCCTTGGATGCACACTGCGGTATCTGTGGGACTGCATGCCTATTTTCATCCTCCTCTAGATAGCGCCGGCTTGTTTGCGGTGGACCCTGCCTCAGTTTCCCTGAACCTCACCAAACAACTTGCACCTGCTGATGGAGGAATTCATGTTCCAACCAGTGTCCCTACCATCCCCACACCCCCTAACCACAAGGCCAGTGATTTTCTACAGGAGCATGAATGAAAAGATCAACTTAACTTTCCCCAGTGTAGATGCACCTGGGGTAAAGAGACTCTGATTCTGGTCTTGTTTGGCCCTGGGTATAACTTCTCCCAGTCTCTCTCATTCTTTCCATAGGTAAAATTGGGACATGACTTTCATCTATGAGAATTGCTCTTAGAATGGAAGGGGATGATTTGACTATAATGGCTGGCATCTAAAAGACACCGAGGACTCTCTCTCTCTTCTATGTCTGTGTGAGTTTCTTTGTCTATGTCCCCTGCCTTTGTGTCCCCATGCTCTAGAACAAAAGGCATTTGGGAGTAGTTTAGGGGATGTTAAAAAAAAAAGCAGATGATGAGACATTACAAAGTCTCTGCCAAGACTGCTCTCTGCCCCATACAATTAGGCTTTACAAAATGGTAAAGAAAGATGGCCTGGGCACCACAGTCTGAACATTGATGGAAGTTGCAATGTGTCTGTGCTTGGTTCATGCTCTAGGACAATGTGTGGGCTCTTTCTTCTTCCCTTTCTCTCTCTCTCTCTCTGTGTCTCTGTCTCTCTCTCTCTCTCTGTCTGTTTCTCTCTCTGTCTCTCTCTTTCTCCCTCTCTTGAAAAGAAAGCAAAGGAACACATCCATAAGAACTCTGAAAAAAATGACTCCAGGGACCCCAGAGTGGCTGAGCAAGCTGAAAAGCTGAAAGAGGACACCCACTGTTTTGTATGAAGCCTCAGGGGGGCTCCTGATTGCCTTCTGGAAAACTGGCTAAAGCTGGCATTCCTCCCAGGGCAAGCACACTCTTTCTAGAAGCTGCAAGAATGAAATAATAATAATAAAAAACAGGTTCTTTCTAAGATGTTAGCAAAGGATGTCAGCACTTAAAACATGAGTGGGAGAAAAACTAAGGAGAGAGAGAGAGAAAAAAAAAGACACTAAGAGTGAAAGAAATAAAACAAGAAGCAACCCCCCCCATACACATTGCTATCTAAGTAAGGTAATCACCTGAACAATATTTCTCTTCACTGAAAAAAAAGTGGGTAATGGATCACCAGTGCCAATAATATATCTTCCCTTCTATTTTACAAGAAAGAAAAACACATTAAATAGATGTCTCAGAAGTGCCATTACTTAAGTGTCGTGACTAGAAGAAAAAAGGTCAGATGTCAATTTAGTCGATGATAGATACATATAGTATCGAACTAGGATCCAGTAATAGCACACTTGGGGGTATTTATCTAAACGATTACTAATTGGGATACAGTAAAGCTATTAGCACGGCCATGTTCATTGCTGTGTTATTCACTATAGCCAAGCTATGGAAACAGCACAGATGCCCTACAATGAATAAATGAAGAACATGTACTATATGTATATGTGAGTATATATATAGAACATGCATATCTATATCATTCTATAAATATCTATATATCTATCTACATCTCTATATCTGTATGATGGAAATCTTACTCATCTGCCAGGAAATATAATATGATGTCATTGGCAGGATAATGTATGGCCTTGGTTAAAAAAAAAATAATGTCAAGTGAGGTAAATCAGGGTTAGAGAAACAAAAGATGCATGTTTTCTCTCATGGGTGGCAGTCAGATCTAAATGATAAACATATGTAAAGCATTTACAGGGTCCTATGGTAATATACACGGGAATGTGTAGGGTCCATGTAGGGGAGGATTCCAATAGTGTAGTTCTTTTGAATGACTAAAGTACAATTGAACCAAACGAACACCAGAAAACAGAAAAGTATGTTGCCAATGAAAGAGGAAAGATCGAGAGAGGCAGAATAGAGTAATGGAGAGAGGAAGGGTGGGAGAATACAGTCAGCATATTCAATGTACATAAGTGCATAAGTGCAAATGGAACCAAGTAATTGGAGGCTATGCGGGCAGGGGGGTATTGTTGGGAGAAATGAGGGAGAATAATGCAAAGAGTGACATTGATCAAGATGCATGGTACTCATAATCTGCCATGTTGAATCCGAACCTCTTTGTATAATGATGTGAAGATAATAAAAACAGATAAATGCAATTTTCTGCAGAAATAAAATGAGTGTATTGATACAATAGGATGCAGGTGTTTTAGGGTTTGGAATGAGATAATGATCCTGTGAGTCACTGAGTATAAGGGGGTGGGGAGCCCGGGGGTCACTTTCTTTCCTGTCGAATCCAGAGGAATTTAACTCTGAGCAAAAATCCTGAAAGGAAAGGTCAAAATAAGCATATGAGGTACCCTGCCCTTTCTACCAACCCCATTCCTCTGTATCCAGCAGGAGAAAAGCCTCAAAGCCTAAAATTATAAGACCAATTAGCAGGATGGATGGGAAGACATTAAGAGAGAAATGTTCCCTAGTTCAGTAAAATCTCATTAATTTAAATCCCATTTGATACGTTGAACAGAAGCTAGGATGAAATTTACAATCCAGCACAGCTGGGAAGAACCATCATGTATTTAACTCCCCTCATCTTCAGAGTTCACATGCATGCAACAAGGATTCCAGGTACATTTCCTTAATCTTTTCTTTTTCTTCCCGCTGTGGGCGAGTAGTTCTGGGCTTTGAACTCAGGAAGTGAGAGCTACCCTTAAGGGTTTTTGTTGTTGTTGTTGTTGTTTTTACCAGGCTTGGACTCTACTACTTGAGCCACAGTTCCACTTCTGGCTTTTTTTGTTGTTGTTGTTTATTGGAGATGAGAGTCTCATGGGCTTTCCTGCCTGGATTGGCTTTGAACTATAATCCTAAAATCTGTCTCCTGAGTAGCTAGGATGACAGGTATAAGCCACGGGTGCTCAAGCATTTTTTTAATCTTTCCGCTTATTAGAATGGAGATTGCACAGGACTGCCAGCATGTCACTGGTATTCAGTAAGTGAAAGCTATTAATTTTTTAAATTAATAATAGCCATTGGGTGAACACAGTCACCAACTGTGGAATTTCTGAGCCTCCCCCCCAGGTCCTGGGTAATCACTGAACATAACACCCAGCCACCTGTTTTATGTCATCTAGGAAACTCTGTCACTAATGACTCACTAAGTATCAGCAACCTTATGGCCAAAAGGAAACTATCATTAGGAAAGATTTAATGACTTCATTAAATCAAAACCATATCTAGCTCTACTTAGCAGCAACTGACCAGCAGTTAGCTCCAGATAGGACAGGATGGAAAAGAGAGAGAGAGAAAAAAATCTGTTTTAAAACAGAAGGTGAAAGACAGAATCAAATACAGAATCCGTAATGGAACTAGCTTCTTCCAAATTGTATTTGTCTTTGTTCAGTTTTTGCACCTTGAATTAAAAAAAACACCTCCCCCTCCTTTTGTTGTGCCAGTCCTGGGGCTTGAACTCAGGGGCTGGGTGCTGTTCCTGAATTTTTGTGCTCAATGTTAGTGTTCTACCACTGGAGCCACAGCTCCACATTTGGCTTTTTGGTGATTGGCTGGAGATAGGAGTATGATGGACTTTCCTGCCTGGGCTGGCTTTGATCTGCAGATACTCAGATCGCAGCCTCTTCAGAAGCCAGGATTACAGGTGTGAGGCACTGGTGCTCAGCTGAGAGCCATTTTTTTTAAAGGAATGTAATGGTAGCCAGTAGAAGAAAGGAGAAAATGACGTGAAGAGTGACAAGGAGGAGGTGAAGGACTGGGACGAAGGTGGCCCTGTGTGAGCCTCACACAGCAGAACTGTGGATAGAGCCAGAGGCCCATTTGACAGCGTGTCACCACTAGCAGCAAGACAGCAACACCCACATTTTAAACCAGTGCCAGATAGCCACACGTCAGGATGTAGAGTCCAGTGTTCATTTGCTCTGTTTGACAGACTTCAGACGGCTTCTCATTTGCTTAGAACGTTTAACACTTTCTATCTGCTAAGAATAGACAAATTCAGTGACATTGTCTTATGTGATTATTTGCAAGAATTTCCAGTTCTTTCTGTGTGTGTGTGTGTGTGTGTGTGTGTGTGTGTGTGTGTGTGTGTGTGTGTGTGTGTGTGTGTGTACATACTAGATATGAAGGATGAAGGGTATTATGATTAAATTTAGGTGAAAAGCAGGTCACTTCATTTGTGGTAGCTTCTACTTCAGAAGAAAAAAAGGGAAAGCAAGGCAGGAAAGACTGAAGAAGGGAAGGAGGGAGGGGAGAGGAAGGAAGGAAGGAGGGAAGGAAGGAAGAGGGAGCAAGGAAGGAAGGAGGGAAGGAGGAAGGGTGAAAGGAAGAAGGGAGGAAGGGAGGAAAAAAGGAAGGAAGGGAGGAAGGGATGAAGGAAGGAATGGAGGGAGGGAAAGGAAGAAGAAAGAAGAAACACGTATTTTTCCTTCTCTGCCTCTCTTTTTTGCCTTTTATTTCCCTTCCTTTCTAATGAAGGATCCCGAATCAAATTGAAACTGATTAACCCGACTCATGAAAAGCTACTTCTTTCACTCTGGAAATGTGATTACAAGGTCATCACTTTTAAAATCCATTTTTAGTTTATTTCTCCATTCTGCCTCTCCCTTACACCCCCCTCCCCAAAAATGTAAAACCATACACCACATACCAGAGGTTTACTTCAAAGACTTTACTCCTTTTCAGACAGCCCAGCTTCATATGCTTGGGCTCCAGCTTCTCTAGGCTTTGTTCTGCCCACAGGCTGCCAGCCCCTGCAGGAGAAGCCCCGCCTGCTTCCTCCCTCCTGTCAGGGCAACTCTTGGCCTGAGGAAGGGAAAACAAATGCAGCTAATGAGCTGGAAAAATAACACACTTGTAAGAACCACTACAGAGATTAGCTATTTCCTATTTCTAGGGAAAGGAAAAAGAATTGGGGGGGGGGAAACCCACAGAAACCAAACGAATTTAACATCCCTGCTACTCAAACAATATTCCCACCACAGTAACAGTGTGGTTCTCCCTCCCTCTCCCGATCCTTCTTTCTCTCCCCCCTTCCCCTTCTTCCTCTCTCCCCCCCTTCTCTCTTTTTACAAATCCAGCCAACATATGCAGAATAGCAGAATAGCGTAGCAACTCTTTAAATACATGATTGAAGCTGCAAACTAGGCTGCTCCAAGGTAATGTTTTTTAAATTTTATTTTAGGAGCCATGAGTTGATGGATGAAAAGTTCCCCACTGCCAAGAAGACAGAATAGCCTCGTTCAGCAGACATGAGCTATGTGTTACACGAAACAGGTGAGTCACAGTCCATTGGGCTTTTCTGTTATTTTTATGCTGTTGATGGAATAGGTAGCTTGAATTCAGAATTACCTGCTAAAGGAGATATGGCTGAATAGGATCCTAACACAGGGAGACTCAGTAGACTGGCATTAGAGAAGTAGAGATTGGCTAAAGTAAATTCAAATCCCAGTTCAGTCCCTTGGCAGTTATTTGTCTTATTGTGTAAGACATCAGATCAGAAGCGACCATCTTTGGTGAGTAAGTGCAGTTAAACTCTGTGGTTTGTATTTATCTACTATCGTTTCCTGGAGTCTACATAACAAATTAGCACAAACCAGGAGCTTCAAACTATAGAAGTGAGCTGGGCACCAGTGGCTCATGCCTGTCATCCTAGCTACTTACAAGGTTGAAAGCTGAGGATCATGGCTCAAAGCCAGCCCTAGGCAGAAAAAGCCAGAAGGACTCTTCTCTCCAATGAACCACTCCAAAACAAGAGTGTTAGCCTTGAGAATCAAAGCTCATAGACAGTGCCTAAACCCTGAGTTCAAGCTCCATAACCAACAAAAATCAAGCAAAAAAAAACCCTATAGAAATGCATTATACACACAGTTCAGGAGCCACAAAGCTAAAACTGAAGATGCCTGTAGTGGATCTGGGGAAGAAATTGTTCGGCACCTTGGTAAATCTTGACTTTCCATTCCCTTGTTTTACAGATGCCTCCCTCCAATCCTCCAATCCTCCAATCCACAGCTCTGTCTTCTTCTAGCCTTTTTCTTGTGTCTTGTTCCCCTTTTTAAAGGATGCTAATCTAGTGATCCATCAATTAGACTCCACACTCATTCATTTTTTTGTCAGTTGTGGGGCTTGAGCTCTGGGCCTGGGCGCTGTCCCTCAGCTCTTCAGCTCAAGGCTAGCACTCTACCACTTGAGCCACAGTGCCACTTCCCATCTGCCAAGATTAAATTTTTTTTCCAAATAAAATCACATCTATAGGTCCTAAGAAGATACATTTTTTTTGGCGGAGTGGGGGTGGGGTGGGGTGGAAGAGTGGAGGTCAGGGCTATCATTGAATTCAATCTAGTCACGGTCTGGCCTGGATTTGGAAGAGAAAGTTGCAGTGCAGACAAAATAAATCAATATCCTATCCCATCACCAGGAATCAGTCACTTTTCCATCTTACCAGTTTTGCTCCAGTGACTAAGAGTGACTATCCAGTGACAAGCTTAGCCCTTGCTGGGCTCTGTGTGTAGCCCTAGGTAATAAATCTGATTCGTTAGCATTGTCTTAGAATACAACCCTGGAGAAGAGATAGGGAATGTAGAGAGATCGAGTGGCCTCTAAGACCCATCTATGCCTGAAGACACTGAGGATTTCAGTCCTCAATTTCAATTAAAAGCCTCTTTGACTTCATCTACTAGCCATTTGCAAGTAATTTTTTTTAAAAATTCAAAAGCTAGACTTCAGGCCTCATGCCTGTAATCCTAGCTACTTTGGAGGCTGAGATCTGAAGATCCTGGTAGAAAATCAGCCTGGGCAGACAAATCCCAGATAATTGGATCCCAAACTAGTCATTGAAAAGCTATATCTGGAGATGTGGCTATAATGGTAGAGCATCAAGCCATGAGCAAGAAAGCTAGTGGAGAGCATGAGGCCCTGGGTTCAAGCCTCAATACCTGGCACAAAACACAAAACAAAACAATATTTTTAAAAAAACACCTTAATGCATTATCATTCATTCTATAAATATTTTACTGTCAACAACAAGCCATGAAAGGTACGAGAGCAAAAATGATGAGATGGAAAGATGTCTAATACCTGACTTCCAGGGGTTTATGGTATCTTGGAGGATTTTTCATATTCTATCATAGGTTTTTTTGTTTTTTGCAGTGGGTGAAAGAAAACATTTATAGTTCCAGCTGGACATCTCATGGAGACACCACACGAGAACAAGATCCACAAAGCCCAGGATTTTTGCCTTCATTTGTAAACTTCCATAAACAGTGCTATCACTCCCCCTGCTCCAGGGACAAACAAAGGTGCACAAATGGAGGGGAGACAGGGAAGATGGATTGCAGCTTGCCAAGAGGAAGCTTGCTCTCTTCCCTGGGTATTTTTAGCTTTCTATTCTTGGAAATGGTCAGTCATTGCATCCTGGCCAGCTCACTCCTTCTAGATGAGGGAAGACTAGAGATTACAGGAAAATACAGATCCCGGGACACGAAGCATAAAACAGAAGTTACAAGAGACAGCTTCTCTTCCCGAATATAAATCTTCTGGGGAAATCGAGAGTAAGTATCCATTAATACATACTGATTATGGATCACAATTACGCAACCTGTTGAAAACTTGATCACCTTTCAGATCTCTAGAGGATCTGAATGGGGGGGGGGGGCAGGGAACAGAGGATATTGTTCTATGTCCAAACCTCCTTCTTGCCTCAGGGAATCCTGTACTGCACAAACTCTAAACTAAGCCCTTCCCTCTACAGAAATGAAAAGAGTTGGTCATCTCTTTTCCAGCCTCCTTCTGGTCCAGTGTGGTTCACTCTGCCATCTAAATCCATCAGCACCAAATGATAACGTGTATACTGGTGATGGGAAAAAGAGCCTTCCTGTCATGAGTGGCAAAAATGGTGGCTGTGTGCTTGTGAAGAACATGGTTGGGCTTGCTGCTGTTAATGGAGGAAGGGTGAGGATCTGGGACCCACCTGGACATTCACATCTGGACTGACCCAGCTGTGTGCCTTTACTAGATCCTACTAACTATACAGTCTAGGCTTGCTTTCTCAGTTTTGCTACAGACTCATATTCTCTTATTAAATTGCTTACAGACAGATGCTGGTGTCTCATGCCTGTAATCCTAGCTACTCAGGATCACGGCTTAAAGCCAGTTCTGGCAGCAAAGTCCATAAGACTCTCATCTCCAATTAACCACCAGAAAACCAGGAGTGGCCCTGTAGCTCAAAGTGGTAGCATGCTAGCCTTGAGCAAAAAGAGCTCAGGAGAGTTACTCTGATCTGAGTTCAAGTCCCACAACCGACAAAATATAAAAGTAAATAAATATTTAAATAAAATTGCTTTTAGGGCTGGGAAGTTGGCTCAGTGGTAGAGCGCTTGCCTTGAATGCCTGAGGCCCTGAGTTCGATTCCTCAGCACCACATAAGCAAAAAGAAAAAAGCCGGAAGTGGCGCTGTGGCTAAGTGGTAGGGCACTAGCCTTGAGCTGAAGAACTGAGGGACAATGCTCAGGCCCAGAGTTCAGGCCCCACAACCGGACCCCCCCCAAAAAAAAATTGCTTTTAGTACAAGGACAAAGTTTGATCCTGCTGTTTACCATGAAGATCTCTTAGTTTCTTTCTCTTAGTCATCTGTCTAGTTCCAGCACTAGAAGTAGTCAACAAATAGTTACTTATAATCACCTCTTTGTGTACTCGGGTTCCAAATCCATGAATTCAACCTACCATGGACCAAAAATGATTTTAAAATGTATCTGTACTGAACATGTACAGACTTTCCTTCTCATTGATTCATATATCTGTATCACCATTATTCACATGGCACTTAACGTTGCATTAAGTTTTACAAATGATCGAGAGATGATTAAAAACCTATGGGAGGATATGAAGATACTACATTATCTGAGAGCAAGATATCATAGCAGATATTATATGTAAATACCATAGCCTTTGGTATAAAGGACACAGGTACCTGCTGATTTTTGTTATGTGTACAGGGCCCTGGATCCAATTTCCTATAATTATTGATAGATGACTATATTTCCATCTATTTATTTATTTTCTTTGACTCCACCCTGACCCATATTAGTTTTTCCAGAGAGCTACTTTTTATTTATTTTTTAAAAAAATTCTTCATCTTCCTAAGAGTTTGGAAATAAAGACTAGAGGAGGTGGATGACTTACAATGTCTCATAGCTGGCAGTGAATAATCTTTTTTTTCTCTGCCTCTGGCTCAGGGGGCCTCACACGTGGCTATGTGTGAATGCAGAATGCAAAACTAATCAGGCCATGTCTTATTTCTAACCTAGGAACTTGCTTTGGAAAGTAACATTAGGCTGCACATGCATTTTCTTTGGGACTTACTAGAGACCACTGACTTGCCATCCTTAGAGTTTACAACATCCCCCTTTACCACAATCCATGGCACCCATGTTGTATCATTCCCTGTCCCCCTCACTCATCCATCCTTCAAAGAGCACCATTCTACCTTTAGGGAATGCAGGAACCATAAAAAAGCAAGCATCCACATTTTGCTGTTTCACCACTAGACAAAATATTCTAGCCCAAGATCTCAAAGCCTACACAAACCCCAAACCAGCAATTTAAGAAGTCAAGATTCCTACCAGCCAATTAGGATCAGTCAAGGAGTCTAGATTAAGGGAAAAGGAGATATCAAAATTCCATGCCCAGTAAGTACCAATGCCTCATGCCTATAATCTTAGCTATTCAGGAAGCTGAGAGCTGAGGATCACAGTTCAAAGCCACCTTCAGCAAAAAAGAGTCTGGGAGACTCTTATCCTCAATTAACCAGAAAAACAAACATACAAACAAGCCAGAAGTAAAACTGGCTGAAGTTGTAGAGTGCTAGCCTTGAGCAGAAAAGCTCAAGAAGAATTGTAGGCTTTGAGTTCAAGTCCAGTACCAGCATACACACTCAAAAAATTCCTTGCCTTGACTCCAGGATTTGCCCCTAGAATTAAAAAAAAAATTCAAAGCCAGGTGCTAGTGGCTAACGCCTGTAATCCTCACTACTCAGGAGGATGAGATCTGAGGATCATAGAAGCCAGTGTGGGCAGGAAAGTCTGTGAGACTCATGTTTTCCTTTTCTATCTGTCTCTGTTTCTGTCTCTGTCTCTCTCTTTTGCTGCTCCTGGGGCTTGAACTCAGGGCCTGGGCACTGACTCTGAGCCCTCTACCACTTGAGCCACAGTGCCATTTCTGGCTTTTTCTGAGTAGTGTATTGGAGATAAGGATCTCATGGGCTTTTTTGCCTGGGCTGGCTTTGAACTACAATCCTCGGGTCTCAGCATCCTGAGTAGCTAGGATTACAGGTGTGAGCCAACAGCACTGGGCATCCGTGAGACTCTTTTCTCCACTGAACTACCAAAAAAGTCAGAAGTGGAAGAGCACTGGCCTAGAGCAAAAGAAGGTCAGGGATAGCACATAGGCACCGAGGGAGGTCAAGCCTGAGGACTGGTACAAAACAAACAAAACACTCAAAGGAAATATGTAAATTCTTTAATTTCTCCAATCACAGTTTAATTTTGTGATTACAAATGTATTACATATGGCATGATTCACTTAGAAAATAAAAGAAAAAATCAATATGAATTCCAGCTTTTGAAATGAAATAAAAAGTCACCATTGGGATGTTATCTAGTGCTTGAGATTCTTTTAATATATTCTACAATACAAAGTTCTTTACAAGGGCACATTATTATTTATGCTATATCTTGCTTCCTTATCTATCTACTGTTCAACTCTTGAGTTTTGAAAGTTGAAAATGGGCATTTATAGACCTGTGGTCCAGGTAGAAGCAATGTTTTGGTCATGAGAATTTACTGAGCAAGTTGGAGGCAAAGGAAAGAGGAAAATGCCCACCAGGAAGCAAACAATCAAAGTGAATAAATGAAGTGGATCAAGTATGAGAAAATACAAGACACAGAGCTACTTTGCTGGCATTCTAAGCACACAGGAGAAGCATTCTAGTTCCTTTTTTGCCACAGTTTCATGGCACCTTTGCTTTATTCATCTTTCATTCTCCCAGTGGGGAAAATAACAGCAATAAGTGAACGATGACCATAGATCTTTGTGTCAAGGACTCCACTGGACATGGTGGGGGGAAATATGGAAGTCTGGAAAACTCACCCTCCATCTGAAGAGCTCCCTAGCTAATGAATATAAATAAAGAATCTAACCAGATGTTCAAACTTTCCAGAAATACAGATGCTTCTGTGCATTTTTTTTCTGGGCTTTACAAGTTGATTTGAAGCTTATTTTAGATTTAGTTTATTAACCATGTTAAGCCAATTCTTATGTTCTACATTGGTCCCTAAACTGCCCCCACATGTAACCATCTCTGCTCTGATGCTGTGGTGATTTAGCCACACAGAAACTAAGTCTGGTCCCTTCCTTCTCCTAGGTGTTAGTGACCCAGTGTCATTTCTAAAGCCAGCCATTAAAGGAGATATTGACAGTTTCAAGCATGACTGAAACACAGGGAGCAGACTTGAAAGGAGATTTATTGGAGAATAATTTTAGGTACACACAAGACACACTATGGTCTTGGTTATGGGAGAATTCGATCGCAAGATACAGGAAGTCTTTATTAGAAAGCTGGCAATTGCAAGCAGACTCATGATCCCCCCCAAAAAGAACATGCAGCTTCAAATACCCTAATAGTGTTAGGAAACTGAGCCACAGTTGAAGTAAAGAAAGAGCAGAAAACAATCTCAACAAACCAGATCAACTCTAATGGAGAGTTGAAGAGGGATGCCATGGTGACCTGATGAAAAGATAGGAGACACAAGGCATGGTGCAATTGCAGCAGGATTGGAAGGCCCTAAATAGAGTTAGGGGGCGGGGTCACAGGGAGTCTCGCGAGATCATGGTACAGGTCTGGCAGGTCCGGGTATCTATTGTCTAAGTCCTCCCTGCCCCATCTGCTTCTAGGAATTCAGGTACCTATTGCCTGGGAGTGGAGGTGGGGAAGTAGAATTTCACCTCTGACGTTTTGGGAAAGTCCCCATCATGCACCAAGATTCCAAGATGGCACCACTTTGACCCAGTGTCCATATTTCAGTCTGAGAAAATGATAAGATAAAGATTATTTGGAAATATGCATTGCTTGGTCCAGTACAGTGGCTCAGACCTATAATCCTAGCTCCTCGGGAGGCTGAGATTTGAGGATTGTGGTTCAAAGTCAGCCCAGGGAGAAAAGTCATTGAGAGTCTTCTTTCCAATTAACCCACCAAATAAACTGGAAGTGGAAGTGTGGCTCAAGTGGTACAATATGAGCCTTAAGTGAAAAATCAAACAAGAATACTTGGCCCTGAGTTCAAGCCCCAGTGCCAGTGTGTGTGCATGCATGTGTGGGCATGGGCGCATACTCGTGCGCGCGCGCACACACACACACACACACACACACACACACATATAAACACACAGGGAAAGGAAGGAAGAAAGCAATAGAAAAGGAAAGAAAAACACATTGTGTGCTAATTTTAGATGTTTTTTTCACATCTACAATGTCATTAGAGCCTATAATAAATTCCAAAGATAGGACGAAAGTTATTACAAATACCATTAATGGAGGGCAGATGGGAGAAAAGATAGTACGTTATGAATATAAATTATGCTCACAGGTGACAGGTTTGCCAATATAATAAAAAAAAAATAATCAAAAGGAGGCTGGGTGGTGGTGGCTCAGGTCTATAATCCTAGCTACTCAGGATGCTGAGATCTGAGTATCCTGGTTCAAAACCAGCTCAGGCAAGAAAGTCCATGAGACTATTACCTCTGATTAAATACCAAAAAAGCCAAAAGTGGAGCTGTGGCTCAAGTTTTAGAAGGCTAGCCTTCTAACTCCAAAGATCAGAGAGAGCAACAGACCCTGAGTTCAAGGCCCAGGACCAGTATGCACATGCATGAACACACACACACACACACACACACACACACACATACATGTAAGGGGAGGGAAGTAAAACTCATTAGGTTATGAAAATCTGGGGAGAATTTCATGCTGACTCTCATTTAGAGAAAACACAATATAAAACTAGTCAATTGTCCCCCTCTGTTCTGAAAGAAGAATTAAATTGAATAGATTGGAAGGCAGAAAATGTGTAAGATTTTTGTTCTTGCAAAAATTTAGTGGCGTTTTGAAGAACAAATACTGCCATTTACACGGATTTCACATGATGATAAATCGTATTCTTAAGAGGGTAATGTCTTAGATCAACATAAAGAAGGAGTTCTCAACAGCAAGAACTATGCACAGGGGGAAGGCCTCTAACTATTGCAGGGGCAAAGATCAGAAAGATCAAAATTTGAGGCCAGCCTGTAAAAAAGAGAGTGTGTATCTCAAGCAATCAGCTGATAATGGTGGTATATGCTTATGACCACAGCTATGCAAAGGTATATAGGTAGGAAGATCACTGAGGCTGGCTCTGGGCAAAAAATGCAAGACTTCATAGGAATTTTTAAAAAGCAGACAGAGAAGATTAAAAATTAAAAAGCTAGCTGGGCTCTGGTGGCTCACACCTGTAATCCTAGCTACTTAAGAGGCTGAGATCTGAGGATCACCGTTCAAAGCCAGCCTGGGCAGGAAAGTCTGTGAGACTCTTATCTCCAATAATCCACTAGAAAACCAGAAGTAACGATATGGCTCAAGTGGTAGAATGCTCACCTTGAGCTGAAGAGCACAAGGACAGTGCCCAGGCCCAGAGTTCAAGCCCTCTGACTGACCAAAAAATAAAAAAGCCATGCTGGGTGATGGTGATTCACACCTGTAATTCAAACTACTTAAGAGGCTGAAATATGAGAGGATGGAGCTGTGACTCAAGTGGTAGAGTCTTAGCCTTGAGCATAAAAGCTCAGGGACAGTGCTCAGGACCTGAGTTCAAGCCCCACAACTAACAGACAAAAAGAAAAAAGTCTCAATCTTGGCTAGACACTGAAATTAGCTTTAGCCAGGCACTATCTTGTGAGCCTTGTTTTTCTTTTTTCTTAAATTTTATATAAAAGGATATAAAATACCTGAGTGTGACTGACAATTGGGTCTTCAAAAGCTAACTCTACTATTTTGCAAGTATTCCACAGACATAAATATGAGGTTACATAACTGAAAAGTCTATCAATACACTACCAATATTTTGTCTTAAAGTTAGCCTCCTTCTTTTAGGGTTCAAAGATCTTGTGCTAGGTGGCTCAGTGGTAGAGTGCCTGCCTATCATGCATGAAGCCCTGGATTTGATTCCTCAGTACCACATACACAGAAAAAGCTGGAAGTGGCACTGTGGCTCAAGTGGTAGAGCACTAGCCTTGAGAAAAGAAGCTCAGGGACAGTGCCCAGGCCCTGAGTTCAATTGAGCCCCAGGACTGGCAAAAAAAAAAGAACAAACAAAAATGCAAAAAAGATCTCATGCTATATGCTCCATTCCTCCCCAGCTGACCTGATCATGTGACCCCAGTCACATCCTGCAGCCCTGGGCTCTTCTAGTTCCAGAGCCAGGAGAGCCAGGGATGTTTGCTTCTTTCACCCAATTTCATGTGCATTTTTATATTGATGTATTTTTAGTATATATTTTATAGTTTTAATAATGTTATGTATATATATTTTTCCTTTTCTTAGCCAATGATTCCAGCCAGGTCATCTTTGCTTTGCCTCCTTGCAGGAAAAAAAAAAAAAAAAGTCCAGTTCTGCATCTCAGGCTCCCTTCCCTTAATCACCTGCAGAGGAGAAATGCCAAATGTGCAAGTCTTGCCCATTTCCAAACCAACTGCCCCCAGCTCTCTGTGTGATTTAGTCCAGGGAGGATTTCCTTGGTCCAAATGCTTTTTCTCCTGGCATATGGGTGGCCAGCGCCATTGCCTGAGGGAGATCTTGTCATCATTGTTTCCATAGCAACTCTAACTTCCTCCTCAGTGGCTCATATAGTGGGTCCTTTTATTCTTAAATGCAATTAATAATAATATTTATTATTGTTATTTATTATTATTATTATTTTATCAGCTTTGGAGTTCTTGTTTCTTTGGGTTCCCTCATAGAAAATCTCAAGGAACATGATTTCTCATTCCACATTCTCTCCTCACTGTACCTCCGTGGGCCCCTGGGAAAGAGCAGAGAATCTTGGCTGCAATAATGACTCATTTCTCTGATATTCACTCACTCAACCTCTCAGATGCCCAGAGGTGAGGAGCCCTCCATCACCAGGTTGTCGTCCTCTGTGCTGACTGTTCATAAAAACGTTGGACAGAGTCTTTTTCCAGCTCTGTATCTTGTCAAAGCCTCTGTTCATGACAATGGCCTCCTCCCCTTTTCCAACCCAAAGCACCAGCACTCCCTCTGTTAATCCTCAAGTTTAGGCTTAGGTCTTCTCCACTCTGTCCACTTTGAATGCTGTTTATTCAAGCTTGCTGTAATAGACCTTTCCTTCCTTCCTTCCTTCCTTCCTTCCTTCCTTCCTTCCTTCCTTCCTTCCTTCCTTCCTTCCTTCCTTCCTTCCTTCCTTTCTTCCTTCCCTTTCCCTCTGTGTCTCCTCCCTCCCTTCCCTTCCTTCACTTCTCCCTGCTTCCCTCTGTTTCACTCTTTCTCTCTCCCCTCCCTCCATTTTCTCTGTTTCTGTTCTCCATCTGCTGGAAAATCAAGCCCTGGGTCTTCTGCATGCAAGCAAATATTCTAAAACTGAGCCACATCCCCAGCTCTTATATCTGTTCTTGTTTTGGCAGTTGTGGGGCTTGAACTCAGGGCCTGGGTGCTGTCCCAGAGCTCTTTTGCTCAGGGCTATTTATCCATCTACCACTTTTGAGCCACAGCTCTACTTCCTGTTTTTGAGGGCTAATTGGAGATACTCTCACAGGGACTTTTCTGCTGGGCTGGCTTAGAACCGTGGTCCTTAGATCTCAGCCTTTTGAGTAGCTAGCATGACAGGAATGAGCCACCAGTGCCTGGCTACACCCATTCTTATTTTGTAGTTTAGGGACAGGTTCTGGGGACCCATGCAGAGTTTTATGCTGGCATAAAACTCTGTAAGACTCTTAATTTCCAATTCAAGAGTAAAAAGCCAGAGGTGGGGTGTTGCTCAAGTGGTAGAAAGAAGCCAAGTGAGAATGCCAAGCACGGAGTTCGAGCCCCAGTAATGGCACAAAAACAATATATTTTAAAGGAGACATTTTGCTGACCTCCCACGATGGAAGCTTTTGATTTCCATTTCTCCTAATTATAATGAAATCATTATTTTGATGGATGTCTATTGGCTGCTTGTCTCTCTAGTTTAATCAACTCCTTAAGGAATTATATTTGATTAACTTCTGTTTCTAGTAGTGAAAAATTAGACCTCAATGTTTCAGTTAGGGAAATAGTAATATTTAAGTTTAACAAAGGGAAAGAATTAAGTAACTAAATGAAGTACGTGTTGTGCTTTTATGGAATGAAATTTTATTTTCTCCAAGGAGACAAGCAATGGGTATTACCTGGTGGATAACAGCTGGGAAAGATAAATCTGTTTCTGTTTTCATGAAGCCATTTGGTGTGGTGTAGATGAAAGCAAAAGATGAGCCTAAGCCAGGCACTGGTGGCTCATTCATATAATACTAGCTTCTTGGAATTCTGAGGTGTGAGAATTCAGGGTCAAAGTTATCCTGGATAGGAAAGTCTACTAGACGCTTATTTCCAATGAGCCCTCAAAGGGCTGGAAATGGAGCTGTGGCTTAAGTGGTAGAATGCTAGCCTTGAGCAAAGAAGCTTAGGGACAGTGCCTGCCTAGGCCCTGAGTTTCAAGCCCCAGGATTGGGGAGAATAGAGGGGTGGGGAGGGAGGAAGATAAACGCAGAACACCCTGTGTTCCCTGGGAATAATGCACTTCTCTACCTCTTCTCTGTACAGCAGGGCAACAAATAAGCAGGACTGAATTTTCAATGAATGGGAAGAGAAAAGGAGAAGGAAGGAAAGATGGAGACCAAAGGACAGACCAGAGAAATGGTGAAAACAAAACAAAACAAAACAAAAAACGGAGATGACACCCACTCAGGAGAATCGAACCAGAAGAAAGAGGATCAACCTGGAGTCCCCAAGTAGCATGAAGAAAGGGCTTTATTCTAGAGATCACAAAGCTCTTTACAATTTCCAGTTCTAAGAATTCTGTGCCAGATACCAGCCAGGAGGCTGATGTGTGAGAGAATTTCTCAAGGCACTAGGTCAAGAGTTCCAGTCAAGAGACAATGAAAAACATACCCCAGGACATGATCAATTATACAGGACTCTAGGCATCCACACACAGGGAGACCAAAGGAGGACACTCATAGGAGAGGAACACAAGGCCACATGTCTCTTAGTTTGTAAAATACTGGTTATTGAAATGAACTACAGGAAATGGAAACACGAGGGTTTTTTGCTTGGTTGTTGTTATTCTTTCTTTTCCTTTTGTGTGTTGGTTTATCTGTCTTTGGGAGGGTAAAGGGGGAGTACAGAAATGGAGGGACAAAGGATGAACAGATGTAGTGATACTCACTAAACACTATGTGGAAAAATGAGCTGTACAGCTTGTGAGGAAAAATCAGGAGCGAGCAAGGGAAGGGGTGATATTGTCCAAATAGAAATGTACTTTTTAACAAAGTTTTTCTTTTTTTTCTTTCTTTCTTTTTTTTTTTTTTTGCTAGTCTTGAGGCTTGAACTCAGGGCCAGGACACTGTCCCTGAGCTGCTTTTGCTTAAGGCTAGCACTCTACCACTTGAGCCACAGCACCACTTCTGGCCTTTTCTGTTTATGTGGTACTGAGGAATTGAACCCAAGGCTTCATGCACACTAGGTAAGCACTAAGCCACATTCCCAGCCCAAGAAATGTACTCTTTACCTGACTTACATAACTCTGTATATTACTTTTATTTTTTAAAAAAATCAATGAATCCTTGTTACAGATCCTGAGTGCTGCTTATATTCCTCATTTTATCCAAAACTGCTTTAACAGTAGAGACACTAAGGCTCAGAAAGATTAAAGTACCTGTGTAAAGGCACAGCAGCTCACACCTACAGTCTAAGCTACTGAGGAGGCATAGGAAGGAAGGAGAATCATGGTCTGAGGCTATCCCATGTCTCAGACTATATCTCAGAAACAAATAAACTGGGTATAGAAAGGCCAATTTGTAATCCCATATATGTGGAAGCTATATTTCAGTCCAAATCCATCAGGGAGGCAAAGTCACCAATCCTTGTCTGAGAAAGAAATGAAAGCATATGGACTAGGGGCATGGCTCTAGTAGTAGAGCACTACTACTAAGGGCAATTCCCTGAGTTTGAGTCTCGGTTCCCCTCCCCCACCAACACACACCTAACTCACAAGAAAGATGAGTATTTATTACCTGTCTGCCTTCAAATGCTGGTTTTCTCTATCATGTTGCCTGGCCTGGCTTATTCTAGAAAAACAAGAGAACTATTATTCTACAACACAATGGAAAAGATCCCTAGCTGGCACACATGGCATGGAAAGTACTCAACCAAATTTTCCAATAATGAGAAAGATGCTGGAGAAAAAAAAAATCACAGAAAATCAGAAAGTCACTTCACCTGGGATTGGGCTCTAAGTGATGTTTTATTTATTCGTAACTTGTCTTTAATTAAATTAGTCATTATTATTACTATTATTATTATTATTATTATTATTATTTTGCCTGTCCTGGAGATTGAACTCAGGGCCTGGGCACTGTCCCTGAGCCTCTTTGTGCTCAAGCTTAGTGCTCTACCACTTGAGCCATGGCACCACTCCCAGCTTTTTCTGAGTAGTCTATTAGAGATAAGAGTCTCATGAGCTTTTGTGACTGGGTTGGCTTCAAGCCTGCAATCCTAAGATCTCAGCCTCCTGGGTATTTAGGATAATAGAGGTTAGCCACCGGCATCCGGGTACTTTACTTATTTTTGAGACAGTATCTTCACTTAGGCAGCCCCATGTTAGCCTCCAATTTCAGATCCTCCTACCTCAGCCTCTTGAGCACTGGCACTACCAGTGTTAAATTCTTAAGCTGAATGTTCTGATGTTCTGTTTCCAGCAAGTCTGAGTTATTTATTTGTCTTCCACTCCCCAGTGATTCCCCCTCTGCACTTTCTAAGTGCATCATGTCAATATTCAAAAAAGTTGTAGATTGATTTCAGATTTTCAGATTAGGGATGCTCCCTCTGAAATGTCAACCTCAAAGAGGTGGTTTTTTTTTTTTTTAATGAAGATTAAGCCCCAACAGTGCTTATAAACCACGTAGCAAGTGCCAGGCTCCACTTAAGAAATACTAACACATGTCAACTCTCATTGATAATGAAAACCATGCTACACAAACCAAAATAGAGTGATGCCATGAAGACATGTGATTTGAGCATAATTTGCATAGTCAAAGCAAACCTTTAGAGCTTTACTTCAAAGACAGATGTGAGTTGGGTTCCAGTGGCTCATGCCTTTAAACCTAGCTATTCAGGGGGATGAGATCTGAGGATTGTCTAGGCTCAAAGCCAGCCTGGGCAGTAAAGTGTGGGAGACTCTTATCTCCAATAAACTCCTAAAACAACAACAACAATAACAAAAAGCTGGAGTGGACCTGTTGCTCAAGTGCTAGCCTTGAGCAACAAGCTCAGGGACAGAGCCCAGGCCCTGAGTTCAAGCCCCAGGACTGGCACAAAAACGAACAAAAGACAGATGCAGATGCTGTATGTATGAACATGAAATTCTTATCTAGGTTCCATTTACAGCCATGTGGGATTTTGAAAGAGTCACTTCCCATCTTCTAGAACTTACTGTATATATGCTGAGAGCGTTGGGAAGCAGTCACTTCTGGAGGCCCCTTCTATAAGAGAATCTATTTGTGCTATGGGTAGAGAGAAGGGAAGAGAACAGAGAGTGTATGTGTTGGGAGACGCTGCTTCCAGAAGATCAATCAAAAGTGCAGATAAACTGTGTTGAGAGTTCAAATGGAAGTCAATTTGGTTTTGCACACACATTGATTTCATAAAATGAAGCACGCTGTAATGTTATTTAATTACTCACCATACACCTTGGAGGAAATCCATAATGAGTATCATTTTAATGTGCAATGACAACAGGAGTAAATGAAATATTGACGACGTGGGTTGTTCGTGATGGAGTGACTGATGAATGGGCTTCTTCAGAATGCAGGACCCGGTCTCAGAGAGGCCTGTCCCCTGCCTCCTGCCATCTGTCCTGTCTGTCAGTCCTCTGTGCTTACTTATAAAGCAGTGCTGGCTGCTTCTATGTGCTGTTAGGTTCATACATGGAAAAGATGTCCTAGGTTGTAAATACAAATTGATTTACGGAATTAAAATAATTTATTAATTTAGGTTCTTTCTTTTTTCTTTCCTTCCTTCCTCTCTCCTTTCCTCCCTCCCTCCCTCCCTTTTTTTCTTTCTTTCCTTCTTTTTATTATTCTGTCTTCCTTACTTCTCTTTCCTTCCTTTTTTTCCTCCCTTCCCTTCCCTTTCCTTTTCTATTTTCCCTTCCTTCCTTCCTTCCTTCCTTCCTTCCTTCCTTCCTTCCTTCCTTCCTTCCTTCCTTCCTTCCTTCTTCCCTTCCTCCCTTCCTCCCTCCTTCCCTGACTCCCTCCCCCCACCCACTCTCTCTCTCTCTCTCTCTCTCTCTCTCTCTCTTTCTCTTTCCTGGTCCTGGGGCTTGACCTCAGGGCCTGGGTGCTAGTCCTAAGCACAACAGCTCAGGGATAAGCTTTTATGCTCAGGGCTATCCACTCCAACAATTGTACAACAACTCCACTTCCAGATTTTGTGGAGGGTAGTTAAGAGTCTCAAAGGATTTCCTGTCCCAGCTGGCTGTGAACAGCAGTCCTCAGATCTCAGCCTCCTGTGTAGCCAGTATTACAGGTATGAGCCACCAGCTCTGGCCTTTTCTTTTCTTTTCTTTTCTTTTTGGTCGGTCGTGGGGCCTGGACATTGGGCCTGGGTGCTGACCCTCAACACTTCAGCTCAAGGCTAGCACTCTACCATTTGAGCCACAGCACCACTTCTGGCTTTTTTTCTGCCTATGTGGTGCTGAGGAATCGAACCCAGGGCCTCATGCATACAAGGCAAGCACTATAATACTGAGCCACTTTCTCAGACCTTTTTCTCTTATTTTTAAAAGTTAAGACAACCAGGGATAAATACAGCTGAAACAATGCAATGTATATATGTAATAAAGTAAGTGGGAAATGGGAAATGAGTCTAGTTGGAAGGAGTAGACTAAATGGGAAGACTGGATGAAGGGGAACTCTGAACAAGACAGACAGAAACGTTAAATTGTAACCTCACTTGGAAACCTTTTGAAATTCAGAAAAATAGATAGATGCTAAATAGATAATAATAGGTAGATGATAGATAGACAGATAAAGTCAATGGGGACATATTAGATAATTAAGCATAGCAGAGTCGAAGGTTCACACAATGTGACTTAGGTTGGGTTCTCCAAACACATCGTTGAAGAGTGTTTTGATCTTTTCTTTAAGCTTCCTATTTGCCTTGGCTGAGTGCTATGTTCATCACTAAGCCAACTTCTTTGCCATCTGTCCAGCTCTTACCTCAGCTTTCCTTGAAGCTGAAGGTCCAAGGTCCAGCTGTGCTTACTCCCTCTGACAGCAGTAACGAAGTGGTTTATGAATGGGTTGTGTTGTAAGGAGACCTGAATACTGGGCAATTCAAAACAATATTCACACCAGGTGCCGGTGACTCATGCCTGCAATTCTAGCTATTCAGCAGGCTGAGATTTGAGGATTGTGATATGAAACCATCCTGGGCAGGAAAGTCTGTGAGATTCTTGTCTGCAATGAACCACCCAAAACCTAGCACTGGAACTGTGGCTCAAGAGGAAGGGTGCTAGCTTTGAGCATAAAAGCTTAGGAACATTGCCTGGGTCCTGAGTTCAGGTCTCATGACTGGAACAAAGAAATAACAAGAACAAAAAAACAATGAATACAAAAGACAAAAAAAACCAAGATTAAGAAAAAACAAGCAGAAATTTGCTGTTTCTCCCCTTTTAATGTTTATTCCTAAATGGACTTTCACCTGCTTTTCCGTATGAGGTGAAATTACTCACCAAAGATTTATACTGATGTACAGTGATTTATACTGATTTATACTGATGTACACTGATCCCTAATCTCCTAATTTAAAGATCTTTCTATCATAACTTGCCATGGTGATGGCAAATTAGAGCTAGAGAAATTGTGTGTTAGTGTGTGTGTGTGTATTGTGTTTTTTATACTGAAAATCTACAGCATGTGAGAGAACACTGGTAAGGATTATCAGAGAGAATGAGATACCATAATACTCATAGAGTTATAGAACCAATTGGAGGTATTAACTTCAGTAAGTGAAGATTGGGGGTAGAGAGGGAAAGAAAAAAATCTGCTATAAGGACACTCTAGAGCATCATAATTGTCAGTGGGTAAAGTATTTGGAAAGACTGATTGTGGCTGAACAAAACAAGGACTTCCTTGGAGCCAAAGCTGTAGAGTAGCAAAACAGAATTCTTCAAGGCTCAATAACTATTCAGTTGGTACAGGTATTCAAAAGGACCTGGGTGGACATTTAGCCGGGAAATCTATAGAATAGCACTATTCAAAAAAACCCCCAAAAAACCAGTATCTAAACCACATAGTTAAGTCTAAGTGTTTTTAGTAGCTGGATTAAAAAGAAATAGTTGCTCAGGAGGCAGAGTGTGGGAGGATTGTACTTTGGGGCTAGGCCTGGCAAAACATCATGAGCACATGTAAACCATGTATTAGGCAGCACACTTCTGTTGTTGTTGTTATGAGGAAGACTTAAGGTAGAAGACTTACAGTATAAGTTTGGCCCTGGGAAAAGGCCCAAGACCCTATCAAGAAAGAAATAAAAGGAAGTGGCATTGTAGCTCAAGTGGTAGAGTGCTCACCTTGAGCTGAAGAGCTGAGGGACAGTGCCCAGGCCCAGAGTTCAAGCCCCATGACCGACAAAAAAAAAAAAAGAAAGAAAGAAAAGAAAAGGAAAGAAAGAGAGAGAGAGAGAAAGAAAGAGAGAAAGGAAGGAACAAAGAAAGAGAAAAAAGAAAATGATTCTGTGGGAAAAGTCTATTACTAAAATTAATTGTACCTATTTTTCAGTACTCAGATTTGAATTTAGGACCTTATATTCTACCATTTGAATCATATCCTAAGCTCATATTTTCTTTGTTTCCTTCCTTTCTTCCCTCCCTTCCCTCCTTCCCTCCCTCCTTCCTTCCTTCCTTCCTTCCTTCCTTCCTTCCTTCCTTCCTTCCTTCCTTCCTTCCTTCCTTCCTTCCTTCCATCTACCTATCTGTATGTCTAATAAACACAGAATGTGTTAGGGAGATTCTGTGTGTTTTCACACAAGCAGTTTATTTCAATTCGGCATCTAGAGGTCAAACACTGAAGCCTGAGCCATGCAGTCGAGGGAGGCATTTTTGCTTTAGAGGCCTGAGGTCCAGGAAGATCATGCTTAAACTCTGAAGTCTCTTTTTGACTCTCAGTGTCAGCACATTCAGGAAAAACAGCTGAGGTCACATGATCCAGTTCTTGAGGGACTTCTGGTGGATTTCTAGTACCTAAAGAAGGAAAGCAACAGTTCCCTGAGCCTCTAATTGCCAAATGACTAACTACAACCAATGTCTATGCTTGTGCTCCCCAAGGCAAGTAATAATAGAGCACTTGATTGTTCTGTAAGAGGAATGAATTACACTTCGACTCAGTTCCCCATTTCTTCTTGTATGAATCCAATATTCTGCCCAAAGGTACTTCCTGTTTCTTAATCTTTTACTAATGACAATAGCAGTATCTCCTAGTATCTTTCTTGGAAAAGAGATACATTTTCTAGAGGTAAATCCTGATCTATCAGGAAAATGCAACTCATTTGGAAAAGATTCCAGCACTGAAAAATCAGTAGATAGATCTTAGATTCGTGACATTGAACATTTCATTATTTATGGTCTACTTTTTACTTTTGTTTTTTTGTCCACTATGGGACTTGAACTCGGGGCCTGAGCACTGTCCCTGAGCTCTTTTGCTCAAGTGCTTTAATGCTCTACGCCTTTGAGCCACACCTCCACTTCTGGTTTTCTGATTGTTAATTGGAGATAAGAGTCTCATGGACTTTCCTGCTAGGGCTGGCTTTGATGCATGGTTCTCAGATCTCAGTCTCTTGAGTAGCTAGGATTAGAGGAGTGAGCCACCAGGGCCTGACTTGAATGTAGTTTTTACCTTCTCTGGATGTTCCTTTATCTTCAAAGTGACCATAATCATACCAAGTCTAAGTAAAATCACGGTGTGACCCGTTTGTCATCTTGACAGTATGCTGCTTTAGTTGACTGCTAACCCTAGAGACACACTGTATGGAATCAGAGCTCTCTTTCTCTCTATCTCTCTGTCTCTGTCTCTGTCTCTCTCTCTCTCTCTGTATTTATATGTCTCAGTGCCAGGCCTAGGGCTTGAACTTCAGGGTCTGGACATTGTCCCCTGAGCTTTATTGCTCAAGGCCAGTGCTCTACCACTTGAACCACAGCTTCACTTCTGACTTTTTGAGTAGTCCATTGGCAGTGAGAGTCTCATACACTTTCTTGCCCTGGCTGGCTTCGACCTCTGATCCTCAGATTTCAGGCTCCTGAGTAGCTAGGATTATAGGCATGAGCCACTAGCACCCAGCTGAGCACTCTCTTTTTAGCCAAATAATTTTAAAATGTATTCAACCTCTGAGCCTCAATTACCCTGCTTTTTAAGTGAGAAGTCACAGGGGTGTTGCATGGAGTAACAATGGAAATACACATAAATGCTTAGTTTTATTAATGCTTCCTAAATATATATTGTTTTTTGTTACTATCTGTGTGGTTGACAGAGGAGTTCATATGACTTGTGGCCAGTTATTTTGAGCTCAGAAAAAAAAAAAACTTACTTCTTTCATTTATTAGAAAGAGAAAACCTTAGGCAGAGAAAACCTTAGGAGGTTGAGATCTGCCGATCACAGTTTGAAATCAACCCTAGGCAGAAAAGTCTGTGAGACTATCTCCAATGAACCACTAAAGAGCTGGAAGTAGAACTGTGGGCTCAAAGTGGTAGAAATTAGCAAAAAAAACCCTCAGGGATAGAGACTGGGCCCTAAGATCAAACCCCAGGACCAGCAGAATAGAGAGAGAGACAGACAGACAAGACAGGGAGAGACAGAAAGAGACAGAGAGACCTTAATATCCATATGAATATTGGGAGCATAACAAAATGTGTCCATATGGAAGAATGTGGTCAAACCTCAAATGTCATAATGCATGTACTTTAACAGCAAGCAATTATTCTGGGGGATAGATAAGCTGACTGTGTGTTCACACAAGATTTTCAGATGCCAGAAAGACCACTGGCTTTCTGTATCTACCCCATACCTAGCACCCGCACCTCCCCACAGAGGCGAGTTGCTGGGCCTGGCACACAACCAAAGCTAGTATAAGTATGAGGCATGATTGCCCAGTTGTTATTTGGCAGTAGAAGTGGAAATTTCTTCTAATTCAAAGAAAACACCCAGGATGGCTGGTGGTTAGTCTTTTTTTCGGAGAGCACAATCGCACCATTGGTAGAATTTGACCAAAATAGAACGTGAAACCATTTGAGTCAAACACTTTCTGCGCAACAAGAGACCTTTGTTTTGGATGAACTGACACCTATTAAAACTTCCAAGAGAGGGCCGGATTTTAGAAAAGCAGGTGGTGTTATGCAATCTGTTTGCTTATCTTTTTTCATTTCCTCTCTTTTTTTAGTATTTCGAGTGATTTGCATAATAACAGAAGCTTTGTTTTTCTTGAGTTCAGGTTTTCTGCCTTGAGCTCCCAGGTGAATTCAAAATCCTGGAACTGTGATAGCAAAGTCATCTATCTGGCAACGCATGGTTGGCTTTGAGCAAATTGGGGCTCAGACTGGCTCAGAGAGGGTTTTTATACTAAACTCTGGGTGAGTCATCATGCTTTCTCTTTCCTGATGGTGGTGGAAAGACCTGGTATTGGCATTCTGATGGATGTTACGAATAAAGATGGAATGGATGTAAAACACACACATATGAGAACAAAGACATAGAAACACTATAATACAGGTTTGGAAAAAAAAAAATGAGATTGGTCCAGGTGCCAGTAACTCTTACCTGAGATCTGAGGATCATGGTTCGAAGCCAGCCCAGGAAGGAAAGTCCATGAGATAACTTATTTCTAATTAACTACCAGAAAACAGGAAATGGAGCTGTGGCTCAAAGTGGTAGAGCACTAGCCTTGAGTGAGAGAAGTCAGGGACAGTGCGCAGGCCCTGAGTTCAAGTCCCATGACCGACAAAAAAAAAAAGTCAGTGCCAACAGCCAACAGCAGGACATATGTAATTACTTAGGAACAATTTGTTTCCTCTGGTTATTTACAGGAAGCCTATTTGGCAGCTAAGCTTATAGTCAGAGTCATAGCTGTAACTGAAATTTCACCCATGGTTATGGTACTACTGTGTTCACATTGGCTATTTTCTTGAAGGCAGCATTCCTCGGTGAAGCTCCTTGTCATAGTCAACCATGAGTATTTGGGTTTTTCTCCATAGCTTCTTAGACACTGGTGCTAGGAGCCGGGAGCTGGGCTGAACAAGAGATCCAGAACCTGTCTTCTTGAAGTGACACTATCTTCTGAGTCCTCAGGTTCTGATCAAGTTACCTTGGGATGAACTATGCAGAGGTTATTGTGATACTGTAACAAGAAGACAGTGTACAAGATGAAGCTAGTAAGAGGAAATGGTGGGCGAGAGCTACATGGTAAGATCTGAAAAGACTTTCCTTATGACCTAAGACATCTGAAGCCAAATGGAGGAAGAAAGACCTAACCACCCATAGTCAGATGATCCTGGGTGAGGTGTGTAGAAATGTCCAAGAAGGGCAGAGAGCTGAATCAGGCCAGTAGGATGTCAGATGTTATTACAAAGGTAGGAAGGAGCTAGGTGTGAAGGTCTTGGTGAGAACTGTGTGGGATACTTCTGTGCCAATATCCCCTAAATCTAAAAGACTCCTAAGCCAGGCACCAGTAACTCATGCCTGTAATCCTAGCTACTCAGGAAGTTGAGATCTGAGGATCGCAGTTCAAAGTCATCCTGGGCAGAACAGTCCCCATGAGACTTTTAACTCCAATTAATCACATTAAAGCTGGAAGTGGAACTGTGGGTCAAAATGTTAGAGCCTTAGCCTTGAGCAAAAGAGCTTGAGGACAGTGCTCAGGCCCTGAATTCAAACCCCACAACTGACACAAGTGAATAAATAAGTAAATAAAAATAAATAAATAAATGACTCTTAAATCTAAAAGAGTCAAACATTTCAAATAAGAGATACCTACTCCCCCTATATTTAAGGGAAATTAAAGCTGGGGTTTAGAGCAGCCATACACTTGGTCTAAACCAGACATCTGATAAATGGTAAATAGGACTGATTCAATTTCCAGCTCTCACTCCAGAATCTGAGACTTGAGTGTGACTATTTTCTATCTTCAAGAAGATTAAGAAAACTGTTTTTTTTTTTTTTTCATTAGCTATCTGAAAACAGGCCAAGCTTGGAGATTTGAAGGATTACTTTGTGAATTTTTGCTAGCCTGTAAAACCTTTCAATATACTATGAGATATGCTCATGAACTGTGCTGTGAAAGTCCTCAAAGCCATTACTGAAATACAAATGAATATGTAACCTGGGCGATGTGTTTACAATTTATGGCATTTTAAAAGAAATTTTGAAAAAGAGAGGAATGTACAACTAGAGACAGAGGTAGTAGGAGGTCGTGGTGTAACTCTGCATTCTTCCTGTGGCTTGTGCCCCTCTGTCTTGCACAGTGCATTCATTTGCTTGTTTAGCTGAGTCTCTCATTTTTAATGCATTAGAGAGGATTGTACCTTAACAGCCCTGGATTAGTTGTATAAGAGTTATTGTTGCATAATGAGTCATCCCAAAACTTAGAAGCTTAAAAGCACAATCCCTCTTATGGCAATATTGACAAGCTGATTTTAAAGTTCCTATGGAAATTTAAGGGATGGGGGCAGGCTAAACTATCTTTAAAGAGAAAAATAAACACAAAACTGGGTAACTCACAATTGTCCAATTTCTGGACTTACAGAAAAGCTATTGTAATCAACATAAACCTAAAGATGGACACATTTGAGTAGTGGAATAAAATTGAGAGAGTCCAGGAAATGACCTCAGATCTATAGTCAGTTGATTTTTAAGTAGAATCCTTGGACCACTGAAGGAAAGAAAAGATAGTCTTTGCAAAGAATGATTCTGTGACAAATGTATATCAAAGTAAAGAATTGTTGGTCTCTTTTTTTTTTACTTTGTACATTAAACCTAACAACATATAGAAAGGATGCCAAACTAAAACTCTAAAACTCTTAGAAACATGTGTTTATTTTTATGACTTTGGATTAATCAATGGTGTTTGGAGAGAAATGTGAGAACAAAAAGCAGAGGAAGAAAATAAAAGTTAAGCAAAATGGAAAACATTGTACTGTAACATTCACCAAAAACAAAGGAGAAAGAAAATTCACTGACCAAAAATCTGATGAGACACAAGAATACCTAAGAACTAATACAACATAATTATAAAAAGAAAAAAAAAGGAAAAAGAAAAAAAAGACAAAACATCTTATTCCATGACAAAGTATCTGGATAGAAAGCTCTCTAAAGACTGAGCTAAACATAGGTAGTAGGCTTAGATGCTTAGCATCTTCAGCCACCAAGGAAATACAAACTAAAATCACAAAAAGTTATTATTGCATACCCACTTCAATAAATGTAATTTCAAAGCGGATGGTCAACAGCCACTCTTCATGAGGTTGTGAACACAGGGTAACTCATTTGCTAGTGGGGAAGGTATGATGTGCATACTCTTTGGCAAACCCTTTGAGTGCTCCTTAAATTTAAAATGTTATTATACAATCCAGCAATTCCCTTTAAAAAAAAAAATCAGTCTTGGGGCTTGAACTCAGAGGCGAGTGCTCTAAAACTTTGAGCCACAGCTCCACTTCTGGTTTTCTGGTGATTTACTGGAGGTTAAAAGCCTCACAGACTTTCCTGCCCAGGCTGGCTTTGAACTGTGATCCTCAAGATCTTAGCCTAAGTAGCTACAATGACAGGTGTGAGCCACTGGTACCAGGTTTCCATTCCTTTTTGTCTATATGAGAGAAATGTAAACACAAACCAGTCTTCATGGTGAAATAACAGAACTACAAAAGGAAGCCAATGAAGCAGGAAGAGGATCCAGAGATTGTCTAGTGGCTGTCTCTACCATTCCTGTAGACCCATAACTGCAATGTGTAAGCAGTCAGGTGTTCTTCAGTCATATGACTACATGTGTGAGTAGTCAGGTATTTGACAGACACGTGACTCCACGGATAAGCAGGTGTTCTGCAGACGTGTGAATATGTGTTTGATCTCTGGCCCTGTCCCTCTCATTATAAAGTCATTACTAGTTTGTCTGGTGGCCTATGTCAATCCACAACTATATAAGACGCATAGATCAAGGTTAACTAAATTGCTACAGTGCAAAGACCACCATCATAATTAAAGTGAATGACAAAAGGGAACATTATATAATCCATAATCATATCTCACCCTAAAACAGAAATGAAAACGTAAGCAGACTTCCCTCCTTAAATTTTAGAACATTTCTATGAAGCTTAGTCTTTTTTTTTTTTTTGTGCTTGTCCTGGGGCTTGAACTCAGGGCCTGGGCACTGTCCCTGAGCTTCTTTTGCTCAAGGCTAGCACTCTACCACTTGAGCCACAGTGTCACTTCTAGCCTTTTCTGAGTAGTTTATTGAAGTGTCTAATGGACTTTGTGCCTGGACTGGCTTCAAACTGCAATCCTCAGATCTCAGCATCCTGAGTAGCTAGGATTACAGGTGAGAGCCACCAGTGCCTGGCTAAAGCATACATTCTTTCAAGCAGGAATTCTCAGGCTCAGCATTGTTCACTTCTGGGGTTCAGTGTTCCTGGTTATGGGATCTGTCTGGTGTACTACAGGCCAAGCAGTATCCTTGGCTTCTATCAAATCAATAGCTCTAGGGCCTTCCCAATCTTGGTGATCAAACGTATTTTCAGATAATGTGAAAGAAAATACCCCCTCAGTGGCAAATCATCGCCAATTGAGAACCAATACTTTAGATCATGCTAAATATGAAACAGCTTTGTTTTATATTTAAAAAAATACAAAAAAGAAACACAAAAACTTCACTTTTGTAAGTTGAGAAATAGATTATATATCATTGCTTATACATTTAATTCCCTAGCTTATGCCATTTGATTATATAAATTCCTACTCCACATTAATATTAATTTCTTGTATTGGAAGAGACTGTGCTGGTTTGACTTTGAGTCATAGCTTAAAAGCAGGACTCAGTTGATGAAGGTCACTAATTTAAAATATCCTGAATATGTCAGCTTCAGAAAATCCCATCCTTTATCCCCACAAGGGGGAGGCTGCGGCGGAGCAAGCATGTCTTTAGGCAAACCTATGCCCATTTCAAAGCAAGCTCACTCCTCTTAGTGAAAGGTTAGCATGGATGCTCACACAAGGATGAACACTCTTCCCTGGTCATTCCTAATTATTTCTCATTACTATAAAATTTTCTAGAGTAAATTAGTTCCAATGACTAAACTACACAGTCCTAATCAGCCCATCATGTCAGTTAACTGTCAATAACAACTAGCAAGATCAGTTAACATTATCAGGAGAAAGATGTTTAAAATATTATGTGCATTTTGCTTTAGCTACTCAGGAGGCTGAGATCTGAGGATCACAGTCTGAAGCCACTCTGAGCAGGAAAGTCTGTGAGACTTTTATCTCCAATAAAACGCTCAGAAAAAGCCAGAAGTGGCTCTGTGGTTTGACTTGTAGAGCGCTAGCCTTGAGCTCAAAGAGCCAAATTCAGCGCCAAGGCCCTGAATTCAAGCCTCAGGACTAGCAAAAACAAAAAAAGAAAGAAAGAAAGAAAGAAAGAAAGAAAGAAAGAAAGAAAGAAAGAAAGAAAGAAAGAAAGAAAGAAAGAAAGAAAGAAAGAAAGAAAGAGGGAGGGGGAGGGGAAGGGAGGGAGGAAGGGAGGGAGGGAAGGAGAGAGGGAGAGAGAGAAAGAAAGGAATGAAAAGAAAGAAAGAAAGGAATGAAAAGAAAGAAAGAAAGAAAGAAAGAAAGACAGTTTTGATCATGTTAGTGTATAGTCAACCCAGGAATCTGCATATGAACACTAAATTAGTTGTTATCAGATCCAATTTTCAAAAACCATCACCAGGAAATAGGCCTGGATGGATCCCAGTTGCAATTCTATCTACTTAGAAGGCTAGGATTCTAAGCCAGTCCCAGCAGAGAAATTTAAGAGGCTTTTATCTCCAATTAATCACATAAAAAGCTGGAAATGGCTCTGTGGATCAAGTGGAGCATCGAGCAAAAAGAAGCTCAGGGACAGCACCTAAACCCAGAGTTACAGCCCCAGGACCAGCACAAAAAGAAAACAACAAAACAAGCAGGGCACTGGTGGCTTACACCTGTAATCCTAGCTACTAAGGAAGCTGAGATATGAGGGAGGATCTTGGTTCAAAGCCAGCCCGAGCAGGAAAAGTCTGTGAGACTCTTATCTCCAATTAGCCAGCAGAAAACTGGAAGTGGTTGAGCTCTTACCTTGAGCTGAAGAGCTGAGGGACAGGGCCCAGGCCCAGAGTTCAAGCCCACAACTGCCAAAAATAAATAAATAAATAAATAATCAATGTGCTAAGTACAGGCGTGAGGCTCTGAGGTCAAAGCCCCAATACTGACACAAACAAAACACAGTACAAGAAATCAAAATACATCAGAAAACAATAATACATAAGGGGAAATATTCATATCTAATTATATGAGTATGTTTATATTATGTATGTGTAGAAAATTTGCTCAGGTGATCAAATGGTTTGCTATGTGCATATTTGTATGTATTTTTATTTATGTACAAATATTCATGCATAAAGTATGTATTACATGCACACATGTGTGTTCATATATCTGGAGTATAAATTCATTGGTGAAAATAAATTTATTGATGAAGACTGGGGTTGCATCTCAAATGGTAAGATACTCGCCTAGCATGCATGATGTCCCAGGTTCAAACCTCAGCACTGCAATACCTTCCTTTTAATCAATTGACTATGTGGCATTCAAATGTACAAAATCACAAGTTACCTCCAAGGTCTTTTCTCTCTCTGGCCTGAACCATAAGCTGTTGATCAGTAACATTAAAAACTCAACATCACCTCACCTGGTCAAAGCATCATGCTAGACTTAGTGCAGTAGAGATAAAAGATTTAAAAAAAAAACAAACACATTTCCATTTTTCACAAGAGAAAACCAAAGGTCAAAGAGCAAGGTTGAGAATTCCAGGGGAGAAATCTTGGAAGTAGTAGAACCATGGCTCAAACTCACTCTCCTGTGTTCTCCCCAATGCTCTTCCACTACTGAGAAATATGTAGGGCATTGCTGAAATTACCTGGCTTAAATGAACATCAATCTACGAGGGCTTTGTGTGCAATCTTCTTTCTTGAAAAAAAAAAAGAAAGCAAAAGAAAAACTCTACTTGGCCTTGGAGGTCCCAGGTGGAAGTTTGACAAATGTTGTGTTGAAAACAAATTATGCTGAATTGCATGTGCATTAATTTCTTGGCTAATACTTCCATTTACCACACTGCAAAGCCCTTCAGAGCTCTCACGATTGGGGGAAAAAAAAGTGTGCTTTACGGTTTCTAAATATTTGAGTTCCAATTTCAAGGCCTGTCAATCTACCTACATTCATAAGTTAGCTTAACCTGATTTTCTCTGCCTCATGACAATATTGTTTCGTATTTTCTGGGTTGTCTCTGACACTAGGAAATTTTATATTACATTTAGCTGAATAGATTGAAAGTTGCTCAGGTGGCCCTCTCTCCTAAAATTTGCATCAGTTGGCTGCCCCCCTCCTTTTTTTCTTTTAAACTCTGGTAAGTCTGTGATCAAAGCAATTATAGAGTTTATCTACACTAGGAAGCTGTCAGAGTCATAAAACCTAGCATGGGTTGAATTGCAAGCTTTGGGGAAAAAAGGATTAAAAAGAGTTCCTTTACCCTCCCAAGAGCCTGTTCTAGAAGAAATTCTTCAATTGGCAGATACCTTGGCTCTCTGCTAGCTTCCTTTATGGAAAAGAAGAACAATTTAAAAATAAAAATAAATTGCACCCATCCTCCCATCCTGTCTTGTAATTTTCTGCCTCTTTTCTTTCTTGTTTTGTAACAATCAATAAGAAAGGAATATATGAAGCATCAAGTCATCCTCAGGTTTTTCAATGGCATGTTTAAAGAAGAAAAATCTCAGCAAATGGTATATTTGGAGATGTAAGATAGGTTGCATAGGCTAGCAAAAGAAACACACACACACACACACACACACACACACACACACACACACACACACACACACACACACACACACACACACACACACACACACACACACACACACACACACACACACACACACACAAGCATCTTTTCTGGATAATTCCACACAGAGTAACTATACCAGACCCTCACAGTCTTCATCATCAACAAAAATCTTCATTAAGTCATTAAAGGAAGAGATAGTTTTAAAAGGCAAAAGGGACCAACTTGCCAACCTTTGTAAATCATGTTGATTCTTGCCTATTGCTATGTCTAATAAGTTACTGAATGCTTCTACACCTACCAGTACCTAAACCACCTTCCTGTCATTCTTTGAGGTCAACTCCTTACAATTCTTCCCCCTTACCCAGTCATTTCTCTTCGCTGCTCTCCTGTCTGAGTGTTTGGTGGCTTTTCCCACCACACTGAGCCCTCTCGTCTTTCTCCATGTCACAGCTTCACAACTAGCCTTCCACTCTGTCTGCCATCTTGCTTCTTCTCAACATATCAAATACCAGTCTTGCCTCCTCTTGAGTACTCACTTGATCTATCTCCACAGCGCAAAGGCCTTGCTTGTTACGGAAGCACATAGGATCTCAGTACTCTGTGAATTCATTGTCCTTGTCTCTGCTCTACAAATTCTCACTTCCAGTCCCATTGTCCTGATGGTGGATATATCTCAGTCTACAAGGTCCTCAACCCAAACCCCTCCTGGCGCAGTAAAATGAAAATAGATTCCATCCCCTTGTCAATAAGTTCTTCTGTGATCAGACCTTGCATTCTACCTCCATCCACACTTCTGGAAATACATCCTTTATCATCTCCATTTTCCCTCCATTGGCATTCAGCAGGCCTAGTAATTAGGAACTTTCCCTGGCTGAATCCTACTGATCTTGTAAACTTCACCCAGGCCAGGATGTGTAGAAGACCTAATAAATGTCAACCCTCAGATGTGAAGTAACTCTCTTCTAGAAGAGGGGGAAGTGTTACTCAAGCAGTGTGTTTCTGGGCTGATACACATTTGGCTTGGAGTCATATGATTTAGGTTCATCTCTCACATCAGCCACTGGACGGATTTGTTCAGTCACAGCCTTACACGTCATTAGTTAAAAACTGAGACAATGGCAGCCTAGGGCAGGATACCATGATTAATATCACACAGTGCGTGTGGCACACTAGCAAAGGCATGTTTTTAATCAGTGGTGGCTACATTATCATTAATAACTACTGCTAGCTAAGCAGCACGTAACACCCTGTGTATGCTGCTATCATAATTTTAATGGTGTAATAAATATGATGGATCTTTTTCACAGTCTTCCCGCTAGATTGTGAGTTTACTATAAAGAGAAGGGGGTTTGCAGCTGGGGATGGAGGTACATTCCTGTAATCCCAGCACGTGGCTGAAGTAGGAGGATCATAAGTTCAAGGCCATCCTGGGAAACACTGTGAGTCCCTATTGAAAACAAAAACAAAACAAACAAAAACAAAGAACAAAACCCCAAACAAGCAAAGCCAAACCAAACCAAGCCAAACAAACAAAAGAAGATATGGATTCCAATCTCCTAAAAATTTAGGAAAAGGGCAGTTTATAATCTCTCCCTGTCTCTTTTTCTCTCTGTCTCTCTGTTTCTCTCTCACATGCAAATACTGGGGCTTGAACTCAGAGCCTTGTGTCCTTACTTGGCATTTTCACTCTAGGTCAACACTCTGTCACTTGAGCCACACCTCCAATTCTGGCTTTTTGTGCTAATTAAATGGAGATAAATATCTCATAGACTTCTCTACTTGGGCTGGCTTAGAACTATGATTCTCAGATCTCAACCTCTTGAGTAGCTCGGATGACAGATGTGAGCCACTAGTGTTGGAGAATAGTCTGTTTTTAACTTAAATCATTGTGCATCCTACCTTGCATGAGCAAAGTATTCAGCTGATGATTGAGTCTACTGTAATGACCCTTCCTGACTTCAATTCAGTGGAATAAAGTTTTGAACAAATGCAGCCTTAATCCTGACCCTGTGTTAACAGAACAGCAGCTAATAACTGGCCACGTTGCCTGCTTGTATTGACTCATGCAGAGCCCAGGATTCAATTCCAAGTGTGAAAGACATTATGGAAGAGAAGGAAAAGGCAGCTAGAGAGACAGGTAGCAAAAAAGACTAAATGTGTCCAGATTTTTTTTTAATCATTCCTTTCTGTCTTATTAAAACTCTTGAGAGCCTGTCACAAAAGCTCACACATGGCAGCTACCAACGACTGTTCATTAGTTTCTTTTTAAGAAGTGTTGAGCATAGATGGAGCTTTTTAAGGCTGCTCAACTTCAGCTCTCCAGATATGGATTGGCTCTCATAAACTTGATGAAGCCTGATGCTCAATAGATGATTAGATTCCCTTAGAAGAGAGGAAAAGGGACAATCTGGCAAGAAAAGGAAAACATCCTTTCCTGTTTACTTTCACTTACAAGGAAGCCCATGATTCTTTCCAGGCCAGTGAGAGAGAAAGAAATTTTCTTAGATGAAATAAGTATAAGCTGAGCATGCGCCAGGCGACAATGGCTCACGCCTGTAATCCTAGCTACTCAGGAGGCTGAGATCTGAGGATGATGGTTCAAAGCCAGCCGGAGCAGGAAAGTCCGTGAGACTCTTATCTCTAATAAAAAAAAAAAAAAAAAGCACTAAAAAAACGGAAGTGGTGCTGTGGCTCAAGTGATAGAGTGCTGGCTTTGAGCTGAAGAGCTGAGGGACAGTGCCCAAGCCCTGAGTTTAAGCCCCATGACCAATAAAAACAAAAAAAAAGCTGAGCATGCCTATAATCCTAGCTACTTAGGAGGCTGAGATGATGGTTCCAATATAGCCCAGGAGTGTGTGTGTGTGTGTGTGTGTGTGTGTGTGTGTGTGTGTGTGTGTGTATTTGTGTATGTGTATGACTGTGTTTGTATGTATAGGTGTATGTATGTATCAATGTATATATGAGACTTTTTTCTCCAATTAACAACCAAAAAGCCTGATGTGGAGCTGTGGCTTAAGTGGTAGAGTGCCAGCCTGGACTGAGGAAGCATGTTCAAGCCTCCATAGCAACATATAAACAAACAAACAAATGGATTGATAAACACAGAATCAATGCTGGAAAGGCAGGAAAAGCAGAAGAAGAAAAAAGCAAGAGAGGAGCAAGCGCTGTGGATCACCATAACTAAAGTGGGAATTCTAGAGAGCTATTAGGCTAGGGCAACCTCAAATAAAGTAATTAATTTTCATTACCCATCTGTACAGACAAGTTATATAAATGAGTCATCATGATTAGATGCAGAGGCAAGGATTTGAGGTTTTGGAATTTCACCACCTACCATGTTGGGATCCTCCAATAACTCCACATATGCAGTAGCAATCCTGTTTCCATTGTCACATAATGCTCTGAATGATGAGTAAACACATTATGATAATGGGCTTCCAGGCCATCATACAGAATTGACATTGGAGGCTGATTGTGGTACATATGATTTGGAAGAAAATCACTCCCCCACCCACCCACTTCTGGGGCTTGAACTCAGGGCCTGGGCTCTGTCCCTGAGTTCCTTTTGCTCAAAGCTAGTGCCCTACCACTTGAGCCACAGTATTACTTCAGGCTTTTTTGGTGATTAATTGGAGATAAGAGTCTAGAATCCTGAGATCTCAGGCTCCTGAGCAGCTAGGATGACAGGTCTGAGCCAGAGGGGCCAGACTGAAGAAAATAACTTTTAATCTGAATTTCTGTCTCTGGAAACCTGAAATAGTAACCCCCTGTATCATAAAGCTGAAATCCACTCTGATCAAAGGAAAAAAAAGGCATAGATGAATAGGGGAGGAATGAGTGAGAATGTTGAAAGGGGTGACATTGATCAAGATACATCATATTCATAAATGGTTTTGTTAAATGGCAATCCTTTGCAAAATTACTCACAGATGATTTTAAAAAGTAAAAAAAAATATGGTCACAGACAATTATGATGAGAAAATAGATGTCTCTGAAATTCATCAAGCTTTGTCAAATGCACCAGACCTTCACTCTGCAATGCCAACAAGGCAATTCCAGGTGAAGTAATTACCAAGTTGATTGCAGGGGCTGGGAAATGTGGGAATGAGTCACTGATTAGGAGATTGATTTGGATTTCAGTGTGAGCTGTATTTGATTAGCTTGCCCACGACAGTGAACAATCCCAGTCTCTCTGGGCACATTCTATTGGATGTAGCATTGGCTGAATGTTCCCCATTCAAGAAAGAGGAAAGAGCCGGTGTCATTAGCGCATGTTCATTTATTTTAATGGAATATTAACACTGATTTATATAATGGCATTAGAGAAGAAAAAAATTCTTCTAGGATGATGCTAGACCTAGATAAGAAGAGGAACATGATCATGAGAAAACAGGCTTTCTCATGTCACCAGTTCTGTTTCTCTGTGTCCCCAGGTTGTTTGGTCAGCCAATGAAGGAACTGGAGGCACACAGGAAGTGAACTTCCTCTACACCAATTGACAATTCCTGTTCTGCAATGGAGCTCAGGTTACTGCGGGAGGATTCAAATGTGGACAGGAAACCAAAAAAGTCACAATCATTCTCCTGAGTTTCTAAGCACAGCCTAAAGGCTGGAGTTATTCCATTTAATAGAAATGTTTCCTTTTTCCTTCTTGGTAATATGTTAAGATAATGGTCTAATCATGATTGATTCTCACTGCTAGGCATCAGGACAGCCCTGTGAACTCAACTCCTTGTTTCTTTATGAGACGAGTCAAGAGAAACAACCCTGCAGATGATTCATGTCCTTAGGTATTTTCTTTTCCTTCTCGACATTAATTTCTCCCCAACCCCTGTTCGTTATTCTGTCTCTTGCTTCCTAATGTTGGTCTCTTTATTCTTATTATTCATCACTAGTGGTTCTATGAGAGAAGAATCATGGAGGGAGAAATTACAAAACATATTCTAGCTAATGCCTTCCATTACCCTCCCCCAATATGGGGGAAATCATTTTGTTAGAAAGACACAGGGTCATTTTGTTAAGAGGATTTCTTTTTTAGGGGGAGGGTACCAATGGAAGTGAGAGGGGGAACATATTTAGTGAGGCGGTTGTAAATTACTGGCTTCCTCTCTGACCCCCTGATTAACCTAATATTCTATGAAGCCAGTATTTGACTCTGAGTGTTTATTAGTGACTCCCCAGACCTATTTTCCCACATATGGTGCTCAATCACTGCATGGAAGTCATAAAAGAACGAGGGAAGGTCATTTGCTTGTATAGTTCCACCTTAGTTGTCTATATCCATTCAAGGAGTAGAAAGGACAGACAACTATTTTCTATGCAGGCTTTCATTGAGAATTTCTCAAGCTAGCAACAAGCACACATAGTCTCTAAAGGCTGTCCCAGAACCCTGACACAAATACCAATCCCATACAAACAGATGATAGAATATTCAGAATAATAGGGGAGAAGGAAAAGTGATTTGAGAAGTTGAGGGCTAAGATGGGAAAGAGTTCCTAAAACAATACTTGTGATCCAAGACTTAATGCATGCTCTGACAAAATAGGATCAAAATTTGAGATTTGGCTGGGTGACAGTGGCTCATGTCTGTAATCCTAGCTACTCTGAGGACTGTGGTTCAAAGCCAGCTGGGCAGAAAAGTCTCTGTGAGACTTATCACCAAGGAACCACTCAAAAATCAGAAGTGGTACTGTGGCTCACAGTAGTAGGGCACTAGCCTTGAGCCAAAGAGCTCAGGGACAGTGCCCAGGCCCTGAGTTCAAGGCCCATGACTGACAATAATAATGATAATGATAATGATAATAATAATAATAATAGTAATATCATCTAAACATTGGAGACATAGAAACAAACTTCTATTGGTTTTGAAACTTGGGGAATTCACCGAGTTTGTACTTATAGCATCTCATCCTTTCAAAAAATAAATCAATGCAATTAGCCATCCCCCGACCCCTGATAGCTCTAGACCTACTGCACATTTATTTCCTATTTGAACGCAAGGCATCTTCCAGGTGTTTGCGATCCTGTATTAACAATAAGGTGGAAGGCTTATAATCTGTTGATCTCCAGCATGTCTGGTGCTATGTCTTGTTAGTTTGATGTGAATTAATTTCTATTTTATCTCTTTCAATCTAACACCATTAGTAATTTCATATGAGAATCAACTCTAATACATTCCTATCTCATCAGGAAAGATAATGGTCCTGCCAAGAAAAAGAAATGTGTATATCTTTAGGAAGCAGAGATATATAGAAGCAGAGAAACTAGGATGACATTTCTGATTTTCATAGATTTAACTGACCCTGCCAGATTCTCAGGAGGGAAAAAAATGGCTCTGTCAATCAAGGAAACATTAGATTTAAATCGCTTATTTTGGAATTGCTACCTATCGCTGCCTTTTTGCGCCCAACACCTAAGCTGACAAATTTATTATTCAATAGCTGGTGGTTTCATCCATGCTGAAAAATGAAAACAATTGAAGTAAGTAATCCCAGGGAACAAATTGTTATCAGCTCATAAAACCTAGCTCTCCCAAACAATATTTTAAGCCCTGAAATCTTTCAAAGTGCCAGAGCAATGGAACAAAATTCATGATTTTCCTTTTATTTATAGGAAGTGGCAGAAGAAAGAAACTGCCTGTACAAACAGAGAAAAAAAAGGGGGATGTTTGCAGTATGGTAGTAAATGGTTACATCTAACCTTGGTGTAGGACTTCAGGGTAGCACAATTTCATTTTACTGAGACTTGAACTCAGGGCCTGAGTATTATCTTTTTAATTTTTGTTGATGGCTAGTGGCCATACCATTTGAGCTCTACTTCTGGCTTTTTTTTTAATTGTGAAAATACTGTACAGAGGGGTTACAATTACATGGGAAAGGTAATGAGTGCATTTCTTATCAAGCATTGTTGCCTTCTCCTTTGTTTCCCCTTTCCATCCCTTCCCCTCTCCTCCTCCTTACCACCACCCCCATACCCTCATGCCAAAGGTGTATAGTTCATTTTCGACATAACATCTTGTCCATCTCATTGGTGCAATGGGTCCACCTGTATCCCTATTTAAACAATTTGTTTTTTCCCTTCCCCTCCACAAATTATACCAACATCAAATACAGTGAAAAGGGGAGGGACATACAAAGCAACAAAGAAATATCTTACAAATATGTGGGCTTCCATGTCCGGGCTAGCTTCAAGACACCATCCTCAAATCTCAGACTCCAGAGTAGTTAGGATTACTGACCTGAGCCACCAGAACTTTGCCTTGAGATAAACAATTGAAAATGAAGAAAACATAATGTAAGATCTGCTCCTGGATGTCAAGCAGACTCCACCCTCCTCGCAGCAAAGTCTCTGCCCAGTACCTGCGTTATCTAGGCAACTGGCACACCTGGAAGAGGTCATATCTGCATCCGCTGAGGTCACATCTGGATTCTATGCTATACCTTTCCCTGTCCCTACCGTGGATAAGGCCTAGCCCAAGGCCAGACACCCTATTTCCCAGGCCTTTTCCCAGCTGCTTCGAGTGCCAACATGGTCTGGTGCCAGCTGGAACCTACCCCTTACCCGAGTACCACGTGTGTGGTGTTGTTCTTACTCAGCCTCTTCTTTAAAAAACCTAACACCTAACTCACTGCTTTTGGACCAGAATTTGCACATCATGGCACCAGGAGTAGGTGGAGGAGAAAACTGTTCATTTCATGGAAGCCAGGAAACAGACAGAGGAGAGAGAAAAGGAAGGAGTGCTACGCCGACTCCAGTGGAGTCTGCTTAGCATGGGAAACCATCTATCAGACCATGATAGGGGCTTCAGAGACCTATCTCTGAGTTTTGGGACTTCACCGAAGTCTACCTCAGAGAATGGGGCTTTACAGAAACCTATCTCCAAGTTTTGGGACTTCACCGAAGTCTACCTCGGAGAATAGGGCTTCTAAGAGGCCTACTCCTGGAAAAAGGCTGGCAAACCCCTGGGAAAAGATGTGTTTCTGCCTTTCTTCACTGTATAAGAGTGCCTATTAATCTTTTACTGCTTCTACTGCTTTTCGTACTTGCTCATTGTCAATGTCCCCCTATTCAAAGCTCTTTCTTAAGAGTGTTGACGACTCTAATATCTGATGAGTGTCTTAAAAAATATGACTAACTCACCAGAGTTAAGTGCTACCCTGAAACCCCTCTTATGAAGGCTAGTAGACAAGTTATAAGTAAATATAAAAGTATTGGGGGTTTCACAAAGTCACTTCAGCAGAAGGAGTTATTTGTAAGGGATTTACAAGAAGCTATAGGCTCAGCTAAAACAGAAAGAATGTATGGCAATTGCTGAGATAATTATTTAGGAGAAAGAATTTCCTGCTATTTACTAAGAGAATTGCTAGGTCTTCTTAAAGTTTACTATTAAAGAAGAGACAGGAAAGATCTTATGGGAAAGTTAAGGCCTCTATAAAAATAGGTAATGGTTAATTGGTGACAAACATCGAAACCCAAACCCATTGTATTCCTTAGAGATAAGCCGGAGACAAATGCCTATCAGGTGCCCAGCTGGTGACCACCCAAGAATGAAGCCATGCAGCAAGATTGTGTAACCTTTTGCCCTTTCTCATGGAGACTTCTGTTATAAAAGTTTGCTATCCTCTGCATTAAATTGCACTCAGCACTCAGCACTCAGCATCCACTCCTAATGTGTGTGAGTTGTCTGTTTGCCATCTCCCCACCTATTCCAGGTTCCTCCCCTAGGTATCCTCCGTCGTCCCGACAGAACCCGGTCCGCGGCAAAGGAGGAAGAGAAGAAGGAAGAGAAGGATGGAGGGAGGGCGAGAAGAGGAGAGAAAAAGAAAGAGCAGTACCCACTCCTGGTAGGTGCTAGCTTTCACTAGAGGAGGGTTAAGCGGATCTTAATATCAATTCCAAATGCAGGCAAAGCCCCAGAATACCCTTCACTGTTGGGTACCTTCAATTCTCTGAGGTTTAAGGTCTCACAGAGGTGGAATATAGGATAGAGGGTGAAAAGATGTGTATAGATCCGGTAGTTTTTTCCACTGGAGTTTATAATTGTTTCCTCTACACTGATACAAAGCAAGAAACACTAAGAAGAGGAAATAAGCAGATAAGAAAATAAATGACAAACATCTTTGGGTCACCAGAATCTAAAGTTCATGCTGCTTATCGTTCCACCAGAGAGCTGGGAGACAGAAATTAGTGAGGGAAATGGATGTATTTAAGGCTGTCCTGAGGAAAATAGGGGAAATTTTTCTGTCTCAAATTTGCACTGTGTTTGGGAGGGTAACAAAAAGCACAGAAATGGAGGGACAAAGGGAGAACAGCAGTGGTACTCACTTGACACTATGTGGAAAATGAACTATGCAACTGTGGTAGAGACAGAAAGGAAAATCTTGGAGAAAGTGAGGGATATTGTGAAAGTGATATTGTCCAAAAAGAATTTTACTCTTTACCTGACTTATATAACTGTAACCCCTGTACATCACCTGTATAATAAAGATGAAATAATTTTTAAAAACTTCAGGTTATGTGTATGTACACATGTGTGCACGTGTGTGTGTGTGTGTGTGTGTGTGTGTGTGTGTGTGTGTGTGGCAAAGGGTGTAACAGGAATTTTACACTGAAACACTGGGTAGGAAATCCACACTGCATGGAATCCTTTCTTTCCAATACAACATCACCTTCCCTTCTTCCAAAGTCTAAGACCCAGGACTTCTACTTCCTCCTGGAGCATGCATCTAATTTTTCTTTTTATACAAGGCAATGTATATGCATTAAAGAGAGGAGAAAGCATGACAGTGTATGGATGTCAGCTAGGACCCAGTTTCTCAACCCCTTGAAATGGGAAACCTAATTTATGAAGTTAATATAGGATGCCATCTCAAGTTGAAACTGTCTTTTAAAGAGTCTAGGTTTGTCTTGGGGAAACAAGTCCATTTATTATCCCTTTAGATGAAGACAATTAATACTTGGAAATTATCTTAGTTCCCAGAGAAATTTGCACCTACTTCTCTGGTGTACAAATTTGGTGATAGTTATCGTCTTTTAAAGTTTATCTACCTGCGTGGAATCTGCTGGATCCATGAAATTTCTATAAATTTTATTTTTGTTTTTGTTTTCATCAGTTTGGGGGCTTGAACTCAGGGCTTGGGTGCTGCACCTAAGCAATTTTGCTCAAGACTAGTACTCTACTACTTTGAGCCACAGCACCACTTCTGGTTCTCTGGTAGTTAATTAGAGATAAGCATCTCATAGACTTTCCTGCCCAGGCTGGCTTTGAATACAATCCTCAGATCTCAGCCTCCTGAGTAGCTAAGATTACAGGGGTGGCTAAGAGCAAAACTTTTTTATGCAGTCTTAAGACTTGAACTTAGGACCTGGGCACTGTCTCTGAGCTTCTGTGCTAGGATTACAGGTGTGGGCTATCTGTATAGCTAGACTGAAGATCATCTTGATGCACCCACAAGAAAACATTTAGAAAATAGCAAAGCTGCTATTCCTATAGCCTGCTTGTCACGCAATGAAGCAGAAACAGTAAAATTCCAATGATTCCAATTAAAAAATTAAATAAACCAAACTTAAGAAGGATTTTTTTCAAATATGGATTTATACTCATAACCATTAGATATCTAACTGTTATTATCCTATGTGTATAAAACTGCTCTGTATCTATGGGAGACTGGTTCCAGGCCCCTAATAGATACAAAACCTAAGGATAATCAGGTACTTAAAAAAATAGAATAGCATAAATTTACATTGAATTTATATAATCTTTTCATGTAATTTAAATCATCTCTAGATTACTGATAATACCTAATACAATGGAAATGCCATACAGATCACTATTATACCGTGTAATTTAGGCACTGAAAAGAAAAATGTCAGTATACACTCAGCATAAGCCCTACCTTTCTTGAATATGTTCAATCAAGAGTTGAATCTTGGTGATGGGACCCAGAGATGCAAAGGGCCAATGGTAGGTCATGACTTAAACTATAGAGAAAACGTACAAAGCCTCCCCAGATAAGGGAGAGGAAGCAAGGTGCTTCTGTAACAGGCTGAAAATGGCCCTGAGAAGATATTCATGCCCTAATTCAGCAATCTATAAATGTTCATTTAGATCCCTGGCAAATGTGACTGAGTTAAGGATGATGAATTGGGGCAATGACCTTGGAATATCAGCCTCAGCTCTGAACTCAGCCACACGTCAATGACAAACACAAGCAAAGGTGATGAACAATGAATGATTCTGCTAAGAAACTTGAATACTATTGTCACCAATGGATAGACCATTGAGTCAAAAAAAAACCCATGAACATCTCAGCCAAGAGGCCAACTGGGCCTCAGAGACATCTACAGAGTATTTCATTCAGCAGCTGCAGAGTATACATTCTTCTCAGCAGCCCTTGGAACATTCGCCAAAAACAGGCCATATCCTAGGTCATAACACAAGTCAGAACATGCTAATTTCTTTTAATTTTAATTTTTTATTGTTATTACAAAAGTGATGTATGAAGAGGTTACAGTTACCTAAGTCAGGTAATGACTTATGTACATTGTTTATATTTCTTTTTGGACAATGTCATCCCTTCCCTCATTCCCCTCCAGTTTTTCCCTCCCATTCCCACCTACAAGTTGTAGAGTTCACTTTCCACAGTGTCTAGTGAGTACCACTGCGGCACTTGGTTACCCTCTGCCCCTCCATTTCATTGTCCCCACCTTACCCTCCCCCAAACAGATAAATGAACAACCAAAACAAAAAGAAAACAAAAATAACAACAAAGAAAAAACCCTCTCGTTTCTACTTCCCAGAGTTCATTTCGATAAATACCATTTTATATAATCAGATGCACATAGGCTTGTGCCTTTATGTTCCTTTCCAAAGAGTATCTTCCTTTAATTTCACTGTGTGTGAATGCCTAGAGTACTGAATAATTTATCATGTCCAAGTTGTATTTTAGTTTTAGCTACTGCATATGAGAGGAAACATGTACTGTTTTTCTCTCTGAGTTTGGTCTACCTCACTTAACATGATTTGTTCTAGGTCTATCCATTTCCCTTCAAATGACATAATCTTATTCTAATGGCTGTATAAAATTCCATAGTGTATAAGTAGACATGTTTTGGATCCACTCATCTATTGTAGGGCATCTGGGCTGTTCCTTTAACATGGCTATCAGTACAGCAATGAGCATGGATGCACAAACATCTTTATGATTTTGAAGACAAGGCCAAAAGCCAACACATACTAGCAACAATAGAAGCTGGAGGAAGCCAGCAACAAATATACTTTCTGAGAACCTCGAGGAAACCTAACTCTGAAAATACCTTGCTTTTCATCCCATTGAAACTGACTTCAGATTTCTTGCCCTAGAGCTGTAGAAATAAAACAACAACAAACTTCTGTTGTTTTAAGTCAGGAAATCTACAGTAACTTGTAACAGCAGCCATAAGAAACCAACCAGAAAGCTTATTCACTTTGTTCTGGATTCAATGTAGATTAATTTTATGGAATTTAAAAAACTATACAGGATCTACAAACCTTTTGATAAATAAAAAGGCATATGAATCTTTAAGGCATATGATACAAAGTGAAAATTATTCCTCTCCAGAAATAATAACTACTTGAGATATTTCTTGTGATGGTTAACGAAGTAATTTTTTTCTGTTTGGGGGGGGATCAGTTGTGGGGCTTGAACTCAGGGTCTAAGCACTGTCCCTAAGCTCTTGCTCGAGGCCAGCACTCTACCACTTTGAGTCACAACACCACTCCTGGTGCTTAATTGTAGATTAGAGTCTCACAGGCTTTCCTCCTTGAGCTAGTTTTGGACTGTGATCCACAGATCTCAACCTCCTGAGTAGCTAGGATCACAGCATGCTTTCAGTAATCTAAGTGGACTTCCAGGTACCCTTGAAGAGTATATTAGTATGTATTAGATTATATAGTATATAGTAGATTATATATATTAGTAGTATAGCAAGGTGACACATTTCCATATTGGTGCCTGGCACATGAAATCCCAAGTGGACAAGATGGCTGATGTGTGTTACCTGTCCTTTCAAGAAGGGACATGTGTTTGAAACCAACTGTTTCCCTCACTGTATGTTTTAGAATTCAGATGGTGAAAGTGTCCAATTCTAATTTTTTTTTTGTTTTCTTTTTTTGGGTCCGGTCGTGGGGCTGAACTCTGGGCTTGGGCGCTGTCCCTCAGCTCTTCAGCTCAAGGCTAGCACTCTACCACTTGAGCCACAGCACCACTTCCGGCTTTTTTCTTTTTTCTTATGTGGTGCTGAGGAATCGAACCCAGGGCCTCATGCATGCAAGGCAAGCGCTCTACCACTGAGCCACCTTCCCAGCCCCTCCAATTCTAATTTTTATTGATGTCCTTTCTACGTCAATCTTAGGTTCTGTCTTAGTCTGTGTTTTTTGGATGATGCCATTCAATGTCTTATTCATCTCCTAGGAAAGAGAATCAACTACAGTCAACCAAGATCACTTGACTGTTGTCAAGAGACCAGTGCTCAGTTCTGTGTGCCAGATTTGTTTTTAAGTCACATGACTTTGACACAGTTTAGGAGTACTTCTGATATCACAGACACCACATTTTCAAAAACAAAGTAGGCTTGGAAGAGTGGCAGAGAAGGAAAATGAGACCAGATCAACTTCCTTTTTCTTTTTCTTTTAGCTTGTTTTTGCTCAAGGCTGACACTCAACCACTTGAACCACAGCTCCACTTCTGGCTTTCTTTGGTGGTTAATTGAATATGAGTGTCAGAGACTTTCCTACTGTTGCTGTCTTCAAACTTCAATCCTCTGATCTCAGTCTCCTGAGTAGCTAGGATTACAGATGTGAGCCACCGGTGCCTAGCAAGATCGACTTTCTTTATAATCATGTGGTGACTTAGCTGGGCCTTTGGGGCGGAACAGAGACATCAAGAGAAGGTCCACAGGCAGAGCTGCAGAGCTCCAGGTTCACTTCAGCATGGGCAGTTTCTCTGTGTCTTGGCAGTGATGCATAGGCTCCTGGTAGAACTATTTCCCGCCTGACCATTCTTTCCTTCATCTCTGGCTGTTTGGCCTTCCTCACTGCCTTCTACTTCCACCAATGCTTCAAGCTGATTCAAGCTTTTTGCAGATCAGAATAGATCACTCTCTTGCTTAAAAGATATCAAGTTGGATGGCATTGTCCAAAAAGAAATGTACTCAATAACTGACTTAACTAACTCTAACCCCTGTGTACATCACTTTTATAATAATGAAATTTTAAAAGAAAACTATATATACACATATAATATATAAATCATATATTGAGATATGTTATACATATATATCGTATATGATATGATCTCATATGACTTGTGATATGCTACAAGATATGATAAATATGTCTATGAATATGTCATGTAATTTATGTGTCATGATATCATATAATGATATATTTATAACTGAATATATGATATATATGTATAGCATAGATAGCAGTATAGCAATATGTCATAGACATACACAGAATACACAGATAAGTATATCATATATATCAATGTATATATAGCATATATAATGATATTGATTGTAGATATATAATATCTATCTATATCTATTGATATATGATATATCTCAAGTTCCACTCCTTTAAGTGGCTTCCAATCCTAGCCTCTGATTCCTCTTGAACCACAACCATGCATCAATTTCTCTCCATTTGTAAACCCTCCTTCACACTCTTCTAATGTCTATTAACAAATATGCCAGATCTATTCATCTTCTCAGCCTGCTCTCTCTCAGCCCTTCTCCTGCACCTGTCCTTCCACCATCTTAATGTAGTCAACGCAGCCTCAAAACTCTTCCTTTGGGAAGCTTCTCTATCATGTATGATGTTTTCAGCTTCAATCGAGAGAACACTGTAACTTAAATAACTGAAAACAATGGGAAGTGTATTTTCCCTACACCATCAACCACTTGGTACAGAGAATTTGGGGGTTCATTTTGGGAGTTCAGCAATCCAATCAGGGGCCTTGGTTCTTTCTAGTTCTTCCTCCACTAGTGTTCATAGGGTAACTGAGTCGCGGACAACACTGGACCTCTGTTTTTCATATTTCTTCCAAGTCTGTGTTTTCAGGATGTAAAATATTTGCCAGGCACAGCTTCACAGAACGCTTAACTCTACAGTCAACATAGGTTATGTACCATTTTCCTAAGGAAGCAAGAAAATAAAGTACATATGTATTTTTGGTTGAGAAGCAGAATCTACTAAGAACAAAAACAATGAATATATATGGAGATCAAATGAAGTTGTTCCCCAACCTTCCTATTTATTTATTTGTCACCTTTTGTCTATCATGGGCTTAAACTTAGGGCCTAGCCACTATTCCTGAGCTCTTTGCTCAAGACTAGCACTTTACCACAGTGAGCCATAATACCACTTCTGGTTTTCTAATGGTTCTTTGGAGATAAGAATCTCATAGACTTTCCAACTCGGGCTGGCTTTGAACCTCCATACTTAGATCTCAGCCAGCCTCCTGAGTAGCCAGGGTGACAGCCATCAGCTTCTTTCTTTTCATTTAAATGCCAGTGCTGGAGCTTGAATCCAGGGTCTCATGCTCTCACTTGTTTTTGTTTTTATTTTCGTGTTGATGTTTAAATATTATAGTATATGCTATAATACTTAACTAATGCCTTTCTACAGCTAGCTTTTTGCTGGTTATTTGGAAGTAACAGTCTCACAGACTGTTCTGTTTACAGTGGCCTTGAACTGTTATCCTTAGATCTTAGCCTCTGGAGTTTCTAGAATAGCAGATGTGAGTATCAGAGTCTTATGTTTGCTCTCTCTCTCTCTCTCTCTCTCTCTCTCTCTCTCTCTCTCTCTCTCTCTCTCTCTCTCTCTCTCTCTCTCTCTCTCTCTCTTTCTCTTTCTCGCTAGTCTTGGGGCTTGAATTCAGGGCCTGGGCACTGTCCCTGAGCTACTTTTGCTCAAGGCTAGCACTCTACCACTTGAGCCACAGCACCACTTCAAGCTTTTTCTGTTTATGTGCTATTGAGGAACGGAACTCAGGGCTTCCTTCATGCATGCTAGGTGTACTCTACCACTAAGCCACATTCCCAACCCAGCCCTGCTCTATTGCTTGCATACCTGTATCCTTTTATTTTTTTTTCACAAATCTCCAACATAAAAGGAAATGACGATTTTAGTACCTCCTTCCTATACATAATACTAAATACAAAGGAGCCTCATAAAGACTATGAGGCTCTGGAAAAATGAGAATTTTGAGCATGGAGGAGGCTGGGGAAGTCAAAGTCTAAAGACTTCGGTGATTCTGCACTGTGTATTCTGATTCTGTTTTGAATATTAGGATTCCCCAGGGCAAAGAATGAGTCTCTTTAATACCTTCAAGTTGAAAACCTTGTGAATTGATTGGAGGGTGGGAGGGAAGAGAGAAAAAAAAAAAGACCCATGTAACTTTCTCCCTTGCCCATGTATCGTTCAACCCCTTCTGCAATGCCATTCAAAATTTAAAAAAAACCCAAACAGGGAATTATTTTTTAAAAAGAAAGCAGTAATATCTTGAGCAAATGTAAATATCTGGGGAGGAAGAGCAGATGCCCACAGACACAGTGGGGAGAAGAAGATGTTTCAAAATTGTCCTCACACGTCTCAGAATCACATTTTCACCTGCTACAGAAACTGGCTGTCCAAGCATTCGATGGTCTTATCACTGTGATTTCACCCCTCTCGCCATTAAAAGACATCTTCACCACTTTGAGATGTGTGACTACTGGGCAAATGCCAGCAAAGAAAACTGAGTAACCAGGTGCAATGGGAATGTGGGTTTAAAAAAAAAAGAAGAACACATTTCAAGGGAACAAGACAGAAGATCGAGGTGATAAGGCTGCTTCCCAACTTGAGTCAGGAAAAAATTTCTAACTTTCTTGGATTTTTTTTTTTTTTTGCCAGTCCTGGGGCTTGAACTAGGGCCTGGGCACTGTTCCTGAGCCTCTCTGTGCTCAAGGCTAGTGCTCTATCACGTGAGCCACAACACTACTTCTGGCTTTTTCTGGGTATGTGGTTGAGGAAATGAAGCCAGGGCTCCATGCATGCTAGGCAAGCAATCTACCACTAAGCCACCAAGCCTAGAAAAATTTTTACTCCTGGCCAAATTAATATTCTACATGTGTGGTGCTTTTCACAAATGCCAGGTTGAACACTTGTCATTTATGTTGATAGTGGTGGATATAAATAGTTGGGCACGGAGTGATAGGCCAAGGTAAAGCTTCAGTTGACTTTGTTTGTACACAAATAAAGCACATGCTAGAAGAAGGGCACCAAACTGAAGAAATGGAAAGAAAAAAAAATTAAATGGAAACTTTAAGAATCTGTGTGATTGAAATAGGTGTCATTCCTATCCAAACAGTTAAATATTTGTTGTCACCAAGAAAAATCTCATATCTAGATATGTATATTGCTGATATTCCCTAAATGCTACTTGCTGTCAGCTCATGACAGGCCAGCAGTGTTCTCGATGCTTCTTGATTCATAGCCAACGTTTGGCTGAACTTTTTCAGTGGTAGCGAAATTAGACTACGTTTTTCATAATGTCAGAGATCAACATTGCCCAACACTTACAACTGAATCCATTATTTATGCTGAACTTGGAATTCCAATTAATCCCAACCACGGAGTCACTGAAGCTGACATTTATAGGATGATAAAATGATACAAAGTTTATAGAAGCAGCCCATCAAATGAGAGCATGAAAATATATCCAAGGGCTCACAGTAAGCATCTACCAGGATTTTTTTGTCCACCCTGTAGACAAAAGTTGATGTGGAATATATTTTCAAGGAATATACAAGGATGAGGGCCTGAGGAAAAAAATATGATAAGGGAAAAAATGTATTCAGGGGAAATTTTAATGTTTGATAAAACAGAAAAAGCAGTAATAGTGGAACTAATAATGAATGGTGGATTCCTGTCCTGAAAGTCTCGCTAATTAAATAGTACAATTTTTTTGGGGGGGGGGGCGGGGGTCTGGTTGTGAAGCCTGAACTCTGGGCCTGGGCGCTGTCCCTCAGCTCTTCAGCTCAAGGCTAGCGCTCTACCACTTGAGCCATAGCGCCACTTTCGGCTTTTTTCTTTTTGCTTCTGTGGTGCTGAGGAATCAAACCCAGAGCCTCAGGCATACAAGGCAAGTGCTCTACCACTGAGCCACCTTCCCAGCCCATATAGTACAATTTTTTTTCCAGTGGAATCAAGCACTAGTGCCGCATGCCTGTAATTCTAGCTACTTAGGAGGCTGAGATCTGAGATTGTAGTTTGAAACCAGCTGAGGCAGGAAAAGCCTATGAAACTCTTATCTCCAATTACTCAGCAGAAAACCAGAAGCAGAGCTGTGGTTGTCCTTGAGCAAAAACAAATTCTGGCAAAGCACTCAGACTCTGCATTCAAGACCCAAGACCACACACACACACACACACACACACACACACACACACACACACACACACACACACACACACACACACACACACACACACACACACACACACACACACACACACACACACACACACACACACACACACTCTTTAGTGGATCATAGCTGAGAAATAATGTCAAATCCACACAAGGAAAAAAAAAAAAAAACACCTGCCCATTGTTTAAAACAAAAAAGGGGAATGAGCCTCTCTCTGTTATAAGTATCATTTTACACCAAACATTTCCCATATGGGCAAGGAGAGATAGATTGACAGAGAAGGAAAGAGATGTGAGAAAAAAATGGAGAAAGGTAAGACTGACAGAGGATACTAACACACACACACACACACACACACACACACACACACACACACACACACACATACACACACACAAGTTCTAAAGGAAAAACCAAGAGGTTAGATGGGAAAAGCAATGCTTGAATGGAAGCAGGTGAAATTAAAAAGAAAAATGAAACACAGAACAACTTTCGCATCTAGCGATACCATTCTTGTGCACTTATCCCATGGGCAACAGATGACAAGTGAGGATATAGTAAAGCCACTTGCCAGCTATGTTCACTATTCTACTTACTGTTCACCATAGCCTAGTAATGAGAAATAGCCCAGTTGCCCTTCAGTGAATGAATTCATCAAAAAATATGATGGATATATATATATATGTGTGTGTGTGTGTATGTTATATACTTGCATATTATATGCAGTATATACTATATATAGTATGCATTATATATTATATATGGCGTATATAATGTGTTGTAAGGTGAATTATCCAAGAAGCCACATTTTGGTAAGATGGAATTTTGGAGTCTTTATTCCATAGCAGTCTGCAAACAGCTTGTTGTTACAAAGGCCTACAGCCCTCAAATACACATAACACCCTAGGAAACAGCCCAGAGAGGAAAGAAAGAATAAAAACGATGCCAACAAATCAATTCAGCTCTCCATGGGAGCTGAATTGGGACACCATGATGACCAGAGATGAGGCAGGAAACAGGACACAGGACACAGGACACGATCATGGAGATACATGTGGCATGGTGTTCAGGCACCTATGCTGTTCCATGCCTAAACAGGGGGCAGGGTCACAGGATACTCCTAGACCCATGCACTGGACTAACAGGTTCAGCAACCTATCAGCAAAGTACCCGCCCCTGCCCCTGTCCCCAGGGATCCAGGTATGCCCATACCTGAGGGGGAGTGGGGGGTGTCACCCTCTGCCACCATGAAAACAAGATAACATCTGCATTTCTCTGAAGCAGAACCCTCCTACTTACCTTGAGCTGGTATCTGCAGTTCAAAGAATGGCTTGTCTCACCTCTAGGCCTTGAGCTGGGTGGACAGCCCCCCAATTCCTGACTAGGCACCTGGATGTCTGCAAGAAATTATTTAGGCTCAGCCACATTACATCAATGTAGTGTATATATATATATATATATATATATATATATTCCTTTATATATGTATATATATATATACACAAGTGCACACATATATGTATATATGACACATATGTATATGTGTATATGATATATGTATATATTATGTTTAATATATGTATACACATAAATATGTGTACACATATGCTATACATATACATGATAATGTTGGTATATATGGGTATTTGCATATATGTATACATATGTGCATATATATTTGTATATATATGTACATGTTTATGCATATGCATATATGATCTATATGTATAATAATGATATTTCATCTTCTGCAGAGAAATCACTGGGCCTGGAAAGTAAAATTCTGTTAAGTGAAGTAAGACAGAGTCAGAGAGACAAAAGCTGCATGTCTACTAGAAATTAGAGCTAATATATATGTAAACACTCACCAGGTCATATGCACAGGTACACAAGTGTATAAATATGACTATAACCCTGTATATGTAATATGCAGGGGAGAATTCCAGTGGTAGAATTCTTTTGTCCTTTGAACAATGAAGTTACAATCTAATGAAATGAATACCAGGAAGGGAGAATTTGAGGTGGTGGGGTGAGGTCAAGAAGAGGGAGGTGGATGAGTGAAGAGAGGAAGGGTGGGAGATTGCAGTCATAATATTTGATGTCTGTATGTGAAGCTGGAATGAAGAAAACTGAGGGGATGGGTGGGGCTGGGAGAGATGGGAAAGAATGATGAATGGGTGACATTGGTCAAGATGCCTTGGGTTCATTAACTTGCATGTGAAATTGAGTCTCCTTTGTACAACTACTTAAAGCTGGATAAAAAATAAAAAGAGAAAAGAGAAAAAATCACAGATTTTGGATTAAAAACAAGTGAGTCTACATATACACTTCATTATCGCTCTGCAGAAATACAATGAAATGTAGCAAGAACAAAACTCTCAAAATTAACATAGATCAAAGACCAATGCTCTTCCCAAGAATGTCAGTTAAATTGAAACACATCAGACACAATGACTTCCAATTCAAATAATGCTGAGAGAAAAAAGAAAAGAAAAGAAAATCAATCAAGAAATGTTACCCAACCAACCATTCACATCCACAACAAAGCATATGAGGACTAACATTTATTTTCCCCAAATTCAAACAATGATTAAAAGAAGAACAATGAACTCAAAAGGAGTAAAGGGAGTTTACATGAGTGTTACAGAGTGAACACAAATCTTGACTTAGGAAATTTGTAAATGTTCAGGTGACTGAAAAAAATAACTGCAGTGTACTCTGCTTTAATCAATCTTTCATTTTGAAAGAGCTGCAGATTATCATAAAACAGTAAGAAAGAAGGAGTGCATTGTGGAGACCCTGCTGGATTGGGGAAATTCACATTTTTAAAATATAATACATGCCAGGTGCTGGTGGCTCAGGTCTGTAATGCTAGCTACCCAGGAGGCTGAGATCTGAGCATCACGGAAGTTCGAAGCCAGCCTGGGTAGTAAAATCCTTGAGACTCTTATCCCCAATTAACCACCAGAAAATAAGAAGTGGAGCTGTGGTTCAAAGTGGTAGACTACTAGCCTTGAGCACAAAGAGGCTCAGGGACAGTGCCCAGGCCCTTAGTTCAAGTCCATGACCTACCCCTAGATACAAAATATATATATTTATATTAGTCTGTATATATATTGTATATATAGTATACATAACATATAATCAGTCAATATTATATATAATGATATATAATATATAATAACATATAAGATGTATTATACATTATTATTTAATATGTTATATACTTATATGTTATATTTACATGTAATACAGACTGATTCAATCAAGAATAATGACTAAGGGATGCTATCTAGAGAATTGAGACAACGTGATTTCTATCATGAAAGGCCTCCTTTCATCACTTGACCTTAGGCTGTTGGCAGGCTTTTAGGGGTAAATTTTCTCTTCACATTGACTGCTGTACATCTGGGCAAGATTTGAAGAGAGCCCGCTGCTCCTTTCTTGGACACTTGTAAGATATTGAAATCACACTTCTGTCTCTTCTCTCCCACAACACGACATCTAAGCAATCCCTTTTTCAGGCCATGTTTGGAACAAGTTTGGACGCGTGCTCTGCTCTCCCTCAAAATCACTTTTCATCACCATTTTTGGCACCATATTTGGAACCCAATTCCTCCAATTTTTTTCTTCTGTTTATAATCTTAAAGTATCTAGCTGTAAGGAGAGAAATGGTATAACCAGTGGAGAAATAAAACAATACCTTGACTGTGTGATCAAAACTGACACCACAATGGGTGCTGGTGGCTAACATCTGTAATCCTAGCTACTCAGGAGGCTGAGATCTGAGGATCCTGTTTCAAAACCAGCCCAGGCAGGAAATCTGTGAGACTTTATTTCTACCAAAAAAAAAAAAAAAAAAGCCAGAAGTGGAGCTGTAGCTTAAGTGGTAGGAGGCTACCTTTAGCAAAAAAGCTTAGGGATAGCACCAGGGTCCTGAGTTCAAACCCCAGAACACACACACACACACACACACACACACACACACACACACACACACACACACATACACACACACACACACACACACACACACACACACACACACACACACACAGATAAAGAGGGGAAGTAAATAGTGGTGTATAGCTCATGATAGAGCCCAGGGCTGGACCCCCAATAATGCATATAAATGCAGGAAGAGAAAGAGGAAGGAAGGGAGGGGGCTTGGGAGAAAGAGGGAGAGGAGATGGGGAGAGAGAAACAGGAATAAAGAGGAGGAAGAGCAAGAGAAAGAGGAGAAGCAGTAGGAAGTACACAAAGCTTATTGTGAAATAAAAAGAAGAATATAGATACATAGATAATAGGTACTGTAAGGTCCTCTCCTGGATGGCGAGCAGACTCCACCCTCCTCGCAGCAAAGTCTCCACCCAGTACCTGCGTTACTTAGGCAACTGGCACACCTGGAAGAGGTCACATCTGCATCCGCTGAGGTCACATCTGAATTTGATGTGGCCTCACCTTTCTCCTCCCATACCCTAGATAAGGCCTAGCCCAGGCCTAGATGCCCTCTCTCTGCTCTTTTCTAGCTCTTTCTCAGCTCTTTCCTTCTCTTCTCTTTCCCAGCTCTGTTCTCTTTCCTAGTTTTCTTTCCCACCTTTCCCAGATGCTCTTTTTCTAGCTCTCTCTGCTCTTTTCTAGCTCTTTTCTCTCTCTTTCCTCTCTCTTTCCCAGCTCTCTCTCTTTCCCAGGCCTTTCCCAGCCACATGGAGTGCCAACCTTGCCTGGTCCCAGCAGGTCTACTGAATAAACCTAGCCATTACCTGAATACCACGTGTGTGGTGCAGTTCTTACTCGGCTACCTCTTTTTAAAAACCTAACAGGTATGTAGATAGATAATAGAACAAAAGAAAGGAGGGAAGAAAGAAAAAAGAAAGAAATGAGGGAAGGAAGAAAGAAGGAAAGAGAGGATGAAGGAAAGAAGGAAAGGAAAATGAAAGGGACCTAAATGGAGATAGACACATTTTCTTCTATATGAATGGCAAAAATCAATTTAAAACCAGAGAAGTGACCAATTGTCTAAACAATTACCCAAACCATCTTAAACAGAAAATTAGAACAGGTTAATAGCAACTCAAAAAAAACCAAAATCAGTGTCAAGCCTGGCACCTGTGGCTCATGCCTGTAATCCTAGTTATCTGAGAATTCATGGTTTGAAGCCAGCAGGGCAGTAAAGTCTCTGAGACTCTCATCTCCAATACACTACTCAGAAAAAGCTGGAAGTGGTGTTGTGGCTCAAATGGTAGAGTGCTAGCCTTGAGTAGAGAGAGGCTCAGGGACAGCACCCAGGCCCTGAGGTCAAGCCCCAAGACTGGCAAAAAAAAGTGTCACAACATATTCCATCCTATTTTACCTCAATAAAGAATAAATCATGAGTATAAAATATATCTTTCTTTTATTATCTTACCATATTCACAAAAGAGAGAAAACTCTTGTGAGGCTTTCTATACTTTCATACCCTACCAGGAAAAAGTACATTTTAGTATAGACAATTGTACTTCTTTTACCTGTTTACAGGGCTGCAAAAAGATGTGGAATTCTTGTTGTTCTTGTGAGACCTAATCTTGTGTGTGTGTGTGTGTGTGTGTGTGTGTGTGTGTGTGTGTGTGTGTGTGGTGTGTGTGTGTGTGTGTGTGTGTGTGTGTGTGTGTGTGTGAGAGAGAGAGAGAGAGAGAGAGAGAGAGAGAGAGAGAGAGAGAGAGAGAGAGAGAGAGAGAGAGATACTGGGATACTGGGGCTTGAACTCAGTGCCTAGATGTTCTCCTTAGCTTTTGCTTAAGGCTGATGCTCTACCACTTGAACCACAGCTCCACTTCTGGATTTTGGCTGTTTAGTTAGAAATAAGGATCCTGTGGACTTTTCTGCTTGGTCTGGCTTCAAACCATGATTCTCAGATCTCAGCCTCCTGAATACCAAGAAGATGGTTGAAACATTTAAGACTTTCCCCTTCCTTCCTTCCTTCCTTCCTTCCTTCCTTCCTTTCTTCCTTCCTTCCTTCCTTCCTTCCTTCCTTCCTTCCTTCCTTCCTTCCTTCCTTCCTTCTTTCCTCCCTTCCTTCCTTCCTTCCTTCTCCTCTCACTCTCTTTCTCTTTCTTTCCCCTCCTCCCGTCTCTATAATATTTTGCAGCACATCTGGGCCTTGTGTGTGTTAGCTTAGTGTTCTATCACTGAGCTACTCCCGCAGCCCTCTCAAGGCTCGCCTTATCACTTCAAGCACAGACACTCCACAGTAATAGGATAGTTCTTAAGTAGGCATGAGGAGCTCTTGTGACTATTTCATTTTATATAAATGTGTAGATAATATCTATACAAAATTGACTATGTAGGGCTAGGATATAGCCCTCTTTTCCAAAACCCAAAAGCTCCATAGGTAATTCAAGTTTTCAGCTCGAAATAATAAATACTAGCCCTGAACACAGTACAATAGATCACAAATTCCATGTATGAGAGCTGTTTATTAAGCATTCGTTAAATTGAATTTTGTTTGTCATATACCTACCTCATCATGAATATTTCCCCTTGTTACCTGCACCCTCCTAGAGTAGATTTTAGTCCTAATTAGCCTTTTCATACACTTGACTGAGCTATCAAGTATCCTCTGTCCGCTTGTTTGTCTTGCCCACAGTCTTAAATGGCATAAATCTCTTGATTCCTGGAGCAAAGATACTTCTAGAAGAACAAGAATCCAGATATGATTGGAGCCCTCAGCCCAAAGAACCGATACTCAATGAACACATGCTTCAGAGAAATGAGACAGATAAACCTGATGCCTTCTTGATGAGATTTGCTGTCACAGAGACTGCATCGCTAAAGCTCTTCATGGCAGCCTCCTGGGATCTAAGATTTTAGCATAATGCTGTTTCTACAAGATGGCCAAATAATTGGGAGAAATAAAGAAGCAGCCATTTAGGAAGCAGTCATTCTACCTGGACTATATCTTGAATCAGATTTAGAAACACAGCAACTATCACAGCTATGCAATAGGTTGAAGCCGGGGTATTTACATTTTAGAAGTAGAGAGCTTTGGGTCTTTGCAGGACAGGATGGTGTCCGAAGAACCCATTCCTCTCCCTCACTTCCTGATCTATTCTCTCATATTCCAGGGTTCTCCACCTGCTTACTGGTAACAGGGATTCCTGGAGATAGGAAGGAATAAAGGGGAGGTTGAAGAGCTTCTTCAGGGAAGCAGATCCCTCTGGAATGAAAGGCTGAGAAGGATCATCTCTCCATGAAGAGACAAGGCCATACCTAAGAAAGCAAATTTGCACATTCAGAAGGGTGAAGGCGGGAGAAGAGGTGGATAAAGGAAACCCTAACAGATGTGGGACTGTGATAGGTTCATTGAAAAGTACTTAGGGAGCACAGGGGCCATCTTATAGTGAAATGCCAAATGGAGGGAGATTTTTCCCACAGCCTCACATGCCCTGCACAGTCCCTAGCACCAAGGACGTCAGCACATCATCTAATTTTCTGCTTGTAGCTCAGTGCCCTGTAGGCACATGGAAAAGAATATCTCATGTCTGCTTGTTAACTTGAGGAAAGATTTCAAAGGGGTGAAGAAGGAGGGACCTAGCTGGGTTCTGGTAGCTCCCACCCATAATCCCAGCTACTCAGGAGGCTGAGATCTGAGGATCGAAGTCTAAAGCCAGCCCAGGGAAGGACAGTCCGTGAGACTCTTATGTCCAATGAACCACCAGAAAACTGGAAGTTGTGCTGTGGCTCAAAATGGCAGAGTACTAGTCCTGAGTGAAAGAACTTAGGGACAGCACTTAGGCTAAGCCCCACAACCAACCAAAGAAAAAAGGAGGAGCAGATACAGATGTTATGGAGGTGGAGTTATCAAATCAGTGATAGATTTTTTCCCCCCAAGAGTATGAGTATTTGGGAGAATTTAAATCAAGGTGTCAAATAACAATCTGTGTTATGTCATTTGTTGTTCTAATATGTGTGAACCAAGGAAATGGAAGGTCCTGTGGTTTGCTGAGCCCATTATTAACAGATTCAAAGAAGGAAATGAAATACTAATCATTTGGGGAGAATAATGAAGACTCTAGGAAGGCAGGGATACATTTATTTAAATATTTTACCCAAGACTGAATCTGAAGGACACTTGCTTTTATGTAAGACCCAATGGAAGAACATTCTCATGAATGAATTTTGCATAGAGCAACTGTGTATATTCCACCTCCACTGACTGTCTCTTGGGAACACAAGAAAATGGCACAGGGGGAGAATTTCAAGAGTAGCCTGCTACTAAGGTAGAACCATGTTTCTCATATGTAAATAGTATCTTCCAGTCAATTTGGGATGGAGCTGGTTAAGTATCTCTCCCAAATCTGTTTCCCTGAGAGCTGAGGTCATAGTATATATTCTTTCTAATCGCCTTACTTTTATCCACTAGACACACTACACTTACATTTTTCTCCAAGTCCACAGACACTTGCTTATGCGCACAAAAATATATGAATTATTGAAATCAAGCAGCAAGTGTTAGCAACAATGCCTTCCCACAGGGCCAAGTGTGTAAGCGGTCAATACAGAGTCCATTTCAGAGTTGTTTGGGATTGATTTGGGAAGGATAGACATATGCACATGAGGCAATTGGCAAACAAGCCAAAATAGTTTCTAATTAGATTTGTTTTTGTATGACTCAGTCTATTAGTGTGATGGATCACAAAAAGGAGAGATCAATGAAGGCTGAGTCACTAAGAAGGTTTGAGAGGAGGCACAGTTTATGTTAGCTTTTGAAGAATGAATAATGGGAGAGGAGTTAAGAAGAGAGTTGGGGTTTCCCAGTTTGTTTTAGACACCTACTATCTTGTCTATTCTGTCATACATGGCCAAGTTGGACTGCCAAGAGTGAAGATGATCATGGTATATGCTCTGGTTTCTATCAGTCCTTCATATTTAGGCATGCTTGACTTGGCCAAAGCAAATGCTTCTATCTTGAAGCATTAACCAGAACCTGGATATCAGAGGATATAGGAAATTTGGACCAATTGGCCAGCCATACAATATCTCCAACCCTAGATACATTAACTTGAAACATAAACTTGGGTATTGTTCTTCTGGCTTTATAGCTAGCATATTAGAAGTTCTCATGTATCCTTTTAATAAATATACCTTCTATTTAGACTTACTCAAGATAGTTCTTGTTGCCTATTCACAGTCCTTCACAGAGTGAGGATGATGCTGAGAAATGAGACATAGACAGAAGAACTGTTCTATTACCTGGGTTTCAGCCAGAAGAAATACCAGCTGAGGAAATCAAGACCTTCTTCTCAAACCCACCTGGCAAGGCTTCTTGGGCCAAGCAGAGGAACCACTGAACATTAGAGGTTCAGTGAAAGGAAAGAGGCCTGACTGACAAAAAAGTTAGGACAGATCACACCTGTAATCCTAATTACTCAGGAGGTTAAGATCTGAGAATCCTGGTTTGAAGCCAGCTGTGGCAGGAAAGTCTGAGACACTTATCTCCAATGAACCACCAAAAAGCCAAAAGTGGAGCTGTGGATCAAGTGGTGGAGCAAAAATGCTAAGGTACATCACTCAGCACTGAGTTCAAGCCCCAATACTGGAACACATACAGGAAAAATAAAAAGGGTCCAAACAATCTCACATTTATCTTCTCTCTCAGCTTATTCTCACAGTATGGGCATTCTCTGTAGCTGGGTTGTCTAACAGAGTGTAGTGCCAATACCTCTTCTTTCTTCTAGGTCCCATCAAGAAAATTATCTTGACAGAGGCTAAGGTGATGAGTTTGAAACCATACTACCATGAGGATTGAGAACAAACAAAAGTGACCAAAGAGACTCCAGTGGGATATAGTTTTAAATGTAAATTTCCTAATATGTGAGGTCAAACTGCATTTCCGCATATAATCCAAAAAAATGGCATTTTACCTGCAATAGGGGCTTCTTCTTAGAAAGCTGCTCTTTCAAATGCTATCCAGAAGAAGTAGGCTGGGATTCTTGGAATTTCCCCTCTTCCTTCTCCCCCCCCCCCCGCCATACTGATCACTGCACCAGAATAAAAACTGTATGCAGATACTCTGCTCATTTACTGCCTTTCTCCTTAACTTTTAGTTAAGGATGTTAAATGCAAAATAGGATGATAGTATCTCATGACAAAAACCTTACTGAATAAACACAAACTATCTCTAAATCTATCCAGACCATACTGAAGTCAGACCCATTTTTTTCTGGCTGTTGATTAGAATCTTGCTATGCAAACCACTCTAAATTCAAACCAGTGATCCTCCTAGCTCAGCCTCCCAAGTGCAGAGATTACAATGTGCACCCCAGTGTTCTATCTGGATATACTGAAAGGGTGAAAAAGCTTAATCTGATTTGAAAGAACCTATGGATCAAGTAAAAGAGGCACACCCTAGGGAAAGATTTGCATAAAAACCAACATTTCCAGGAAACCAACTTGATATAGACAATTCAGGAATCCCTTGTCAGTTTGTCACCTTCCTCCTTCATTCAATGACATTTCATCTAGCAATCAATTATATAAGGCCACGAGACTGTCCAGTCTCTCGAGACATTCTGAGACAGCACTGCTTCTTACCCTGAGCACTGGCTTGCTGAGAGGAAGGGTATGCCAGGACATCTGGACCAAGACCACACACACCTTAGTGAAGACAGAGGAGGTGAAGGGCGAAGAGAGGACAACCATTGTGCTTGCATGGAGAATAACAGTGAGCTACCATGTGGGGAAGCTTTGAGTTCTCACAGAGAACACGACTGGAGGCGATGGAGATTCTGGCGAGCCATGAATGGCCTCAGAGGTCAAACACCTTGATGAATGTCCAGAGCTGGCAGAAGATACAGAGATGATTAAGAAGTGACTCAAACATTGCTGACTGTGAGCTACTATTCCAGGCTCAATTATTTAAAAAAAAATCTATATTCATGACAAATTTCAAGCAAATGAGTTTTGATATAACACAGATATTAGTAATAAAGGTTCTAGGGTCAAATTTACAGGGGTTTAAAGGTTGACTTCATTGCTTTCTAACTACACAGTTTGGGAAAAGTCATTTTAAGCCCTGAGCCTCAGTTTCTTCAATTATTACTATTGTGGGCTTAGGAGAATTTAAATTGAAAAGGTCTCAGCCACTGCCAAATAGCAAGGATTTGCAAATGATAGCAGCCAATATTGTTGCTGTTGTATTGACCTGCCCAAGTTATGAGTCAAACAGACTGGAATGATTGAGAGATTGTGGGTGGCACAGATCCCAAACAAATGAATGGATATGGAGATGAACCTAATAGATGAACCCTGACTCAGAGTTGTATTTAGTAATAGACTCAGAAACGAGGTTCCTATGTGCTGGGTGCCAGATTGACTCTGAAGTACTCCTCAGAATCACCACTGGAGTTTTTATCACTAGGAGTCTGGGTTTGGTTACAGAAGAAAAGGGGACTTCCTGAAGTAGGTCTAAAGGGCCTAAATTTTGAGCTATTTAAGGTCTTAGAGAAAAATCACAATTTTTTAAAATGCTTCTGTCCCCGTGATCTAACTTTGAAATAACGTTCATACTTATTTCTAGGTTTATTTATTTATTATTTGTTTATTTTTACTTTTAGCCAAATAGGTAACATGAACATTATATTTATCCTCATATCCTCATTCCAAGAAGCACCAGAAGGACCCTAGCTGAAGACAGATATTTTTCCCCGACCAACACCTTCCCTTCCTTCCCGCGCCCCACTCCCCTCCCCCCCGCCCCCGGCCCCGCCATTATACCTGATCACAAACCACCATTCGCCTTTCAATGATTTAAATTTTGTAAGAAAGCCTGGTACCAGTGGCTTACATCTGTCACCTTAGCTCCTCAGGAGGCTGAGATCTGAGGATCAAATTTCATAGACAGTCCAGGACAGAAAAAAATTGTGAAATTTTCATCTCTAATTAATCCAGAGAATGCTATGAGTAGAGGTATAGCTCAAGTCATGGAGCACCAGCCTGGGGGGAAAAATGCCAATCTAGAATATGAGGCCCTGAGGTCAAGCCCCAGAGCTGGCATGAAATAAAAACATAAAACACTTGGAAGAACCAAGTGCGAGGTGGTCACAGCCTCAGTTCCAGCTTGCTAGTTCTCTGAGTCCATGTATTTTTTTTTTCTTGTCTTTTTAAAAAAATTATCCTTCAGTAGTTGTACAAAGAAGTTCCAATTCAACCTATCAGTTTATGAGTACAATACATCTTGATCAATGTTACCCCTTCCATTTCTCCTGCATCGCTCTCAATTCCATGCACTCCTTCAAAATGTCACATGTGTACATTGAATATTATGACTGCATTCATCCACCCTGCCTGTCTCCATTCTGCATTTCCATTCCTGTGTCTTCCAGTGCTGCATGCTAGGAAGCCAGTGTTTTGCACTGAACTCATCCACTGAGCTGAGCTCTTCCACAAATGGCCTGAAGCATCCAGGTTTGCTTTGTAGTAGTTCAACTCCACATCCTCCACACTCGCCCGCCATCCCTCCCTAGAGAAAGCCTGACAGAGATGTCAAATCGCAAGAACACAGCAATGAATTGGACCCACAGCAGCAAGTCGGCAGTAGATCAAATTTCCTTCCTGTCAATCGACAGCCTTAATTACAGCACTACTGTTGCTCATTAGCTGTCTTCTTTTTTTTTTTTTTTTTCAGGCTGTGTAGAGAGAGAGACTACAGATCTGTAGCAAATGCAGAGGTTGTAGGATTCTCATGGAGATACGTTTGGGACACCACAGAGTCTGTTTTAAGTCACAGAGAACATAAATTCAGCCTGTAGAGTTATTTGAATGAAAGATACCATAAAAATGCAGCTCATTGTCATTATCATTAAGCAGCTACTCAGGATGAGCAAAGCTAGGTTTCAGGCCTGCACCTCCTCCCTCTTTCTGAAGAAAACCATGGAATTGGTCCCAGTCCTTTGAATGTAGAAAATGCAGTGACACAGGAGATTCTGAGACTTGATATTTTCAAGGCCAGTGACACAGGAGATTCTGAGACTTGATATTTTCAAGGCTAGGTTCATGAATAGCATAGTGCCTTATTCTTTGCAAATGCTCTGATATTCTTAAATAGGCCAGATAACTGACCCAAGACCTCCATCCCTCTGCAAACCATGCACTCATCACATGGAATAATGAGAAGATAACTTGGCACTGGCATGAAGGGGGTAAACACATTGTGGATACAGAAAGTGGGCAGGTGAGTATGCATCAGGTCTGTGGAAAAGGCAGGATGAAGAGAGAGACGCTAGATGCAGAGTCCACTGTGGCTGCAGTCAAGGAGAACCCTTGAAATGCTTGTGGGCAGTGCCTATATAACTAAAAGAGATACGTGCACCATATTTAATCAGGAAGATTTCCAACCCTCTTGATCAAGGGTCCATACTAACTTTCACATGCCAAAGCCAGCAGATGCCCGAGAGCTGTGCAGTGAGGAAGGACTTTAAAATTGTCTGGAGAATATAAGCAGGTTCCTGGGCCTGGAATTTTATATTCAGTGTGTCTCAGAACTGACTTTTCTTGTAAGATCACTGGTGTGGCAGAGGCTGATAATCCAAGAAGACAATGACTACAGTAAGAGGCCACAGTTGCAAAGAAACAAAGTAGGTATATTTTGTCTACTTAAGTCCAGATGTCTCAGTGGAGACACTTGAATCTGACTTGTTTTTTTCAAGTATGGTTCTTGGGTTGACTTCCAGAAACTTGCAGCCAGTACCTGGGAATCTGAAACTTAACGTTCACCATTAATAATTCTTAGAATCATTAAAGTTTGAGAACTTCAGCTATTGGCTGGAGGTGCATGCCTGTCATCCTAGCTACTCTGGAGGCTGAGATTTGAGGATCATGGTTCAAGGCCAGGCCAGGCAGGAAAGTTTGTGTGGGACTCTTTTCTCCAATTAACCACCAAAAAGCCAGAAGTGGATCTGTGGCTCAAGTGATAGAGTGCTAGCCTTGAGCACAAAAGCTTATGAGTGTACAAACCTGAATTTAAGCTCCAGTACTGGCATACACATACAAAAAAATAGGATGGTAACTTCAATCTACATAATTTCTACTGTTCCTCATGGCTCAAAGATACCATCAACGCTAATGATTAAGGAGGAAAAAGGCATTTTATGCTCCTGAAGAGACAATACTCATCATCTCTGGAGATTAAATTCCAGACTGTTTTGAAAGAGTGAGCCTAATAGTGGCCGCATATTAAATCCATCTGTATAATTTATAATACAAAAAGGTACACATGCTCAAGTCTAATCTCAAATGTTCCTTCCAAATCAGAATGGAAGGAAAAGACATGAAAAAAGAAAAGTCGAAGAGTAAAGTAATAGTCTTCATCACCTTTCCTGGTGCTCTTTCCCCACAATGCTCCATAGTCTCCTTTGTTAGGGTTCTCCAGACAAACAGAAACAGTGGGCCATGCACATACCAGCAATGGTATTTTTAAGGAATTGTCCCAGACAACTGTAGAGGCTAACAAGTCAAGTCTAAAATCTTGGCTTGAGCACGAACATTGGAAAAAGCCAATGCTAAAGGCCAAAGGCAGTCTGCTGGTGGAATTCCTTCTTATTTAAAGGAAGACACAGACTGACACCTTCAACAGTGCATGGGTCCAATTCACATTATGGAGGTAAATTTGCTTCGCTCAAATCCATGGATTTAATTGTTCATCTTATACAAAATACACTCACAGAAACCCACCACACAATTAAACAAGTATGTGGCCATGTGGCCCAATCAAGATGATGCAACAACAACAAAAATTAACCATCATTCTCACCTTCTCACTTCCTCTAGTGTACTTATTGTGTTTATTTGCCCATGTCACAACAATAGAACATAAGCTATGTTTTTTGTTATTGTTGTTGTATTTTGTTTTGATTTTTTGGTGCCAGTACTGAGGCTTGAACAAAGGGCCTGGGGACTTTCTCTTAGCTTTTGGCTGGTGCTATAGACTACTTGGAGCCACAGCTCCACTTCTGGCTTTCCACTGTTTAATTGGAGATAAAAGACTCATGGACTTTCCTGCCCAGGCTGGCTTTGAACCTCAGTCCTCACACCTCAACCTCCTGAGTAATTATGATTACATGCACGAGCCACAGAACTTTGTTCTTTTGGGCAGTGCATGTTTGTTTTGTTCACTGACAGATCCCCAGAGTCAAGGATCATGTCTGATACAATGGTAAGCACACAGTAAATCTCTACTAAATAAAATCACCATCACCATCCTTTATCATCTCCCTCAAGTTCATCTAGGGTCAGATGGTTAGTATTAGAAGTACAGAACTTGAACCCCCAACAATATATATATTATGTATACATATATATATATATACATATATATGTATATATATATATATATATATTCCCAAATGTTCTTTCCATTTTAATAACAAAGAAAAATGGAAAATCCGTAGGATTGTTCAAAAACATTAGTGCTCTTTTTTTTTTCTTTTTCTTTTTGAGACAAGGTCTTTCTGATCTTGAACTCCCAAGTTCAAGATGACAAGTGCTTTTAACTTGTGAGACAGTTCTTTAAAATCTAAGAAGGAGTGGCGCTGTAGCTCAAGTGGTAGAGCGCTCACCTTGAGCTGAAGAGCTGAGGGACAACGCCCAGGCCCAGAGTTCAAGCCCCACAACCGACAAAGAAAAAAATAAAATAAAAAAAAAATAAATAAAATCTAAGAAGGATGTCTGAGTTGAGTCTGGGTATTCTCACTCTTCTGTGTGAGAGGACCCAAGAACATTTTCTTCCAAAATGAAGGAGCACCACATTTCTATTCTCAACAGAAACCCAGGAGCTCACCAGCCTAGGACATAGATAATCATGCTAATTGGAAATTATTTACAGCTTTAATATCCTTTTTATACTCTGGCTGTCTGAGTTATGAGATTCCCCGTGCCAATATTCATGGAGCTAGGCTGTGGGTGATTCAGTTTCCTTCCTTTCTCCTTTCCCCATTTCAGATTTATGGACCTAAATGTGCCAGTTATTTTGTGAATAAGTCCTGGACAGGGCCCTCAATAGAAAGGGAACAAGGCTTAATTCAAATGAGTTCTGGATATTTATAGCCTGTGCAGGAATGTGTTTTTTAATAATGAACAGTCCAATTCTATCAGAGAAATAGAATGAAAATTAATAGTATTCCTTTGATTTTTTTGGAAACCAATTGAAAATCAATGTGTCAGGAAACCAATTGAAAATCAATGTGTCAGGAAAGTTAATAATGACCTCATTCTTTGACCCAATAATTTCAAAGATCTATCCAAATCATCAGGAAAAATTTACACTTAAAGATGCTGGTCAAAATACTGGTTCTAACAGTCAACACTGGTAACAACTTAAAAGCTGCACATAGAGATTTGTTTAAATTGTAGCCAGTGAATAAGATAAAAATAGACATTGATAATACTTTTTGCAAAGTTCACATGGCAACAAAACTCTTCATTCTGTATAGCAAAATTTTAATATGCGAAATTTTTCACAAAATATGATCTATTGAAAGAAAATAAGAGTCCTCTAAATCAGAATGATCCAAATAAATCAACAAATAACACTAATACTGGTTTTAGTTGGTGAACGAAACAATGGATGGTTTTCTCTCCTATTTTAAATTTTATTTCTATTTTTTGAAAATCAAGCACAAGTTAATATACAACAACACTTTGACCTCCAGGCTGAATAAGGGATTCCGGGTAGGTATTAGTTTGTTTGGGGACACCTTTTTTCTTTTATTAAAATTTTAAATGTCTTCGGTATCTATCCACGACCAAGATGAGCGTGTTATGTTTTATTATCTTAACTGCTGGTTGCTATTTTTTTTTGTCTACCTTCCCATCTATCTGTCTCACAAAATAATCCTTCAATTGATTGACAGTGTACACATTGTTCAAACCTAGATATTCCTGAGAAGAAGTAGGTGTTATTAGCAGTCATCCAGGGACATCAGGGACAAAGCAGGACCATCGTTGTAATGGAAGGTGTGTAACCATCTTCTTCCCCATCCTGTATCCTACACTGGGAGTCTTCATTTAACCAAGGAAGGGCTAGATGTATGGGAAGGGGGCGGCGCATTTTTCCAAATATTTATCCACCAGGTGCATAGGCATGTTGATATTTTGTTTAAGGACTAGAACCACAGGGAAAGTTCTTAATATTCCTGAAGATAGGTATTGATGAAGGTTGAATTTGTTAACTAGTCTGTTTGTTGTTGATATTTTGCCTTGTGGTTTGCTTTTCAATTAGGTGGATTTTCATTAAGATCTGGTAAAGCTAACTATATATGCAAAGAAATTGACTCCCATGGTGTAACTCTTTGGATAACCTATAATAGCTTAATAAAATGAGTACCAGGAAACTAAAATATGGTGAGGAGGTCAAAGGGAGCCGGGACAGATAAATGGGGAGAGGAAGGATAGATGAATGCCATGGTAAGATTGCATGATGGGACTGGGAAGGTGGCTCAGTGGTAGAGTGCTTGCCTCTCGTGCATGAGGCCCTGGGTTCAATTCCTCAGCACCACATAAACAGAAAAGGCCGTAAATGGCTCTGTGAGAGCTCTAGCCTTGAACTGGAGAACTGAGGGACAGCACCCCCAGAGTTCAAGCCCCATGACTGGCAAAAAAAGGGTTGGATGGGGTTGGGACACAGTGGAGAGAATGATAAAGAGGTGACATTGATCGAGCAATGGACGTGTTGAATTGAAGCTCCTTTATATAACAACTTACAAATAACTTTTAAAAGGAAAAATAAAGAAAAGAAAAAAAAACCTCTCCTATTTTATCCAAGAATACTGTTCTTTTATGACAAACATTCCTATCCTAATTTTTCCAGACCACCAAATCAAAAGAAGTAGTGTTTGATTACGGATTTTTAAAGCTAAGGAAGGATTTTTGGAAAATATGTCTTCAAACCTTCTTTGCCAGAGGTTCAATGGGAAAATTGCAGACCACGGACCATACATAAGACACTGCACTAAACGAAAGTGTCATTGGAAGGGCTCATCACTAATTCTGCAAAACCTGGTTTCAAAAATATTAAAATAGCAGGGTGCTGGTGGTCATGCCTAGAATTCTAGCTACTCAAGGTGCTGAGAGCTGAGGACTGCAGTTTTAAGATGGCCTAAGCAAGAAAGTCTGTGAGATCCTTATATCCAATTAACCACCAGAAAACCAGAAAACCAGAAATGGAGCTGTGGCTCAAAGTGTTAGGGAGCCAGCTTTGAATAACAACAAAAAGCTCACAGTCCTAAATTCAAGCCCTGACAAAAATAAATACATAAAATAAAAGTAAAATAAATGTACAATAAATACTTAAGAAAAGGATAAGAATGAATAAAGAACTACTGCTTACAAAACTGCATAATGGTTCATTGTCCTTTATAATAATACTTCATTTTCTTTCTAGCTCAACAAATAATTCCATTCTTTACCCCAAATTTAAAAAAAAATAGTTTAAGTAATTGTATTGGATGACTAACTGCTAATGGCTCAATTAATAAAAAGGAATGAGTTTGTACGTGCTTCTTGAAGAGTACATTTTATTGAATGAATAGTTTGTGAAAGAGTTAACTTACAAAGCATCTGACGGAGATAAGAAAACAAAGCTCTCCTTGTTTCCCCACATCCAGAATAAAACACACAAGCTGTGTGAACTTTTCAGAAAGTGTCTATTTGACTCTACTGAAGGTATTTTATCAGGGGGCAAGAGGGAGAAAACATTGTGGATGGAGGTAATAAGATTAACAGTGAATTCTTTTGTAACTGACCCTGAGAGTTGATCCAAGATAAAAATCTCACTCGGCTCAACTCCCTGCTGGAGATCTTGCTATAGGCAACTAGCTGGGCAGAGAGAAAGACCTAACAGAATCTGTACACAGAAACAGCTATCTGCCTGCAGCCTTTTCTCTCCTTCTCCCTTCCTACTGTACTCAAATCCTGCAAAGGAAAAAGCCAATTGAAGCAGAACCTGAAAGATCAGCCTCTGGTACTGAGAGAAAGATGGAGGGCCAAAAAGAACTTGAGAGCTATGGTATCAAAAGGGATTAGCTGAAAAGACTCAGCACAATGGCCCAATGAGTAGGTATCTGTAAAAGTTATGGTCTTTTTATTTTTAATTTTATTATATATAATATATGTTAGTTTTATTTTATTTATTGATTTATATATAATATTGGTGGCAGTCCTGGGGCTTGAACTCAGAGTCTGGGTGCTCTCCCTGAGTTTCTTTGTGCTCAAGACTACCTACCTCTTGAGCGACAGCTCCACTTCTTACTTTTTTGGTAGTTTAGTGGAAATAAAGAGTGAGTCTCACAGACTTTCCTGCCTGGGCTGGTTTTGAACCCTGATCCTCAGATCTCAGCCTCCTGAGTGGCTAGAATTGCAGGCGTCAGGCACCAGGACCTAACAGTCTTTTTATTATTTTTTTTAATGGTCTAGCTATATAGCCCAGGCTGGCTTTGAACTCATCTTTCTGCCTATGCCTAGAATTACAGGCCTACCTATCACACAGACCCAATCCTATTACACATAGCATTAGAGAGCCAGATAAGAAGAAAACAACATGCCGGGCGCCAGTGGCTCACACCTGTAATCCTAGCTACTCAGGAGGCTGAGATCTGAGGATCCTGGTTCAAAGCCCACCCGGGCAGGAAAATCTGTGAGACTCTTATCTCCAATAAACCACTGGGAAACCAGAAGTGGCGCTGTGGCTAAAGGGGTAGAGTGCTCGCCTTGAGCTGAAGAGCACAAGGACAGCACCCAAGCCCAGAGTTCAAGCCCCACGACTGACCAAAAACAAACAAACAAACAAAACCAAAAAAAAGAAGAAGAAAACAACACTTACCTGGGATCTGAAGACTCCACAGGACTTTCTTCAGGTTAGCAGCATTCTACACACAGGAAATATAGCTTGTGGGGCATGCCTTGCCATCAGACAAAGGATGGGCTGTGTGTGCAAGGAATTAAAGAAAGGTTACCATGGTTAAGCCTGAGAGAAAGAAGAGGTTGAGGAGATGCATCAGTGGGAAACCAGTGACATATATATATATGGCCTATGGCTTATTTTCTTTAGTTTCTTTAGTGCATACCCCCACAATATTCCTGCAGGCCTTCTGTTTCTATAATCTCTTGTAACCTGGTGGTTCCTAAATGTTGGACAGGCCTTTAGGAAGAAAGGTGCATCATGTAGTTAAACACAAGTCTGGAGAAGAAGAGAATTCCTCCACTAGTCCCTGAGTTTGCCTTTGGGTCATGAAAGAACTGCTGAGATTCTCTAAGCTTTTTTTCAATGACCTTGGCTTCCTTGGCTCCAAGCAGTTCTTCTAATGGGAAACTCAAGTTCTGAATTCCAACCAGCAGGGCTGCCAGTCTGACTTTGTGTTCCATCTTTGTCTGCCAGGATGCTAATTTGCTTAAGTAAAATGCTCCTCTAGAGACTTTGTGGGCACAGTCATTTCACAGCACCAGAGTTCCCTCTTTGGGAATGCACCCTGTGGTGGTAATAAGATGCAAAGTGAAAGCAGGAATGGGGGAGGGGAGGAGACACAGTTTCTATTAAGTAATAAATGCTCTGCACCAGGAAACTTTCCTAGTGATCTTCAAAAGGTCATTTCACATATGTGAGCCGTGCCCTCTGCCCTATCATATGGCTAGTTTATTTCATTATGCATTCATTTGTTAAGCATCAATTGAATGAATATTCTGTGTCAGGAACAGAAGCCCTGTGAACAACTCTGACCAGGCCATGCTGCTTTATGCTTCTGCCTGCTAGCTGCCTTCATTATGAGCTGATTTGTTCCATCTGACCCTCCCCATCATGATAATGATTGGTACTGCCTTAACGTAGGACCCAAAGCAAACGCCACTTACCTCTGAAACTCTGAGCCAAATAAACCTTTCCTCTCTATAACTGGATGATCTCATGTATGTTGTTATAGTAGTGGAAAGCTGACACACACAGTCTCCTTGCACAATCCAAATGGGTTTGAGCAATTCCAGACGCTTTTTAATATGTCCCTCTACAAATGTGAAAAGTGAGCAAATGAGGGATCAGTCTGATGCAAATACTGTGCATGCATGTGTGACATATCAATGTGCAACCTTGTTGAACAATTAGCATATATTAAAAAATAAAATGAAGAAAAAATTTAAAAGTGAAAAATAACAATGAAGGACAGGAATGAAAAAAGAAAAAATCATGTCCTGCCCAGGATGGAGGCCATTAGTAGGAGAGACAAGGGTGAATGGAGAGGGTGAAGGAGGGTGAATTTGGTCAAAATACTTCATGTAGCCGGGCACAGGTGGCTCATACCTATAATCCTTGTTACTCAAGAGGCTGAGGTCTGAGGATTGTGGCTCAAAACCAGCCCAGGCAGGAAAATTCCTGAGACTCTTATCTCCAAGTATTCATTCATTCATTCATTCATTCATTAAGCATCTATTGAATGAACATTCTGTGTTAGGGGCAGAGGCCCTAGCAGCAGAAAACCAGAAAAGGCACCTTGGCTCAGTGACAGAGCACTAGTCTTGAGCAAAAGAGCTCAGGGATAGCACCTAGGCCCTGAGTTCAAACTCCATAGCCAACAACAATCAAAAGAAATCCCAGCAACTTGATGTAGATAGTGAAAATAGAACAATGAAGCTTGCTGAGAATGGACTGTGAAAAGAGGGAGGGGTAGGGTGAGAGGGGTGAAGGGGGCGAGTCTGATCAAGGTACGTGGTAGGCAAACATGGTCATGTCAAAATGTAACCCATTTGTACAATAAAAGAATGATACTAGTTTAAAAAAGAAACTAATAAAAATGATACTAATAGGGGCTGGGAAGTTGGCTCAGTGGTAGAGCACTTGCCTTGCATGCCTGAGGCCCTGGGTTCGATTCCTCAGCACCACATAAACAAAAAAAAAAGCCGGAAGTGGCTCTGTAGTTCAAGTGGTAGAGCGCTAGCCTTGAGCTGAAGAGCTGAGGGACAGCGCCCAGGCCCAGAGTTCAGGCCCTACGACTGGACCCCCCCAAAAAATGATACTAATAAAAATATAAAAAGAGTAAAGGAGGAGATAATAAAGAGGAAAAGAAGGAGGAGATGAGAAGGAGGAAGAGAGAAACGAGGAAGGAAGAGGAGGAGGAAGTGGAGGAGGAAGAGGAGAGGGGCGAGCATGTTCTCAACAGAGGTTTGCAGACGTGGCTCAAGCAATAGAGCACCTGTCTGGTGAGTGCAAAGCCCTGAGTTCAAACCTTATACTGCCCCCCCCTCCAAAAAAGAAAACCAAAACCCAAAACCCAAAAAGTTCCTTGAAATTTTGTAAGATTACAATAACTCTAGAGTTCTCAGGTGTGGGGTACTCTCCCTCCCCCCCACACAGAAAGGACATCAGGTAATATCTGGACACATTTTTAGTTGTCACCCCCTGGAGGAGAAAGAAGTCATATCTAATATTTCAAGGTCACAGCCATGCTTGGGGCAGAGGGACTCAACCCAGAATTAGAGAATTAGTAGGTTGAGAAAAACCTACTGTGAGCTGAGCTGAATATATTTATTTGATATTTCACTGCTACCCTAAGTCCAGCCCACAATACATAGAAACACTTCCTTTTCTGTTTCTTACAACTCCTGTCCCTATACTTTATGTGTAGTTGCTTTTCAGTGATTCCCCACTACCAGGCAAATCCTACAAGAACATGACCAGTGATGCAGCAGGACGTGGCTTGGATCAAAGCGTATCCTGCTGGATCAAAGCGTATCCTGCTGGAACTCTTTCTGTGATTTTTGTCAACTCTGGGTTATCAGTAGAATCATCTGAGGAACTTGAAAACCATCTATACTGCCAGGTACCAGTGGCTCATGTCTGTAATCTAAGCTATTCAAGATGCTAAAACCTGAGGGTTACAGTTCAAAGCCAGCCCAGGCAGGAAAGTCCTAAGACGCTTACCCCCAATTAACCACCAAAAATCCAGAATTGGTGCTGTAGCCCAAAATTGTAGAGTGCTAGCCTTGAGTGAAAAAGCTAAGGGACCATGTGCAGGCCCTTGAGTGTAAGCACTGGCACATACACATACCAATATCCTATATTGAATATAACTAAGTACATTAGATGCATGTATGAAAACATCATAATGAAATTATTTGCTATACATAATTATTTACACTCATTTTCAAAAAGTCTGCACTCAATTATCTTTGTGACCAACTGAACAGGAAACTTAGAGTGGTCTAATGTGAGGTTGGAAAATCCTGCCCAAGTTCTTTTGTTGTGCTCAAATAAGGATCCCAAAAGACCATCAAGGAGCCGATTCCCATGTAAGCACATGAGAGTCGTTTATTGCCAGCTCGAGCCTGGACTCACAACCGCCACCCAACACAGCAGGTCAGAATTGAGAGCCCCAACTTCCAGTTTAGCAGGGTTTTTATTGTGGTTACAGCAAGGGGAGGGAGCTTCCAATTTAGCGGTTACATGATTGGTTAACATTTAGTGAGTGAATCTTGAAACAACAATCTTATTGGCTAGCATGCGAGGGCAAAGCGGTTAAGCAGCAAACTATGTTAACTATGCTATCTTAAGAAACATTCCACCTCACCCCAGTTAGAATGGCTATAATCAAGAACTCTAATAATAACAGATGCTGGAGGGGATGTGGACAGAAGGGAACCTTACTCCATTGTTGGTGGGAGTGTAAACTTGTTCAAACACTTTGGAAAGCAGTATGGAGGTTCCTCAAAAGACTCCACATAGAACTCCCCTATGACCCAGCAATCCCACTTTTGGGCATTTACCCAAATGATCACAAACAAGACCACACTAAAGCTACCAGCACGACTATGTTTATTGCAGCATTATTCACCATAGCTAAGATATGGAACCAACCCAGATGCCCCTCAGTAGATGAATGGATCAAGAAAATGTGGTATATATACACAATGGAATTCTATGCCTCCATCAGAAAGAATGACATTGTCCCATTTGTTAAGAAATGGAAAGACTTGGAAAAAATTATATTAAGTGAAGTAAGCCAGGCCCAAAGAAACTTAGGTCCCATGTTTTCCCTTATTTGCAATAACTAGTATATGTCTGAGTCAAGCAGAAAAGGTCAGATAAGTTGATGTTAGGGAAATGAACCCCAAGATAAGTATTTAAATGTTTATTTTGTTTTTTTTTCCTTTCATGCAATTGTTTCTAACATATTTATAAGATGATTTCTGTGTTGCTTTGTATGTCCCTCCCCCACGGTATAACCTCTGCTTTCATTGTACTTGATATTGGTATAATTTGTGGAGGGGAAGGGAAAAAACAAATCCTTTAACTAGGGATACAGGTGGACCCATTGCAACAATGAGATGTACAAGTCGTTATGTCGAAAAATGAACTTTACAACTTTGGTGGGGGGGTGGGAGGAGGTTCGGGTGGGGAGATGGGGGGAGTATGGGAAGGGGAAACAAAGAGGAGGCAACAATGCTTGATAAGAAATGTACTCGTTATCTTGCCCATGTAATTGTAACCCCTCTGTATGGTATTCTCACAATAACAAAAAAAAAAAAAAAAGAAACATTTCAACTTTCCTTTCCTGTTACTGATTGTTGCTAGGGAGTTACTGGTCAGAGCAGTTTCGATCATATGGTTTTTCCAGGGACCTGAGCTCATATGTCGGTAAAAGTCTTTTCAATGGGAACTTTTGGCAAAGGCCTTCACAATGGATATTTTCAGTAAAGGCTTTCAAAATGGAGTCTAAGTCCTGAATGGCTGTACTTTGGCTAAGGCCTCTCACTTTCAGGGTCTGCATGAAGCTGGATAGACTAGGAAAAATGAGGTACAGTCAGCTAACAGCAAATACAGGAGATATTCCTTCATGTACTTTCCTTAAGATTAAGGGAACAAATGTCATTTTGGGGAAATGAAGCAGGATAACTTAAGGAAACTGAGGCCTAGAGTAAGCAACTCAGAAATATGGTATCTAAAAACTTAGAAAAAAAATAAAAACTTAGAAATGCTCTTTGCTTCAAAGAGAAGCAACTGAATAATTTCTCACCCAAGAATTCACAACTGCCTGACAGGATGCCCCAAAATGCAGATTGCAGGGTGTCTCCTTGTTTCAAGGATAAGGATCTGTTTTATGGCAGGATGCAGTCTTAAGTCCTAGTTAAATCAAAGACAAAGCACCTAGCTTTGCATAACTTAAAGCCAGACCCCCTGCCTTTACTCTATAAATACCTAACAGCCCAAGAAGCTGAAGCTGTGTGTCTCTGTGTGTGTGTGTGTGTGTGTGTGTGTGTGTGTGTGTGTGTGTGTGTGTGTGTATGTGTATGTGTCTGTCTGTCTGTCTGTCTGTCTGTGTCTGTCTGTGTCTGTGTCCGCCTTTGTATCCCTATGAGGGCACCCACACTCTTCTAGAGTGTGCCCCTGCCCTTCTGTTTGTCTGCTTGTCTGTTTCCTTGCTTGTTTACTAATAAAGCTCTGCCAGGTTTTCTTACCATTGTGACTTGTCCAGAAATTCTTATTCTGTGATCGAAGTCAAACACCCTAAGGTGGAGAGTTCCTATATTTAAAGAGGAGCTTCACTAAACCTCACCTCTGTCAGGTGACATGCCCCTCTGCTCTCACTTCCCATCTTTTAACTTCAATACATTTAAAACTGTGAAGGATGCTATGTTATTCAAAAAAATATGTGAAGAAGAAGTCAGGCACCAGGCTCTTACTTGTAATCTTAGCTGTGGAGCTATGGCTGAAGATGTAGAGTGCTAGCCTTGAGTATAAACACTCAGGGACAGCCAGTAGGCCTTGAGTTCGTTAGTATTATGCTCACCTTTGGCCCTCAGCTCCACGCAGACCTGAGCCCCTCCCATCCCTGGATTTCCTGCCATACAGCTGGCCCTTCCCTCTCTCCACCCTGATCCACCCGGGCTCCCATCTACCACCTGTCTTGCTACCTGGATGGTGCTGATGCCATGTGCTCCCTCCTGGGGGAAATACGGCTCCTCTAATAAACCTTATAATAATCTATCTCCTGTGCCTGCCTGCCTCTGCGTGGTCACCTGGGATGGATGTGTGGGACCCTTCAGAGTTCAAGCTCCAGGACCAGCACCAAAAAAGAAAAAAAATAAGGAAGAAAATTTATAAAGGAGAGAAAACTAGGAAAAGTCTTACCCTTCTCTGATAGGTCTGCTTTTAATGTAGAGCTCAAAGTTTGAGTGGTAGCTTTGGGTACTAAGAGAAGGTGACAAAGGGCCATCCAGTAAGGGAAAGAGGTGTTGTGAGGCTAAAGGACATTTCTACCATCTTGTGGATTTGGCCCATTTTCTTTCCTCCTATGGCTACCATTGACTCATTAGGGATGTCTTATTATACTTGTTGATGCTCAGACCTGTCTATACGACCCTAAACATAGTAGATAGAAAGACCGAGAAGCAAATGACAGCAAGAAAACATCTCCATTTCCTTGTTGTGACAGTTAAGTAACATCGTAAGAATGAAAGTGAAAAACTCATGTTCTATACCTCATCAATAATATTAGTGGGTTCTGGGATGATCTGAATTGCTAGGTATCATTTCAGCCGAAAATTGAATGAGAAAAATGATTCTTGTGTTGAAGATCTAGAAGGAGAGTAGATGCCACAAGGTAGTGTTCTCTGCCTTGTGAGGACTCTTTCTTTGCTGTACTTACCTTTAGGAATTAATGAAAAACCACTGTTAGGACAAATGGCTGCATAGTAGGGCACCTGGCTAAGATGCATGAGGCTGTGAGTTTGATCCCTAGCATTGTCAAATTAAAATTATTTCCACAGAATGAGCCAGTGGTGAAAGCCTGCCGGATGTATTGTTCCTTTCTTACTTTTTTTCTCTTCCGGTAATCCTCAAATTAGGCTACCTTTTGCCTGTAAAGTCTCACCCCCTGCCTCTTCCGGGAAAGCTGTATTCAGATGTTCATTTTACAAAATATAATCACTGCCAGATGCAAGCCTAGACTGCATCTTTTCTCCACCCACCTGATTTCCTTCTCTGATTCACTGCCTTGGGCTTGTCTGATGCTGAGTGGGAGGCCAGGGTGATGCCTTCATCTCACCTTTCTGAGCATCCTGATGACTAGAGCTTTCAGAGAGCAAATCTTTCATCAGTGTGCAACTAACAGACACCCATGAGACAGAAAGCAGGGAGAAAGCAATCTTCATGGAGCAAGAAAGAAGGAGTCAAGATTACAGATCAAAATAATTCTTTCCTTTGCCCATCGCCAGCCTTCCTTGGACAAAGAAATTCTAGAATGTCCTTTGAGATGAAGAGATTCCCCTTTGTATACATGACAGTTGAGAGTTCAGTTTTCAGAGCTTCTCATCTGTTCTATGATTTTATTTTTCTGACAACTGTGCCCCACACCTTCTGTAAATAAATAACACCTTCCAATGTCTAGGATGTCTTTTCTTAGCACAAACTTAAGCTGTATCTTCTCCTGATTATTTTTGTTGTGTTGGAGGCTGGGAATGTGGCTTAGTGGTAAAGTGCTTGCCTAGCATGAAGCCCTGGGTTTGATTTCTTCAGTACTACATAAACAGAAAAAGCCTGAAGTGGTGCTATGGCTCAAGTGGTAGAGTGCTAATCTTGAGCAAGAAAATCTCAGGGGCAGTGCCTAGGCCCTGAGTTCAAGTTCCAGGACTGGCAAAACAAAACAAAACCAACAATAACAGCAACAACAAACAAATCAGGAGGTTCTAGTCCTTAGGCCTAAAGTCTTAGGTATCATAAGGTCAGGTCCAGTTATTTACCCCAACCCACCAAATTAAAAGGATAAATGATGATCTAGGTACGTGGCTTAATGGTAGAGTGCTTGCCTAGCATGCATGAAGCACTGGGTTCAATTCCTCAGCACCACATAAACAGAAATAGCCAGAAGTGGTGCTGTGGCTCAAGTAGTAGAATGCGAGCCTTGAGCAAAAGAAGCTCAGGGACAGTGCCTGGGCCCTGAGTACAAACCCCAGGATTGGCAACAAAAAAATAAAAATAAAGCCCCACGACTGACAAAAATAAATAAAATAAAATGAAATATAAGTTGGGCACAGGTGGCTCATACCAATCTGGTCAGGGAAATCTGTGAGACTTTTATATCCATTAAACTACCAAAAAAACCAGAAGTGCAACTGTAGCTCAAGTGGTAGAATGCTAACCTTGAGCAAAAGAAACTAAGGGACAGCATCCAGGCCTTGAGTTCAAGTCCCAGGACCAGCACACACACACACACACACACACACACACACACACACACACACACACACACACACAATTCTGAAAGGAAGGTAATTATGGACATGAACAGACTTTGAACCCATCTGTGCTAGATATCTTTGCTTGAGGCTTCTTTCTTTCTTTCTTTTGTCAGTTGTAGGGCTTGAACTCAGGGCTGGGCACTGTCCCTGAGCCTCTTTTTGCTCCAGGTTAGCACTCTCCCACTTGAGCCACAGCACCACTTCTGGTTTTTGAGTGGACATAAGAGTCTCACAGGGACTTTTCTGCCTGGGCTGGCTTTGAATCGCCATCGTCATATCTCAGCCTCCTGAGTAGCTAGGATTATAGATGTGAGCCACCAGCATCTGATTTGCTTTAGGTTTAAATAGCAGGAAGAATGGGGAGCAGGTGGTGAGGTATGAGTAATTATTGAGCAGGTGTATTCTGGGGGTGTCAAAGGCAGCAGGCAGGAGTCACAGGTGACTGGAATTCATTGCTGCAGGATGGGCCAGGTAGGGCCTTATCACAGTAAGCCACTGGTGCATGGTTCACGACCTTTGTTGCCTGCTTGGTTCTTTGAGGATTCCAAGATGGCTGCAAAATTACTGCAAGAGAAAATGGCTCAGAGCAAAGGACATAGCTAAAAAGTAAGGTCTGGGAGGCCTCATGTGTTCTCCTGTTTTTATTTATCAAGTAAGCGGTCAGTGCCTCTCAGTAAAAGCAGCTTGTCATAATTGTACCAAGCACGGGTTTGTTGTGATTGTCTTTACATTGATACTTCCTTCCTTCCCTCCTTATGTTTTATATTCTTCTTCCCCAATTTCCCTGTGAAAACTTTCTTGGGAAAATTTCAGAATGGATCTCACTAGAACTTTTGCCTACTGACATACAAAGTTGCTCAGATCACATCCTCCCTCTCCTCCTATTCCCATATTATATTCTATCTCTTTCTTATATTCTCTTTCTTTTCTTCCTTTTACTGCCTGCTGCCCTCCTCCAAATAATCTTATTTTTGTGTTCATATCTTTTCAAAGTATTTTTAAGATTGAGATTCCATATATTAGAGAGAACATGAAGAATTTGTCTCTGTCAGTCATCTGTATTATTTCACTTAACATTATGATCTCCAGTTCCTTTTGTTTTCCTACAAGTTGAATAAGTTAGTTTTTCTTTGTAACTAAATAGTACTTTGTATTGTATATATACCACATTTTCTCTATCATTTATTGGTGAGTGGACACCTAGGCTGATTCATATCCTGATGACTGCGAATAGGGCTGAAATAAATATGGATGGGTGGATATCTCTGTAGTTTGCTGACTTACATTCCTTCAGGTATATGCCCCAGAGCAGTATAGGAGGATCATGTGGTAGTTCTATTTTTAGTGTTTTGTAAATCTTTGTTGGTACTCACTCCATAGTGACTGCACTAATTTGCATTCTTGACAATATATGAATATTCCTTCCCTGCCCCCAGTCTCACCAGCATTTGTTGCTGAGTATTTTCTTGATGACCGCCATTCTGGCTGGAGTGAGATGGAATCTCAATATGTTTATTGTTCATTTGCACTACTTTTGAACAAAAATTCAGGAAAACAATCTCATTCACGGTAGCCTAAAAAAATGTCCATAGACCAGGTGCCTGTAATCCTAGCTACTCAGGAGACTGAGACGTGAGGACCAAGGTTTAAAGCCATCCCAGGCAGGAAAGTCCATGAGACTTATCTCTAATGAGCTACCAGAAAACCGAAGTGGCACTGTGGCTTAAAGTTGTAGAGTATTGCACTTGAGCAGAAGAGCTCAGGGACAGCACCCAGACCTTGAGTTCAAGCCCCCTGACTAACAACAATAACAACTAAAATCTGCAAAAATCAATGTAAATCCCATCAAAATCCCAGAGACATTCTTCATAGAAATAGGGAAAAACAATTCTAAAATTAACATAGAACCATGTACAAAACAGTTTGAAGTTAAAAGAAATGCTGGCTAAATCACAACATTCAACATTAGACAATACTATATAGTCATAGGAGCAAACATAGAATGGGACTGGCATATCAAGGAACACACAGGCCAATGGAATAGAATAGAGGACCCAAAAATGAGTCCACAAACCTACAGCCATCTTATTCTAGCCAAAACCACAAAAAATCTACAGTGGAGTAAAATAGCCTCTTGAAAACAATGTTGCTGAAAAAACATTAGACATCTACCTGTAGAAGATTGAAACTAGGTCTCTGTCTCTCATGCTGTACAAAAATCAACTCAAAGCCAGGCACCAGTGGCTCATGTCTGTAACTCTAGCTACATAGGAGGCTGAGATCTGAGGACCATGGTACAAAACCAGCCAGTCAGGAAAATCTATGAGATTCTTATCTCTAATTAACCACCCAAAAACTGGAAGTGTTGCTATGGCTGAAAGTCATAGAGCACTAGCCTTATGTAAAAGAGCTCAGGAAGAGTGCCCAAGCCCAGAGTTCAAGCCCCATGACCAAAAACAAAACAACACACACATACACACCCACCCACACTAACTTAAACAACAAAATGGATCAAAAACCTTCACATAATACAGTACTTAAGCTTTGAAATGACTAGAAGAAAACATAGGGAAAGTACTTCAAGATAAAGGTATAAACAATCACTTTCTGAAGAGGACTCCAATATCAGAAAAAAAGTACATGATGACAAATGGTATTACATCAGATTAAAAGACTTTTTCCTATTCCAGGAGACAATTCCCAGCTCACAGAATGGAAGAAGATCTTTGCCAGCTGTTTACCCAACAGAACATGAATATCCAGCATACAGAAAAAGTTCCAAGAATTAAGCCCCCCAAAGAAACAAATAATCTAGCTAATAGGTGCGCAGCAAATTGTCTGGACGGTTTTCAAAAGAATAAGTTCAATTGTGTTGTCATGCTGTTTTGAAATCATACATTTGTCTCACTGGCGTGTGATTATTTTCAACATGGAAAGAGGCAGTGTCTTTTTTCCCCCCTTCATATCCACAAACATTAGCAAAATGCAGGCACATAAGCAGGTGCAAGTCTAAGTGCATTGACTTCTCAGAATTGGCCTCAGGCATCCTCTACCAGTTACTACTTTGAGCTCTAGCTTGAGGCCCCACGTATTTCAGTCACTCCGCAAGCTTGTTAGCAATGCAGACTCTCAACCCACACTAGTTCTTGCGAGTCAGAGTATGCATGGTCCCCAAGTCCCCCAGGCATTCACTCGTCTGCACATTCAAGTCTAAGATGTGCTGCTGCTTCGGCAGCTCCAGTGAGCAGTGGTGAACCTGGCGCCAATGGGCACACTCGTGGAGGCTAGTCTTGGTGGATCCAGCTCTTGCAACCATCTTTGTGTTTTTGTCATGTTTCAGTCTGCCCCTCTGTGTTCCCTCTCCCCAGGGACAGATTCGTGCTCAGCAGGAAAATGGAGCAGATTTGAAAATGAGAGCTCAAAGGCTGCAGAATAATTTTTGTTGTTGTTGTTTTTGTTGTTATTTCAAAGCCTAGTATTGATTCGCTCCTAGGAACTGAGTCCCAGTTTATGTAATCCACCCCCCCCCCCCAAGCCACAAAATCAACTTTGGCTTAAATATTTCATCTCTTCATTCATGCAGGATCCAAAATTGCACTATTTAGAAAACAAATATTTGAGCAAGGTGTGGTGGATACAGTTGTGATCATAACATATGGGCGGTTGAGTCGAGAAAATCATGAGTTCCAGGCCAGCTTGGGCTACATAGCAACGCCCCCCCCCCAAAAAAAACCCTAGAAAACCAAAAATCTTGTCCTTAAAACTATAAACCTTTTTCAGGTGCTGGTGGTTCATGCCTATAATCCTAACAACTCAGGAGGCTGAATTGTGAGGATCAGAGTTTGAAGTCAGCTTTTTCCAGTTAACCAATAAAATACCAGCAGTGGAGGTGTGGCTCAAGAAGTAGAGCACTAGCCTTGAGTGAAAAACTAAACAACAGCACCTAAGCCCTGAGTGCAAGCCCCAGTATTGGGATACACACAGAACATGGACGTAATTATCTGTGCTTTCTTGTTCTCTGAGCTTATCAACTGAACCCAAGTTGTCTTCTATGCTGCTCTGGGTGCCAGGTTGAAGACATAGACAATGGAACTTCTACAAGCCAGGGTGAACAGAAAAAATGAGCAAGAAACATACCATGCTTGCTATGTATTTTGTTTCCCTTACTAACTTGTACAAAGTAATTCTCACCCCTTCAATTTCCTAATCTGTGTCCCCTTCCAGGTAAGTACACAATAACACTGACCTGGAAAGCTTTTTTTTTCTTTAATGGGGCTTGAACTCAGGGTCTGGACGCTGTCCCTGAACGGTTTTTTTTTTTTTTTTTTTTTGCTCAAGGCTAATGCTCTACCAATTTGAGGCACAGCTCCACTTCTGGTTTTCTGGTGGTTCATTGGAGATAAGAGTCTCCTAGACTTTCCTGCTTGGGCTGGCATCAAACCATGATCCTCAGTTCTGTCTCCTGAGTAGGTAGAATTACAGATGTGAGCCACCAGCACCCAGCCCTGGAATGCTTTTGAAGAGGATTAAAGGATAGTACATACTACATGCTCTGTGTAATGTGTGCTATACAGAAGAAGTACAGTAGTTTCTCTAGTCACATTGCTTTGTTACTTCAAAATAAACCCTACATGTAAGAGATATCCAGTACCAAAATTGGCAAAGGGAAAGAGACAGCACAGAAAGGAATACCAGAAAAAGTAGCATCTGAGGGTTGCTATGGATGAAGATCTCAGGGTTTTACATGAAATCTTGAAGGGGAGAATAGAGTCCCAAACCCGTATATATCCTACAAAATGAAGATGAGCAAGGGAAGGGATTGTGTGTGTGTGTGGGGGGGGGCGATGTGTGTCTGGGGTTGGAATGGATGGGTGAGGATGTTGACAGGGTTGACATGCATCAAGATGTATTTTATTCATAAACTGCTTTGCTAAGTGGCAACTCCTTTGTACAACTACTTAAAGATTACATATATGTATATTAAAATACTATCAATATCAAATACTGTTCATGCACTTGGAGAGAAACAAGAACCAAAAAAATAGACAGCCAGCTATCTGTTCTAGGGCTACCAGGGAAAAGTGAAGGTGATAGATGGAAGATAGCAATATCCATATGATGGCAGGTCCTAGCTACTCAGGAGGCTGAGATATGGAGGATCATGGTTCAAAGCCATCCTGGGCAAGGAACTCCATGAGACTCTCATCTCCAATTAACCACCAGAAAACTAGAAATGGAGCTGTCGCTCAATGTGGTAGAGTGCTAGTCTTGAGCAAAACAGCTCAAGGACCATGCTCAAGCCCTGAGTTCAAGCCCCATGACTGACCAAAAAAAAAAAAGTATTCTCATGATGTTTATACTATATTTTACTTACTACCACCCTGCCCTCTACCTTTATTCAAATTCTTCCCATCTCTCTCTAGTCTCAGATTCAATTTCACCAGCTGTGTGACTTCTAGCTTCTCAATGGAAATGTGTACTTTCTCTGAATTTCAATGATGCCAGGGTGGAATATGTTCACTATGCAGCTATGGACTTCTTCCTATAGGCAGAGGCCTTATCTAATTTAATTATGTGTGCCCCATAAATTAAGTAATACATCACTCTTTAGTGATCATCACTTTCGTTTAGTCAGACAGGCCTGCACTGAGCACTTCCAATGGAACTTTCCAGTGACCCGTGAAGCAGATATTCTTAGTATATTCATGGAAGGTGTGAGAATACAGAGTCTGGGAAAGATCTGGATCATAGCTGAGGTTTACCAAGATCAATTTAGAGTAGAATTGATACACTTGGAATTCAGGTCTGTCTGACTTGACAGCTGATTTGCAATGCACGGGTTGAACCCAACTAAACCCCTTTCCTGCCCTGCCATTCATGTTTGGTTTCAGAAAATATATGAAGGGACCAAAGAGTCAGGAAAGATGAGGAAGACCTTTAAAGTTACAAAAGTTAAACTGTGTGCTTGATGGATCTTGCCTGTCATCCTAGCTACTTAGAAGGCTGAGATAGGAGGATCACTATTCAAAGCCAGCCTGGGAAGGAAAGTCCATGAGACTCTTATCGCCACTAAACTAGCAAAAAAGCCAGAAGTGGAGCTGTGGCTTGAGTGGTAAAGTGCTAGCCTGAACAAAACAGTTCAGGCCTTGAGTTTGAACCTCAGGACCAGCACCAAAAAAACAAAAACAAAAACAAAAACAAAACAAACAAACAAAAAAAAACAGCAGAAAAGAAAGAAAAAAGAAAAACATCCAAAAGTTAAACCCTTGGGCTCGTAAGTTTCCTATTGAAAGTGATAGCTTGTATTTAGAAAGTAGAGCCCTATAAGTTCCTGAAACTTGTCTTTGAAGGACATGGTGGACCCTGGCTATTTCTTTTTTGTTCTTTTATTTGTTTGTTTGTGCTTTGAGGTCCTTCATGAACCAGAAGTCAAAATAAACCTTTCCTCTGTCTGAGTGAATTGCCTCAAATATGCCTGTACATAAAATGGCTTTTTCTTCTACTTTGCTTGAGAAACCCTTTATCAACTTTGCTCTGAATGTTTTTTTTCTCCTGAACGTGAAGATTTGGAAAAAAATTCTAAAGGAAATGGAAAGACTATGATGAGGGACAGACTTAGAGTAATGACTTCAGAAGAAGAAAGACCTCATGAAGACACAGTGGTAAAGGCTGGCAATTTTAATAGGAAAATTTCAATGCTATGGGTTTGAAGATTTGCAGTATCTCCCTTCCCCCTCACTTTCTCCCCCATCTCACACACACACACACACACACACACACACACACACACACACACACACACACACACACACATATACATTCCATTGGACTGAACTTTAACTTGATTGGTCCAGTGCAATTTCTCTGAACTTCTATTTTACCTGACTGAGATGGCTTTACTGATGACATGTGTTACAAATAAGCCATAACAGCCATGTCCTTGTCCACCAGTATCTCATTTCCATACTCCAGAAGTCCTACTGTCAGTCATACTGACACTGGAACTCAGAGCCCTGGAAAGACTCCCTCTCCAGTGCTCTTTCTATAGGGAACTGTCCTTAGAGAAGTCTGTGTGCAGCTTACCCACCAGGGCACATGGAACCAATTCCAATGGCAGAGAACAGCTGTTAGCAAATCCTTTCATCAGTCCTAGCTATGGTTCAGTTATAGATGTTTATAATTTATTACCTGGAATCAAAACCTGAACCCTCTCAAAAGCTGTCATTCCCCCAAATATTGATTGAGGCTGGATGCCTGCTAAGAAATGCAAGTGAAATCCAAGCACATCATTGCTTCCTGGCAGGCAGTAAAGGCCATAATAAATTATGAGAAGCTTGGTCCCAACAACTGATTATAGGCACCAATATAAATGTAAATAGCTTCCTCACTTCTAAATGTGCTAAATGTTATCTCTGTTAATGGACATTGGCTCGAGTTTGCTAGACACCCAGATGAAGCACTAACTACTATGTAGAAAATACTGGCTAACTACTGTACATTTAGTAAAATAAATAAAATAATACAATAAGTCAAAGCTCAACCTTACCCTCCAGAAAGCACCAAGTTGCTGTGTGTTGGTAGCTCACACCTGTAATCCTAGCTACTCAGAGCCAGCCCATGCAGAACAGATGATGAAACTTTCTTTTTTATTTTATTTTATTTTTTTTGTCGGTCACAGGGCTTGAACTCTGGGCCTAGGTACTGTCCCTGAGCTCTTTAGCTCAAGGCTAGTGCTCTACCACTTGAGCCACGGTGCCATTTCCGATTTTCTGGTAGTTAATTGGAGATAAGTCTCATGAACGTTCCTAGACCAGGCTGGCTTTGAACCTCGTTTCCTCAGATCTCAGCCTCCTGAGGAGCTAGGATTCCAGGCATGAGCCACCAGCACTAGGCTGGTGAAACTCTTTTCTCTAATAAACTACCTAAAAGCCAGAGGTGGTGGCATAGCTCAAGTGGCAAGACAGCAGCCATGAGTTAAAAGCTGAGCAAGAGTACAAGGCTCTGAGTTCAAGCTCCACTATGGGCACAGAAGAAAAACAAACATCCAAAGTGTAAGGGTTAAGAACAGTGATCAGCCAGGTACCAGTGGCTCACGCCTAGAATCCTAGCTATCAGGAGGTCTGAGGATCATGGTTCAAAGCCAGCCCAGGCAGAGAAGTTCAGGAGATTCTGAACTTCCAATGAACCACTTAGGAAACTGGAAGTGGTGCTGTGGCTCAAAATGGTACCATGCCAGCTTTGAGGAAAATTGCTCAGGGACAGCACCCAGGCCCCGAGTCAAGCCCCACAGCCAACACACACACACAAAAGAAGAAGAAGAAAAAAGAATAGTGATAGTTTCATTGTTACTTTTGTATTAGTACTGCTGTGTTTGTGTGTAGGCATGAATTTCCTACTTCTGGTATAGTGTGACCCAGACAGTATACCTTTGGTTCCAGCCAGCCAGTATTTCTCCAAGTGGGAAGTCCCTGGTACACTGAGCCATGTCAGATCCAGTTCACTCTACAGCCCTACCCAGTGCCAGGCCTTGCATTCCATCAGCATCATCTCTATGGAAGGCTACATAATCTTACTGAGTATGCATCTGATAATCTGCCCCATAAGTAAGGACTTATGTTCACCATGAGGCTCATGGCAGGATTCATCTGAAGAATGAATTAATAGTTTATAGGCTCAATTGAGTCAGACAGAAGAAACATTTTCATCAAGGCTGAAGAATTTAATGAACAAGGTTAATGAATAAAAACACAACTGTATGTGTGAATTCATTTCTCCTTTTTGTTTAGTTACTTTTCTTTTTCCAGAAATTCTCATTTCATGCCAAAGGCTTAGTTGGTACATGGGTATAGGAGCTGACAAAGGAGAAAGAATGATCACATGGGAGAGACAGAAAGCGGAGAATAAAACCTCCACAGTCTGCTACAGAGTGTAAATCAATGCTCCTCCCATGAGTGGTACAGACATTAGCAGCCTTCAAAGGAACATAATATTTGACCCAACATCTCTGCCGTTAGGATTTCATTCAGAGGAAACCATGAGGAAACAAGATTGTGTATGAATGCTATTCATTAAGTGGGAAATTAAAATGAACATTCAAAGTTAGGGAGTGCTACCTAGATTAAGTCAATGCACCTATGGCAATACATGCTAGAATTAATTTCATGATCTGAAAGAATAACTGACATGGATGGATGTTTGTGATCATTATGGATGGATATGTAGATTGAGAGATGATAGAGAGATGATGGATGATAAATAGAAATATAGATGATAGGTAGATAGGTAGGAGTAGATAGATAGACAAAAAGATGCATACATAGATAAGAAGAAACTCACCAAGTGCCTTTCGACCATGCCTGTAATCCTAGCTACTCAGGAGGCTGAGATCTGAGGATAGCGGTTCAAAGCCAGCCTGGGCAGGAAAGTCCGTGAAACTTTTATCTCCAATAAACCACTCAGAAAACCAGAAATGGCATTGTGGTTCAAGTGGTAGAGCGCTATCCTTGAGCTGAAGAGCTGAGGGTTAGTGCCCAGGCCCAGAGTTCAAGCCCCACGACTGACCAAAACAAATTAAAAAAAAAAATAAGAAGACACTCTCAGACAGATAGATACACAGACAGACAGACAGACAGACAGGCAGGCAAATAAATGCATACATAGATAGGAAGAAACTCTCAAGATATAGGTAGGTAGGTAGGTAGGTAGGTAGGCAGGCAGGCAGACAGACAGACAGACAGATAGATAGATAGATAGACAGACAAATAGACAAACAGATTTATATATAGACAGGAAGAAAATCTCAGTAATTCACAAAAACATAGATTCTCATTCAAGGAGATACAACAAGGAGGTGAAATTAACTACTTTGGCCCAGGCAAGACTCGAACCCAAACCCTCCAAATGGTTACCACCAAAATAGCTGAAATTATAGCAGTTAGCCACTGTGCCCACCTTCTTTCTAATCTCTTGAGTCCCTGAAATGGAGGCAAAGTCAAAAAGTTGAAGAGATATATATTTATAGTTTAATTTGATCTCTTTCAGGATCTCAGCCCTACTTTCAAGCTGAAAAATATGGAAAGATGTAACTTAATGAGAATATACTCAAAGATGACAAAAAAGTCATTCTTGGATCCTTCTTAAAAATTTTTTTTGTTGGTCCTAGAGCTTGAACTCAGGGCCTGGGCGCTGTTGCTCAAGGCCAGCACTCTACCACCTGAGCCACAGCAATGCTTTTGGCAGTTTTTGTTGTTGTTGTTGTTTGTTATGGTTTATAATTGGAGATAAGAGTCTCTCAAACATTCCTGCCCTACTGGTTTTAAACCTTGATCCTCAGATCACAGCCTCCTGAGCAGCTAGGATTCTATGTACAAGCCTAGAATCTTGGTTCCCATTTTTGGAGGTCACCTTCAGATTATAATTCTCTAAGTAGCTAACTTTCCTTTGGTCTATCCAATAACTCCTTATTGCCCTGGCCTACCTCCTAGGTGCTGGGCTTGGACAACCAAGCAGGTCTCTTTCCGGACTTCAGTCTGGAGAGGATTTCATCCTTGAATAGAAGCTTAGTGGACTTTGAGAGAGAAAGAGAGTGCTCTACTCCACAATCCTTATAATTCCCTGTCAAGTGAGTGTTTGTTTCATTCTGTTTTTCTAGCTATTCTTTCTGTACCAGAATCTTCACAGGGAATTACTCTGCCCATCCCCCATTGCTAAGGTTGTAGCACCAGAGCTGGCCCAGCTTTCTTACTAAAGAAACCATTATATACACAATTAAACTCAACAGATGAAAAATACAAGACCACAGCTAAGATTCCTGGCTTGATGCCCAGGCTCCTTAAGCAAGTTGTATTGAGAAGAGTTTATTACAGAAGACTGGATGTCTCCTAGGAACAACCATTTGTAATAACTTTTTTTTTTTTGCCTTTTCAGAAAATCCCAATTGTTATCATAGTTACTATCTCATCTCTGCCTCTTCCCCTCATAGTCATGTTAATTAAGTGCAAGTTTCCAACTGAAGGCTAACATTGTGAGTCTCCCAGATATTTTCATAAAAAGCGAACTGTCTGGATATGTTACTCTTAAGAAATCCTTACAAAATCCTAGGGGCTCAAGGAGTGAGGTGGGCCTGAGAAATTCTGTAAGACAAATACAGTTTCTTATCCTAGCTTTGACATTGCATCTTTTTGTTTTGTTTTTAGTCCTAGGGTTTGAATTTAGGGCCTGGGAGCTGTCCCTGGAGCTCTTCTACTCAAAGCTAGTGCTTTACCACTCTGAACCACAGCTCTGCTTCCAGCTTTCTGGTAGTTAGCTGGCGATAAAAATTTCATGGGCTTTCTTACTTGGGCTGGCTTTGAACTGTTATCCTTAGCTTTCAGACTCCTGAGTAGCTAGGATGACAGGCATGAGCCACCGGCGCCTGGCTCACACTCTGTCTTTCTAAGTAAATATCTTGATTTTTCAACCTTTTCAATGGCAAATTGTGATAATGGTATATTCACTTTTGTGCAAAGATTGAGCACATGGAGGGTCTTGATGAGAATCCCTAATTCATAAGACAATCACAAGATTCCTTTTCCTCTCACTCTGCTGTACTCAAAGGTATTATCATCTATAAGGAGAGATCACCTTTAGTGTCTTGGAAATTTTACTAAAAAAAAAAAAATTAAAGTCTACCAACATGTTGGAAAGTGGGATTGCTCACTGTTAAGCATTAAATGATAGATTTCCTGGTCATTTTCATCAGCTACCTTCACCCAGATCGTCTTGGGCTGTAACAGTTCATTGCATACCACCTTGACTTCTCCATGCAAGACAGAATCTCTTTGCTGTGATGTTCTCTAGCCTCTGATGCATACTCTGCTTTGTCTACTTGCCTGGGCAGCTGGAATTATAAAGGGCTTCATTGCTCCAGGAGCAGCCTTCAACTGACAGCCAGTGGTTCTCAAATTTCAAGTAATACTGGTGCAACTGATCTGTGAGGTATTGCATGAGAACACTGAAACTCATTTTCCCTACCACCCTCATGCCTCTCTTGGTACCTGCTCTGCTCTGGTCATGTGGGTGTGGTAGGGTTGCCATACCAACAGATCAGGTGGCTTAAACAACAGGGTTTGAATGTCTCATCATTTCAGAGGCTGGAAGATCAAGAAATTGGCCGCTTTGGTTTCTATAGAGTCCGCTAATTCTCCTTGGTTTGCAGATGCTCATCTTCCTTCTATGTCCTTGGTTGGCCTTTCCCTGATGTCTCTTCTGTAAACAAATTTCCTATTTTTATAAGGACATGGGTAAAAATGAATTGCATCCCACTGTTTTAATCTCATTTAATGTTACCTTTTCTTTTGTCAGTCATGAGGCTCAAACTCAGGGTGCTGTCTTTGAGCTCTTTTTGCTCAAAACTAGTACTCTACCGCTTGAGCCACCATTCCTCTTCTGATTTGCTAATGGTTCATTGGAGATAAAAGCCTCACAGACTTTTCTTCCCTAGGCTGGCTTTGAACTACAATCCTCAGATCTCAGCCTCCTGAGTAGCTAGGATTCCAGGTTTGAGCCACTGGTGCCAGGTATTAGTTACCTTTTAAAAGATCCTATCACAATGGGATTAAGGTTTCCCCTCAGGTTTCTATCTGAGTATTGGTAGGTTCCAAATGTACACAGTGATGACTGGGCTTAGAGTCTACCTTCTATGTTCCCTTCTCAGTCTTACTTACTACTTCCCTACTAGTTTCCTAGAGTCAATGCTACAAATAAATTCTATTTGCTCAACTCTATCTCTTGGAAAGTTTCTGTGACATTCCAGTGCCACACTCCAGTGGTCAGTGCTCATCTATCAAGTCCTTCATTTAAAAAGTATTCAATTCTTAAGTATATATAGATGATATCCAGAAGCAGAAGTCAAGGGACAAAGAAGGGCTGGGCATCATGGCTTACACCTATAATCCTGGCTACTTGGGAGATGAAAATTAGGAGGACCATAGTTTGAGGCTAGCCAGGCTAAAAGTTAGTGAGATCTCATGTTACCTAACAAGTCAGGCATGATGATTTAGATCTATATAATTCCAGCTATGTGTTAGGCATAAATAGGAGGATTAAAGTCCAAGATAAGACAGAAAAAGAGCATAATACAGTCAGACATTGGTGACTCATGCCTGTAAACCTAGCTACTCAGGAGACTGAGATCTGAGAATCAACATTTGAAGCCAGTCTGGGAAGAAATGGATGTGAGACTCTCCAATTAATCAACAAAAAAGCTGGAAGTAAAGGTATACATGGCTAAAGTGGTAGAGCACCCACCTTGAAGAAAAAAAAGAGAGAGACTCAAGACCCTGATTTCAAGACCCCAGTACACAACACCTCCACCCCCTCCCAACATTATCTGAAAAATAACTAAAGCATAAAGGGTTGCGGGCACGGATTAAGGAGTAGCATGTCTGCCTAGCTAGTGCAAGGCTCTGGGTTCAAAACCTTGGTACCACCAAAAATAAAAATAAAAGATCAAGGGATTCGATTGTTTTGTAGCTTGAATCTCTTGTTTCACAACTGAAACAGTGAACAATAAACAGTCTTACTGCAAAGACAAGGAGTCAATAAGACATAATGTGTCCCCATGGAGCTAAAGCCTAGATTGAGAAACCCAGGAGATCTAAGAAAAGAGACAGAGCAGTGGGCAGCCGCAATTGTTAAGAACACCATAGGCTCCTACAGATAATGCGTGGGCATTCATAATCAGATTCAGTCCCCACCATGGGAACCTATCCAGTATTCCCATTATGCTGTAATTGTTCAAATGGAAGCCAATTCCATAGGTTTGTATTGAACACAGGAGACTGGAAAAATACATACATACATACATACATACATACATACATACATAAATGGAATTGGAAATGAAGTACCACAGAAACGAAAATGCAGGCTCTCCATCCCCTACCTTTATATCTACAATAAACTTGACAATACCTTCATTTATCAGGAAACTGCCAGAGTCATTTTGTCTTCATAAAATGAAAATAAACCAAAAAAAAATGTGTGTGGGTAAGGGAGGTGGGGAATTATTTATCGGATGTTAGCCATTTTGCACTCTCTATTGACAATTTGTCTAAGTCTTGTTGTTTCTATGACACTGAATCAGATAAAGGTAATGACGGAAGTGCCAGCGTGTGAGGAAGACCCACAGTCTGGGAGGAGAGTGAAAATTGTTAGAAATGCTTTCTAAAGAGAGGGGACTGTCCTCACTGCCAGATAAGATGTGGGAATTGGACATGAAGGAATCCCAGAAGATTCCAGAGGATTCTCTCAGGACTGGAAGAATCTCATAGAGCAAGCAATTCAACCTGGAGTGGAAAATAGGACTTAATTTTGGTAGAAGAAAACAGACTTGAGTATTTCGTCCATTTGTATGCATTCAAGTAGGACCACTGAAACATCCCATTCATGGACAGGATTTGTGAAACATCTGTTCTGTGCTTCTGGACCTGACTAAGAACAAGCAACCAGAATGAAATTTTCCCTTCTGCATGAAACTACTAGGTACGCACAGTTTGGAAAAATTAGCGAAGTAAGCTAGAGACAGAGAAACACAGGTTGCATGGTTTTCCTCATTTGTGGTAGCTAGAATGTGCCTATAAATCTACAAGTAAACACCAGGACATGATAAATTATACAGGTCTCTAGGCATTCACACACGGTGAGGATATTCTTAGGAGAGGAACACAAAGGCATAATGACTATGTGCCTTTGATCATACAAAATAGTATTTATCAAAATGAAAAGAGGTGTTTTTTTTCTTTGTTGCTATTTTTTTGTTTCTTCCCCTTTTGTCTTGTTTGTTCCTCTATCTGTCTTTCAGAGGGTAAGGGGAGCACAGGAATGGAGGGACAAAGGGTAAACAAGTGCATCAATGATACTCACTGGCTGGCCACTTTGTTGAAAATGAACTATATAATTTGTGGGTAGGGATGGGAGGGGAAAACTGGGAGAGAGTGAGAGTCGGGTGACAGTTTTCAAAATGTATTCTCTCTGATTTATATAGCTACGACCCCTTTGTACATCACCTTTACAATCACAATAAAGAATGCGTAAAGGGGCTGGGAAGGTGGCTCAGTGGTAGAGCGCTTGCCTTGCATGCTTGAGGCCCTGGGTTCGATTCCTCAGCACCACATAAGCAAAAAGAAAAAAGCCGGAAGTGGCACTGTGGCTCAAGTGGTAGAGCGCTAGCCTTGAGCTAAAGAGCTGAGGGACAGCGCCCAGGCCCAGAGTTCAGGCCCCACAACTGGACTAAAAAAAAAAAAAAAAATTAAGAATGCGTAAAGAAAAAAAAAAGATTTGAAACAATCCTGTTTTGACTCTGGACTCCAAGCAGTAAAACAATAGTATGATTGAGGTATGTTTTCAGGAATGATTGAGAAATTTTTCAGGCACAGACTCAGGAGCAGAGAATTAAAGCAGAACTTGGGAGATGGGGAGACATGCCTGAGAATTTAGAGACACTAAGTCAACTACTGCTTCTAGGGCTGACAACCAGGCTGGGGAGTGCAACCCCCCTCACCCCCAGAATATTTAGCAGATATTTAATAAGCATCCTTGCATCTATAAATGTATCCAAGCCAGTGTGTTAGCTAGCTCTCCATTGCCTGGATATAATAGCAGAGATGATCAAATTATAAGGAGGAAAGATGGCTGTTGGGTTCGTGAGTTTAGAGATTTCAGGCCATGGCTGGTTTCTCTGCCACAGAAGAAACCTCTGAATGGACTAGAGGGAATAGTAGTTGACTTTCTGATTCTCTCATGATGGGAAGGGAAAATTCACAGGGCCTCCTGAGGCATGGGGTTAAATATTCAAAAATGTCTTCCTCCACTCATCAGGGAGTAGATAGTGCTAGCCTGAGTACTCTGAGCCAATCAAGCGAATCATAAAATCAAGAAGAGTTCCAAACCCAAACTATTTTCAAATAATTCTAACAGTATACCATAGCAAAACTTATGAGAATTTATATGAATACCGAAGTATTCGTCACATTGACTGTGTCTAGGGCCTAATCAAAGACAATGAAGTATGTGATTAAGCAAGGAAATATAACAAACAACACAGAAGATAAATGATCAACCACAGTAATGTAAAATTAACACAAATATTAAATTTAGTAAATGATTCCACTGACAGTTATTACGATTGTACTTTATGAAAAGTTAAGGGCTAGGAAGGTGGCTCAGTGGTAGAGAGCTTGCCTTGCATGCATGAGGCCCTGGGTTCGATTCCTCAGCACCACATAAGCGAAAAGACAAAAGCCAGAAGTGACGCTGTGGCTCAAGTGGTAGAGTACTAGCCTTGAGCTGAAGAGCTGAGGGACAGCGCCCAGCCCCAGAGTTCAGGCCCCATGACCGGACCCCCCCCCAAAAAAAAAAAGAAAGAAAGAAAAGTTAAAAGGAAACTCCAAAATGCAAACAAGAAGAGGAAAGAAAATACCAAAGAATAATATGTATAATTAAAACCAGGCCTCCCCCCCCAGCCCCCCCCCCCATACGCACACAAAAAAGATGAAAGGGGCAGGACAGAAAATGTATTTGATAAAGTAATTGTTGAAAAAAATTTTAAATTATGAAACTACAAATAATGTGTAAATAAGAAACACAAAGAATAATATGGGGAGAGATATCACAATGAAACTACTCAAAACCAAGAATAAAGAAAATCTGACTCCCCTATGACCCAGCAATCCCACTTTTGGGCATTTACCCAAATGTTTACAAACAAGACCACACTAAAGCTACCAGCACAACTATGTTTACTGCAGCATTATTTACCATAGCTAAGATATGGAACCAACCCAGATGCCCTTCAGTAGATGAATGGATCAAGAAAATGTGGTATATATACACAATGGAATTCTATGCCTCCATCAGAAAGAATGACATTGCCCCATTTGTTAGGAAATGGAAAAACTTGGAAAAAATTATATTAAGTGAAGTAAGCCAGGCCCAAAGAAACATAGGTCCCATGGTTTCCCTTATTTGTAATATCTAGTATATGTATGAGTCAAGTGGAAAAGGTCAGATAATGTGATGTCAGGAAAATGAACCCTTAGATGTGTATTTTAATGATTTTTTCTTTCATGCATGTGTTTCTAATGCATTTATAAGATTATCTCTTTGTTGCTTTGTATGTCCCTCCCCCACAGTATAACCCCTGCTTTCACTTTATTTGATGTCAGTATAACTTGTGGAGGAGATGGGGAAAAACCAGTTGTTTAAGGATACAGGTGGACCTCTTGCAACAATGAGAAGTACAAGTTGTCATGTCCAAAACGAGCTTTACAACGTCGGTGGTGGGGGGGGCAGGGGGGGAAGGAGAAGGATTGGGATTGGGGGGGAGGGGGGAGGCTGGGAAGGGATGTGAAGGGTAAACAAAGGAGGAGGCTGCAATGCTTGGTAAGAAATGTACGCATTATCCTGCCCATGTAATTGTAACTCCTCTGTACAGTATGTTCACAAATAAAATAAAATTAAATAAAAAAAAAGAAAATCTGAATAGCAGCTACAGGAAAAAAAAACAAAACACAAAAGCAAAAACAAAAACAAATTTACTACGTATTCCTAGAAACAAGGGTCAAGACAGCAGCATGTTTTTGCTGAAATAAAAAGACAACAAAGATCTTAAAACAAAACAAACACAAACCTGTCGACTATAATTTGATTCTTTAAAAAATAAAATAGAATAAAAACTCATCAAAAACAGACTTAAGCTGTAAGAAATATTCAAGGGACTCCTTTTGGCCCCTTTTCAGGAAAAATATGCTTTCACGGAAATTATATTATCTATTAAAAAAATTGATCCACTAAATTAAAGAGAACCAGAAATGTTGACAATGTGGTTAAGCACATAAGATTTCCAAGGATGACATTAATCAAGATGCACTGTACTCATAAACTGACATATTGAACTGAAACCCCTTTGTACCACTACTTAAAGATAATAATAATATTTTTAAGAGAAAATGTCTAACAAATCAAAGTAAAAATTGAAACGCTGTTAAACAAGCAGTGAAATGAATTTAGGGTATTACAACACTTATGAAGTTTAACATTTATGATGGTGTAATTCACAAAGGATAAAATACAAGTTTCTTTTTATAAAGAATGTGTAAGATTTTTAGTTTTCTTGTTTTTGTTTTTTTGTTTTTTTGTTTTTGTCGGTTATGGGGCCTGAACTCTGGGCCTGGGTGCTGTCCCTCAGCTCTTCAGCTCAAGGCTAGTGCTCTACCACTTGAGCCGCAGCAGCACTTCTGGCTTTTTCTGCTTATATGGTTCTGAGGAATTGAATGCAGGGCCTCATGCATGCAAGGCAAGCACTCTACCACAGAGGTAACTTCCCAGCCCCATAGTTTTTTATTGAGGAATAACTGAGAATTACTCATCAGATGTATTCTGGGCATGTACATGTTTTATGCATGTTTATAATGAAAAATGGTTGCCACATTCAAGTAGACTAACACACATTCTTACCAGAGTATTTAATATGTAGTACAGTTCAATTACACATTATTATTACCACGCTACACACGAGGTATTTAGAATGTATCACTGAAATTGGACCAACATATCTCCCCATGTGCCCAACCCCTGACCTTTGATAACCACATTACGTTCTTTGTCTCTATGAATTCTGCTTTTCTAAGTTCTTTATCTTCCTGTGTCTTGCTTATTTCATCTATGTGCCAATTCATCCTGATATGACCACAGGACCCCTGAGTCTCAGCATGCAAATTTCCTTCCCATTATTTCATTGTAATCCCTTTGTCTCATAAAACTCCTTCAAAACCCTGATCCTACAGTCCCCTTCCCCCCGCCCCCTCCAAGGGATGAAGATCTGGGACAGAGAAATCACCTCTATTTTCCTTAGGGCCAGACCTGAGTAATCTATTTTCTTCTGCTAATTTCTGTGTACTCATGTTTTCAGAAGCAATGAGCAATAGAAAACCAGATTCTAGTACAGTCTTAGATTTGAAATGCAAACCTTCCAATTTGTTTCTCAGGAATAGTATCTAAAGCAAATGTATATACAAAGAGTTACATTTGAAAGCAGAAAGTTGTACATAACTTCTTGCAGGTGAACTGACTAGAGAGCAAACTGACCACCACTGATTACCAATGAAACAGTGAAATCAGCCATGTTAAAAGCTCGGAGCATTTGTAATTAGGAGGTTTTATGTTGTTGTTGATAGTTGTGGTCATGGGGCTTGTTGGCCTGGACTCTGTCCCTGAGCAATTTTTTACTCAAGGCTAGTGTTCTACCACTTTGAACCACATCTCCACTTCCAGTTTTTGAGGAGTTAATTGGAAATAAGAGCCTCAAAGATTTTTCTGCCTCCTCTGGCTTCAAACTGTGATTCTTAGATCTCAGTCTCCTGAATAGCTGGGATTACAGGTGTGAACCCATGCCTGGCTTTTGAAATGTGGTTGAAATCAGTGATTTTATTCTGGCCAATTCATGCTATGATTCAACAGAAGGGGGAGAATTCCTGATGGAAGATGTGAGAATAAAGGAGTTATTTCCTCTGCTCTCAGAATCAGTGGTACAGTTTCCAAGGATGTGTGCTAAGTCTAAAAACCAATAAGTCACTTTAAATTAGACAAAGGCTGAGGAGACAGGAACATTTGCAGTATATACTTGAGTACTGGGATCCCGGGCCTTTTTATTTGTGTGCCATATTAACTAGCATGGATTCCTATAGTGGCACGTTCAAGCTAAATCTACATATAATCAAAAGATATGGCAACCGGCATTCTCTTACTTAGAAATTCAAATCTCGGATATCCTCCAATTCAATTGGTTAAGCTAGTAACTGGCCCTGATTTTCAGAGTTAATGGCTCTAATAAAGAATGATTATGTACTATCCCTATAAATGAATCCCAGTCAATCTCACAGGTCTTTGGGACAAATATCAACTTTTATCTCCACTTTTACCTCCATTGTTGAAAATGAAAATAAGATGAATATTTACTAGAACATTCTAGGGAGTGAGTGTCTGTAATCTCATCAGGAGAATGGTGGAATTTGGAGCTTGGAGGTGAACAATGGAGCCATTAGAGCTCTCTGAGTATTTAAAAGATGGGGTTAGGGTGTGGAGAAGGAGGCACCAAGGGAACAGATAGTAATAACCACAACCTCTAGAGTATCTATTGGAGCTATTCAACCAATAGATTGTATATATTCAACCAAGAAACATGTTCCCCATTGGTGGCTGTATTTAAGCAAGACCTAAGCAATGGCATGATTGGGCCAAGTGTAGCACAAGCTGGGAGCTACATCCCCTGATGGAATTCAAGCAACTTGAGGTCAAGGTCTTAATCTTAATCAAGCCTTGACAATGCTGCCTGTGGCAACTCTGGGTCTTCAGCAGGCCCACATTAACTACTTTTGACATCAGTGAAACAGTAACCCCAGGAGAGCTGAAGTAAGTGGTCCCTTCAAAAATTTTTAGTACAGTATTTATTTTATTTTTTTATTATTTATTTTTTGTAGGTAGTCAGGCTTGAACTCTGGGCCTGGGCACTGCCCCAGAGCCCTTTAATTCAAGGTGAGCATTTGACCATTTGAGCCATAGCACCACTTCCGGTTTTCTGGTGGTTTATTGGAGAAAAGAGTCTCTTGGACTTTCCTGCCCAGGCTGTCTTTGAATCATGATCCTCAGATGTCAGCCTCCTGAGTAGCTAGGATTATAGGCGTGAGCTACCGATGCCAGGCTCTAGTACAGTATTTCTATCCCTTCCTCCTCACAGCCCTGAGGACAAAGTCTCTGAGCCACAGACAATGCTCATCCAACCAGCTGCAAAACAATTGATGTGGAAGACCCAAGTGGACAAAGCAGAAATTATTTTTCGAATACTATCTTGAGATGTCTTTTTTGCATGTACTTTATAGCTCCAATCTAGGTTCCACCATGCTTTTGTTCCCACAGAATAACAACCAAACTTTAGCTCAACAGCTGTGTGCAATACCTTATTTTTTAAGCAGGGCACCAGTGGTAGCTCACGCCTGTCATCCTACCTACTCAGGATGCTGAGATCTGAGGATCATGATTTGAAGCCAGACCTGGCAGTGAACTCCGTGAGACTCTTATCTCCAAAAAACTGGCCCTGTGACTCAAGTGGTAGAGCACTTGCCTTAAGCAAAAGAAGCTCAGGGACAGTGCCCAGGCCTGGAGTTCAAATCTCAGGCCCAGAAAATCATCATCATCATCATTATCGTCATCATCATCATCATCATCATCACCATCACCATAATCTTTTAATTAGTTGTACAAAAGACTTGCCATTGAACAAAGCAGTTTATGAATACAATGTATCATGCTAACCATTTCTGAGCCTGGGCATCAGTGGCTCATAACTGTAATCTTAACTACTCAGGAGGCTGAGATCTGAGGATCACAGTTCAAAACCAGCAAGGGCAGGAAAGGCTGTGAAATTCCGACCTCCAATTAATCAACAAAAAGCCAGAAGTGGAGGTGTGGTTCAAGTGACACCATGCTTTGAGCAAAAAAGCCAAGGGTCGGGCCCTGAATTCAAGCCTTCACACTGGAAAAAGGAAGAAAGAAGAATGAAGAAAAAGAAGGAAGGAAGGAAGGAAGGAAGGAAGGAAGGAAGGAAGGAAGGAAGGAAGGAAGGAAGAAAAGAAGGAAGGAAGGCTCCATGCAGCAGTGGCTCAAGTTTTTCTAGTGTTACAGAAGTAGAATTTTCTGGGTTTTTTTTGTTTTTTGTTTTTTGTTTTTTTTGGTAGCTGAATACATCTGGGTGATACAATCCCCAGACAACAATAGGTTTTCTGGAGAAGCTAAGAATTTGGGACCATAGTGTGCCAGTACAGCATTCTCTATGTGGTACCTGTTCCTCCATGACTTGTGGGCATTTGGGTTTATCCTGTTGGAAGGACATGACAAGCAATTCCTGACACGTTCCCTCTCCAGTGTTCAAAGGCCCTTGGCAAGTGATCATATGAAATTGCAAAAAACATCCTGTTCCTTTTCTTTGCTATTTGGTTCCACATTTTTACCTAACAATATTGAAAATACTGTGGGTATAGAAGAAAAACATTTTGATTGTCGTTAAGCTGGGTTCTAGTGGCTCATGCCTATAGCCTAGCTCCTTAGGGAGCTGAGATTGGAGGATCAAGGTTTGAAGTCAGTTGGGGCATTTAAAAAAATATTCATAAGGTTGTTATTTCCCATTAATCAGAAAAAGCCAGAAGTAGAGGTGTGGCTCAAGTGCGAAAAGAACCAGCTTTGAATGAAAAATCCAAGTGACATCTTGAAGCTTTTGAGTTCAAAGCACAATGAACAACAACAACAACAACCTTCATTAAATTTCCCAAAATACGCAAAGATTTTAGTCCAAAGGACAAAAAGAAATCAAAATTTTGAGAAAATCTAGGTGAAGATTTTCATAGAGAATTTTTTCCCCTACAGTTTCTTTAAGTGTGGAGGACAAAGGAAAATAACCTGTGGAATTTGAAAGCAAACTAGGTGATAGATATCTAGCTAGCAAAGTTTTCTATGATTATGTCATACCTTCCATTGAAGGCCAGAGGTCCATCAACACCTGATGCTTCTCCCTAAGAGGCCATCTTTTTTTCCATCTCTGTTTCTCATCTACTGTTGGTCTAACTAAACATCTCCCCATAAATTATTTCTTGTTGAGGATTTTGGTGAAAACTTGGTCTAAAATATAAGTAATCATATAAAAACAAAAGGCTGACATCAAGAAAGGTTTAAGGGTCAGGCTTAGCTCATTATTTCACCACTTTACCATCACAATGCAGATTCTGTCATATGACTGGGGATTTGTATTTTTTTTTATGGTAAGTTGTAGTCACATATGTGTCCTGATTTCCTTCCATAGAGTAAGAGAGTTTTAAGACTTGCTATGGGACCTTAGATGCAGCAACTGTCTCCCCAAACTTAGTTGCTTCCTGTTATTGAGTGTGTCTTCAATGACCCAAAGGCCCCTGTGATTAAGGGGACTCTTGGAAGTGGAGCCTAGTAGAAAGGGGTTAGGTCATTGGGGGCGTGGCCTTGAAGGAGGTGATGGGCCTCAGTCCCTTCCTCCCTCTCATTACTTTCTCTTCCCCATAAAGTGAACTGAGCCACATACTTTTTACCATGATATACTGTTATAACACAAGCCCAAAGCAACAGGGCTAGGAGACCATGGACCATAACCTTGAGCCATAAACCTTCTCTTTTTCAGCCAATTATTACCAGATATTTTGTCACAATAAGAGAAAGCATACCACCCAACGAATTTGCTTATGAATTTGTAAGCTAAATCTAGCTTCTCTATAAAAAGAAAACAATGAGTCCTTTGTCCCTGTGGGCCTGACCTACTTCACTTAACATATTTTTCCCCCAAGTCTTTCCATTTCTTTACAAATGGTACAATATCATTCTTTCTCATGGATGAATAAAATTCCATTGTGTATCTATACTACCTTCCTTAGAAAGCCAAAACCAAAGCTGAATAAAATGAAACACTAGGAAGTGTATACTGAAAAAAATGGTGGGACAGGGTCAAGGGGAAAGGGGAAGATGAATGAAGAAGAGAAGTGGGGGGAGATGAAGACAGAAATTCAATGTACATTCTACAAAATTAAGAAGAGTGAGGAAAGGAGAGAGGAGGGGAGGGATGGGTGAAAATGTTGAAAGGGGCAGAATTAATCAAGATATGTTGTATTCATAAACTACTTTGTTACATGGCAACTCATTTGTATAGTGACTTAAAACAACAATTTTTTTTAAAATCTCAGAAGATTAACATGCCTCATCCATTAACCGAAAGCTAGAATTGGCATGAAGTGGATATCAAAGTGGCTTTAAGCCAAGGAAATTTTGTTTAACACACATTTCTAGGAAGCCCAATACTTAAAAGAAAAGAATGAATTGGACATGATTTGTTACTCAGAGACAATTTTCTGATGGTACAATGGTCTACAAACCTTAAATTCTAGAAACTTCTTAAAAATCACTGTCGTAAGGTTTGCGTTTTCCTAGTTCTGAACATTTTTACCATCTGATCCTATTACCATGCTCTATGCATTTCATTCTTCTTAATCTGGACAAGCTATAGAGGCATTTCCAACCACACATTTGACTTCCTAGTACTGAAGTAGGGAGGCTGAGTCTAAGTAACTTCTTTTTTTTTTTTTTTGTCGGCCGTGGGGCTTGAACTCTGGGCCTGGGCGCTGCCCCTCAGCTCTTCAGCTCAAGGCGAGCGCTCTACCACTTGAGCTACAGCGCCACTTCCGGTTTTCTGGTGGTTTATTGGAGATAGGAGTCTCACGGTCTCTCCTGCCCGGGCTGGCTTTGAACCGCGATCCTCAGATCTCAGCCTCCTGAGTAGCTAGGATTACAGGCGTGAGCCACCAGCGCCCGGCTACTCTAAGTAACTTCTTACAGCCATCCTGGTGCCTCTTGCTGGGTGGGGGAGAGAAGCCATTTATTGAATGCCGATGCCTAGTTCAAGGTGATCGAGGAGGGCTCTGCATCCAGAGGGGAAAATAAACATGTATATCCCTTCTCATTCTTCCATCTAAATGCACAGCATTGTGGATGGATGGAGTCAGAAGTCCAAATGAGAGACAGCCTCAAGATGAATGATTCCACTGTCTTGGCGGACATCTTGGAAGGACTCCTTTGAGCACTATTCCAGGTGATATGTTAGCATTATGTCCAACTTTGGTCCTCAGCTCTACCCAGACATGAGCTCCTCCCCGCCCTAGAGTTCCTGCCACTCCCTCTCTCCACCCAGACCCACCTGAGTATGCACCTACCTCACTTCCCGCTCCCCAGACCCTCCTGCTACCTGGATAGGGACGGATGGCATGTGCTCCCTCTTTTGGGAAATATGGCTCCTCTAATAAAACTTATAATAATCTTTTTCCTGTGCCTGCTTGCCTCTGGGTGGTCACCTGGGATGTTGTAAAGGATCCTTTCAGTATGTATCAGGGTTATGGATACAGAACAAGAATCCAGAATATACAGGCTGTTGGCCTCTGCATGACCTTGGCAGGGGGATTATTTCCTGGCTGCCTCAGTTTACTCATTTATGATGTAAGGATAATAACAGTATATAGCTCAGGGACTATGAGATCATGAGTTGACCCAGTTATGATATGGAACAGAGATTTAGGTCTATAATCATTATAGATTATATAATTTACTTTTAAAATCTTTTTAGTATTCTTTTTTATTGTTATTATAAAGGCGATATACAGAGGGGTTACTGTTACATAAGTCAGGTAAAGAGTTCATTTCTTTTTGGACAATGTCACCCTTTTCTCTGAGTAGTTAGGAGTAAAGGTGTGAGCCACCAGCATATGGCTAGATTTCCCATTTTCATGGTGGATCAAGGCCACTCTCATAGCTTCATTGTCATTTACTTATTTAAAGATCTGGTCTCTAAATAGTCACATTTTGAGGTATTTAGGGTTGGAGCTTCCATATGTCAACATGGAAGGGGACATCATTTATCTCAATACAGATTCTCTCTCTCAGCTTTTCCCTCCCATCCTCACCCATAAGTTCTGTAGTTCATTTTCAACAGTGTTCAGCAAGTACCATTGCTATATTTGTTTACTTGTCTCTCCATTTCTGTGTTTCCCCTTACACCCCCAAAGACATATAAACGAACAAACAGAACAAAAAAGAAAGAAAACAAAAACAGCAACCAAGAAAACCCTTTTTGTTTCCATTTCCTGGAGTTGGAGCTCATTTCAACAAATATTATTTTGTATGATCACATGCACATAAGCGTTGTGACTTTTTCTTCCTCTCTAAATGTTTAATTTTGATCCCACTAAGCAAAGGCTAGAATCATTCATAAAAGCCACAATCCTCAGGGTATTTATGTCAGCTCTTTTATGTACATATATACTTCTAGTATTCTTCCCATACATTCTCATGTGTGTGTGTGTATGTGTGTATATATATCAATGTATCTTTTACTTTCAAAGGAGTATATTTGATGAATTATTCAGTAATTTACATTTCTCACTTAGCAGTATGTTTAGAAATATAGTATAGAGTATAGTTCGCAGAAGTATTTTGATGTCATTCTCTTAAATGCTTTCCTAAGATTCCACATCATGAATGAAATGTTTGACTGAGCACCCATTGATGAAATTTTAAGTTGTTCCTTGCTCTTCTATAAACAGTGCTATGAGTGCTCTCCTATAAACAGTGCTCTGAGTGCTTACATCAGCACACATCATTTAAGACAGAATCTGTAATGAGATAAATGGTGTCCCCTTCTGTGTTTACATGTGGAAGTTCCAACCCTAAATGCCTCATAATGTGACTATTTAGAGACCAGACCTTTAAATAAGTAAGTGACAATGAAGCTATGAGAGTGGCCTTGATACATCATGAAAATGGCAAATCTAGCCATATGCACACACTTGGAGGCTGAGATGTGAGGATTGCAGTTCAAAGCCAGCCTGGGCAGAAAAATCCATGACACTCTTATCTCCAATTAGCCACCAGAAAACCAGAAATGGCACTGTGGCTCAAAGTGGTAGCGCACTAAGCCTCAAGCTGAAAAGCTCAGGGATGGTGCCCAAGCCCTGACTCAAAGCCCTATGACCCACCCCACCACCCCAGAAAAAAAGAAATCTAAGTAATCAGGCATAGTCCTGAACTGTCCATCTTAACCTTTCATGTTACTCCTTATACCCAAGTTTCTGGAATGGCTTCCTAGTTGGTTACCATCTCTTATCTCTCTCTACTCCAGTTTATATGACATATCAAGCACTAGTTATTTTATTGTTATTATTACTATTATATTTAGGCAGTTGTACAGAGGAGTGCCAATTCTACATGTCAGCTTATCAGCACAATGTGTCACTTTGAAAACTACTTTATTTTCCTGATGTAGTTGTATAAAGGCAGCTTTAATTCAACATGTTAGTTTGTGAAGGCCATGTATCTTGATCAGTATCACCCCTTCTGAGCTTCTCCCAGTCTCTTCCAACCCCACCCATCCCCCTAGCTACCTGGAGCCATTTGCCCATGTGTACATTAAATATTGTAACTGTTCTTGCCTGCTCTTTCTCTCCCCGTTGCTCTCTTCCCCTGCCCTTTGACCTCCCCCAGAGTCTTGATATTTGCTTTATTGAACTGTGAGTTGTTCAAAGGAGTTATGACATCGGAATCCTCTTCTGTGTGTACCATACTTTGATCAATATGTTTGTGAACATCTGCCTTTGACCCTGTAGTTTGCTTTCCTATAGGTGTATAATTTAGATATTTCAATACCTGGGTTATGATGATAGGAAATGTCAGGTTTGCTAAGACTGAATATTGCACATCCATGTTACTGGCTCTGATAGGCTCAACCCATCCTAGAACACAACCATTGGCTATCATAAGCTTTCTTTATCTGTACCTCAAGTCAAATAGCTGCCTGGTCTTGATCCAACAGCCCTGGGGGTGGGGTGAGTGGAAACTGTTGCCATGGACTAATTACCTTTATCTGATGGCCTGAGCATGTATATAAATGTGTTTGTGAATGTTTTAAGGATTATTACATTAAAAAGGTGAGAAAGAGCCGGGCGCTGGTGGCTCACGCCTGTAATCCTAGCTACTCAGAAGGCTGAGATCTGAGGATCTCTGTTCAAAGCCAGCCCGGGCAGGAGAGACCGTGAGACTCCTATCTCCAATAAACCACCAGAAAACCGGAAGTGGTGCTGTAGTTCAAGTGGCAGAGCGCTCGCCTTGAGCTGAAGAGCTGAGGGACAGTGCCCAGGCCCAGAGTTCAAGCCCCATGACCGACCAAAAAAAAAAAAAAAAAAAAAAGGGTGAGAAAGCAGTGCTGGAGTCGTATCAACTTGATGTTTTATAGAGGAACAAAATTTTAAAGATTTATATATGCTTTATATTGCTAGTGTATATGTCAGGAATTCAGTGGTTAGAAAGAAGACTGGAAGGACAGGGAGAGAGTTACTGGGTGGGTGGGGAAGACGGGGGGCAAGGGGGCAGGGGAGGGAAGGATTGGAAGGACAGGGAAAGAGTTACTGGGGGGGGTGATGGGGGGGGAGGCAGGGGAGGGAAGGATTGGGCATGGACAAAGAAAGAGGAAATCACAAAGGAGAGGAAGGGGAAGTGTTACCAAGTGAACCTCAATGAATGGCCCTGTTCTGCTCAACTACAAATATGAGTACAATGACAGAGAAGTCCTTAGGCAGGGTTGAGAGACACAGAGTAGCCTTGATGAAGTTCCTTTTATCATAAATCCTTCATTAAGAACAAACGAATAGCCAGGCGCTGGTAGCTCATGCCTGTTATCCTAGCTACTCAAGAAGCTGAGATCTGAGGATTGTGGTTCAAAGCCAGCTTGGGCAGGAAAGCCCACAAGACTTTTATCTCCAATTAACCACCAGAAAATCAGAAGTAGTGCTATGACTCAAAATGGTAGAACTCAAGGGACAGTGACCAGGCCCTGAATTCAAGACACAGAACAAAAACAACAACAACCCCCCAAAAAAGAGTAAGTCCAAGTTTGCACAGACCTGTTTGTTATGGTTGCTATGCTAGTTATGGTTGTTATGCTAGTTATGGTTGGAAGTAGCTAGACAATTATTTCAGTATCTTTCATTCCTTAAAATATTACTCTGTGTGTGTGTGTGTGTGTGTGTGTGTGTGTGTGTGTGTGTGTGTGTGTGTGTGTGTGTGTGCTGATCATGGGATTTGAACTCAGGGTCTGAATGATTTCCCTGAGCATTTGTGCTCAAGGTTAACATTCTACTTCTTTGTGTCATAGCTCCACTTCTGTTTTTTTTCCATGGTTAGTTGGAGATAAGAGTCTCACAACTTTCCTGCCCAGGCTTGCTCTGAACTGTGATGCTCAGATTTCAGCTTCCTGAAGTGTGAGCCACCAGTGCCTGGCTACTGCTTGATTCTTAAGAGGGATGAACACTGCTTTCACAAGGGAGTCACAATGGAGTTTTGGGAACCACAAGGCACAGAACTTGAACTGTGCCATATTTGCCTCCACCCATTATGTAATATTTTCTTTAGCATCCAAGTTTTATGTATCTATCCATCTCCATAACTGTCACCTGGTTCAAATCACCATCATTTCTAGAATACTGCAATAGTCCACTCTCTTATAGCCAACATGGCTAGCCCCTAACATTTATCCTCCACAGATAATAGACTTTGTTTTTTTTCTATTGCTTCACACAAAATATTTTTTATTTTATCATCTTTAAGAAGTTGAACAAATGAGTTGCTATTTCACAAAGGAGTTTATGAATATAATACATCTTGATCAGTGTCACCTCTTCCAATATTCTCACCCATCCCTCCCCTAACTACCTCTTCCTTCCCTCTTCTTTTTTAGAAAATATTTTTATTATCTTTAAGTAGTTGTACCAAAGAGTAGTCATTCAACAAGAAGTTGATGAATATTAGAGTGCGTCTTGATTAATGTCACTGCTTTCAAAATGTTTGCATCGCTTGTACTAAAAACTCTCCCAGTGATTTTTTTTTTAAAGATTCTAACTTTACTTTTTAAAAATCTGCTAATGGCCATCAAATCCTTGGAAAAGAAAAGCTTATCTCTACCTCCATTTCTACCTTAGTCTCCTTCCATGTATATTTACCACCATTGTCAAGGCAAATTCTATTCTAGACAGGCTTCTTTCTTTCACACAGAAAGCCATGTTGGAGTCTAGCTCAGAGTCTTTGCCTTTTTTAATCTCTCAGACTTTATTCTCTTGTATCTTAACACAACCCAGCTTCCTCAGGCTTTTCTTCCCTCCCTTATTTTTATTGCAATTATACTGGTTTTACATCTCATTTATTTCAATGTGCCTCTATTTTGCCTTTCTTCTTACAATTTCAATTCTTTGAGAGCTAATCATGTACATAAAATTCTGCATTGAGTCCTCAATATCTAAAGAGAACAATATTTGGTCCAGATTAGAGAATCGAAGTGTATTTGTAGGAATGAAAGGAGTTAGGTGGAGAGGAAAGCTACTGCTTGCATAAAATACCTTTAGAACTGGCCCCATGCCTGAATCCACAAGAATAATAATTCTACAATGTCAAATTTGTACTCATGAAGGTATATTCATCCTTCAACATAGAAGAGAATAAGGAATTGAGCAATTTACTATCTTTTATAGAACAGAGCATAAGTTACCACTTTCCAGATGCAATCTTTGGCTACTTAAAGCTGAAGTTCAATTACTCAAGTTTCAAGCAAGAACACTTGAACATTATGAGATTGCTATATATGTCTATGATATTCTTAGCAGACAATCACAATAGCCCAATAGTTACGTGCATAAGACCATATATAATGAAGTATATCAAAATGAACTCCAAGAATTGGAAATAAGAAGTTCTTATTATGCCCTGTATGCAGTTATTTCTTTTTTTTTTTTTCTGTTTTGTCTTGTATATAAGCTTATCTGATCTGTGGAAGAGAAAGGGAATCACAAAAACAGTTGGACAAAGGATGAACTAATACAATGTTACTCATTAGATACTAGGTTGAAAATGAACTTTATAACTTTGAGGGAGAGGAATGGGGAGTGGTAAGCAGGAGAAAATGAGAGAGGGGGTAACAGTGTTTAAAAAGAAATGTACTCATTACTTTATTATGCAACTCTAATTCCCCTGTTCATCACATTTACACCTTCTAAATGGGAGAATAATGTCCCAAATAGTATATTAACACTGCAGAAGCTGTGAGGGGTGCTGACTCCTTCACCCCCAAATATTGTTTTCCACAGGAAGTTGATATTTAAAAATAAATAAAATAAGCACCTGGAATACACAACAGTTCAACAAAGATGAAACTCAAATGGTAGTGAGCTATTCTTTGAATCCCAATAAATAAATACATACATACATTAATAAATTCTCTGTATATGATGTAAAGGCCATGTTGTGTCCAGTACCAGTAAATTTCAAAGGACAGAGTTACATCTATTTATCTTTGTTACAAGGTGGCAAATTTAGTCTTGAGATGGGAACCTCTTTCTGAAGGAAGGCTGGGAATTAATAACGCTTTTTTTTTCTTAAGAAAAAAGAAGATAGATTTGACATTCTCAGAGAGAAAAATGTGGGAAGTACACATTCTTCCAGTTAAAAATGGTATTTTAGTGGTTTTTCTGCTTGGAGGAGAATGTTCTGTTCCTTCCCGGCATCTTCGCTGGTTGAGAGAAAGTAGGTAGAAATCATGATATGAAAACTCTCTTTAATCTACCTGGCTGGATTTTTTCCAGTCACCAGGAGTCCTTATTTGAACAAACCTGGGTGAGATGAAAGGCTTTGCTCTGGGAATTATAGCATTTCTGGTAGTTGCACAAATATTTTTTTCACAATCAATTATCAATTATCCAACTGCTGTGTCCATCTGAATTCTTTGTCCACGCTGCACACATTCTGAAATATGGGACCACACCATGAATAAGAAATTATGCATGGTCCTGGACACTAATATAACAATAGAGATATGCTTATTTATTGTATTTTTAACAGATATTTATCCAGTCCCCCCCCAATTATGTAACAGAGTTATGATACTGACACACACCAAAGCAATCCCTGCCTTCCTGAGTTTCATACCTCATCAGAAAAAACAAATATGAATCCAATACTCAGATGCATTAGAATTATGATAAAGAAGAAAGTAAAGGGTGATACATATAAACTCTGACCTTTTACCAGAAGTGATAGGGCTGAGACAAGCTAAAATCTGAAGGACTAAGAAGGAAATATCTAAATGAGAAGAGTGAGGAATGTGGGGTGCAAGATTCCAAGGGCCAAGATTCCAAGCAAAGAAAGACGGGGCCCTAAGGCCTAAAAGGAAAGGAAAGAAGCCTTAAGCAGAAAGAAAACCAGAACAAGAGGAAGAGATGAGAGGTAGAAATGACGACCTAGGGCCTCTGATTCAGGGTGGGGAAAGCCTTTGTACCACTCTGTGCATTTGGCGGCTTGATCAGGAACAGGGTTGTCAAAAATAATCCTACCTGCTTCCTGGAGAATTTCCAAATACAGGCTCAAGATGAAAGAATGCAATCCTACTCAAGGTTATTGTTTTCCTTGGAAGGAGGAGAAGATGGAAGCTTGGAAGCATGCTTTGGATGTGTAGAAATGAAGAAGATGAGGTTGAAATTCAAGAGGAAGCAACATTAGAAATGGATCTGTTAGGGGAGGAATTGCTGAGTCTGCTTTGGGGAACTACACAATGGCTGATGTGAAATGTCACACCTAGAAGGTTGGTCTGGTTGATAATGATGGGTTTACTTGGTTAGAGATGTAAGTTTAGCTTCCTCCGTCTATGTATGCTAAGGCCTTTCAGCACTATTGATATTTGGGACCCAATAATTATTTATGGTGGGGCTACAGCCTTGGATTTTTACCCATTGGGTAACAGAACCAGCTCCTCCACCATTTCCAGATAGCCAGGAGTATCCCCAGCTACTCCTAGGAGTATCTCCAGCTACTCCCAATGTGTTTTTTTGGGGAGGAAGGTACCCCTAGTTAAGAAGTGACTCATTATTCTCTTTGTTTCATGCATGAGTCAAAAGAGAAGAGGGAGCTTTGTTTAATTGGCTTTAGAATCTGAGAGAAGCGGGTTTAAATCTTCACAATTAATTCACTCTGCTGTCTTACACAAGTTACTTAATCACTTGCTTTTCATCATTTGTAGAACAAGGAGAGCCCTGATTCCTCTCCATGTGGTCACTGTGAATATTGTCACTAGCAAGTGAGAAACACAAAGCCAAACATGGTTAGCTTGTTCCATTAAGTTTGGAACCATAATTATGGAATCTTTCATGACTTTGCTCATAGGCATGGTCTAAAATGAAACCTGCTTTTTTTTTTTTTTACCCACCCAAGCCAAATCTGAGTTAGCTTTCAAGATTTAGAAGTATTTTTTCTCCCCCACTGAAGACTCTATCCATTATTCCAATATATGGTGATTAATATCATTTCCAAACTCTAAGGGCAGTTAGAGGACATACTGCAGAATTTGGAATGTTATCAAGTATTTAGTTATTTTCCACTTGTTTTCTCTCTGCATTCTTTCTGACCTTCCACCAAGCAATTAAGTTTCATGATTATGTTGGGGTGATCTATGGTTACGGGCAATAGTAGATGTTGAGTATATGCCAGTGGATCGAAGTCATCCTCATATGGATGGGAAAAAAGGAAATCAACTTCTAATTATGACTAAGTTAGCACAGGACCACCCTGGGCAAGGGCAGCTGGATGATAAGATCAACTTAACTTTTCTGATCTTTCGATGCCCAGGGATGCCAATCTGCATTAAATATAAATGAATTCTCAGCAAGAGCCAGAGAGCAAGCTTCGTTGGAGAGACTGACATTTTTCTCCTGTGTTGGAAGAGAGTTAAGACTTCCAGGAACTCCAGGTGCACAAATGGGGTGGCCGCTCACCTTCATAGGATGCTCTGGCTGTGAGCAAGGACTGCACTGGGCTTTGATCTCAGTGGGAACTCAGCTCTCAGATCCACTGCAGACACGGAGACTTTCAAATTAACCTTGACTTTGCTAAGCCATGGAAATGGTCATGACTGAAAGGCAAGGCCTGACCATGTTAAATATAGGAACTGTGAGGATGAGAGGTAAAATGCGATTTATATTATCATACATAGTAAGAGGCTTACTCTATCTTGCAAATTCCTATAGTTATTTAATAAATATGTATTAAAAGAGATTCCCCAACTGTATGTATCTACACATTTTCTCTTCTAACTTCAGTTTTCCGTACTATAATATGAAAACTTTGAGTTGGGTGCTTGTAGCTCAGGCCTACATTCCTAGTTACTCAAGAATCTGAGCTCTGAGGCTTGTGGTTTGAAGCCAGCTAGGGCAGGAAAGACCATGAGAATTTTACCTCCAAATAACCAGCAAAAAGACAGAAGAAGGCTGTGTGGTGTTCAAGAATGCCAGTCTTAAGTACTTAGGCCCTGAGTTCAAGACCCAGTACCAATACACACACACACACACACACACACACACACACACACACACCAAAAGGAAGGAGGGAAAGAAAGAAGAGATGGAAGGAAGGATGGAAGGAAGGAAGGAAGGAAGGAAGGGTTGAATCAGTCTCAAGGGGTCCTAAATTAGATGTTGATCATTTCACAGTGGTGAGTTCTCTTTTTGGATAAGAATCAGGAGAGGTAGGTGAGCAGCATTCTAGATTCCTAAACTCGCTTCAGTCACAACAAGAACTGTTTTTTATGGCATTGCTATTTTAGAGTTCTGGGTCTTGTTCAAGGTTCTGTTTGAATAAAGAAGACAGCTAATTAAAATAAGCAAAAATTTTCAAATTAGCAACCTAGACCCTCTTTATGGTTCAAACCAATTGTGATCTGTGATCTTCACCACGGACAAACAAGAAGACAAAACAAGAAGTACTTAAAGTGAGATTTTAGCTATCTTCAGCAAAGGGTGTAACTCTTTAGTTATCTTCCAAAAGAAGAAGAGTTACAATTTTTAGAGGAGAGGATAATGGAATTAGGCAATCTTGCTCCTTAAATAATTCAAAGCTTGACAGGGGGGCTGGTGGCTAATGCCTGTAATCCTAGCTACTCAGAAGGCTGAGATCTAAGGATTGCAGAAAGCCCATGAGACTCTTATCTCCAATAAGCCATTAGAAAACCAGAAGTGGTGTTGTGGCTCAAGTGGTAGAGCACTCGCCTTGAGCTGAAGAGCACAGGGACAGCACCCAACCCCAGAGTTCGAGCCCCATGACTGACAAAAAAAAAATTCAAAGCTTGCTGAAAACTGCCTTTGTACATAGACAGCCCATAAAACTACCTTTCAGACAGCCAATCAATACTGGCACCACATTCAGTGCTGTCTAGTGTTGGATACCTTTAAAGAAATCATTATGGCTCCGACAGGATTCTTGCTCACAAACCAATGAACTCTCAAATAATTCATGGGGATAAATTAGGAAAGTGTAAATTCCATATGAGGTAGCCACAGAGAAACATTAAGTGGAATCTGGCAACGTCTGATTCATTTTGATGATGAAGATTACAAAATAGTGAGGAATTCGTTTCTGAACTGGACCTTATAGCCCAGAAGTAGAATATGCAGACAAGGATATACAGAAAGGGTCATTTAGGTTGAAAAAGAAATGCAATAAGCCAATCTCCATCATGGCCTTCTGGGAAAGGTCAGTTTTCTCAGAATCTGGCAAGAATACAAGTAAGTGGAGTGAAATTCAGTTCTTCTTTTCTGATCTTTACCTAAAATGTCTGGCTCTTTATTAGAGCTCTAAATAGAATAATTCTTCTTTGGCTCTTTAAAAGTGAGAGGTAGCTTTTACTTCCTTCAACTGCAGGACCTCACTTTTATTAGCATAAATGAGCTTTATCATGACATTTCCATACATGCAAATCATATACTAGGATCATATTTACCTCCCTCTCTATTACCCTTCTGTACCTTGTCTTTCTTCTCTTTCCTGCATATTACACATCTTTAGTCAATCCCCTTTTACTTTCAACTCTTTTCCTCCATTCCTCTAGATTCCAAATACATGAGAAACAAGTTATACTTTGTCCTACTGGGACTAGCTTATTTCATTACCGACGAGGAACAGAACTTCATTCTTCTTCACGGCCCAGTGATGTTCCACTTTCTGTGGAGACATCACACTTCATTCATCCTCTGATTCCATCATTTGGCTATTGTGAATGGCGCCATGATATACTCAGGTGTGTTCACAATAAACTCACATATGTGTGCAAACCTCTCTATTTGAGCAGTGATTGGCTTTTAACCAATAGTTCTGTGGTTCTGTGTGGTATGTCTCCACAGATTCAGTTGTTGAAGAACTAGTTTCTTTCACACACACACACACACACACACACACACACACACACACACACACACACACACACACACACACACACACACACACACACATATATATATATATATATATATATATATATATATATATATATACCATAAGATGTGCAGACACAAAGAATTGTGGGAGTCCTCAGGAGCTCAGAGGAGATGCACTGATACAAAGGATTATGGGAGTCCTCAGGATCCCCAGAGTGATCACTTGCTTCCAGCCATAAGAAAGATAGGATCACCTTCATGGAAAACTATGAAGAATCAAATTTTGCAGCAGCCATTTGTAAGCTTGAAAGATGACCCTGAGCTAGGCTGTAGGTTTAAGATCCTGAGCAGAAAACCCCACAGAAACTGAGATCATGTTGTTATACTGTTTAAAACTGCTAAAAGTGTGTGGTTATTTGTCATACAGTAATAGAAAATGAAGATATACAATATATCCTCTAGATTTATGTCAAAATATATCTCAGGTCTCTTTGTTAGAAGGCCTTAAATGCCCCAAGATTCAGTCAAAATTTGGATTGAGTAAGGAGAGTCTTTGAAGGTAATTTCAACAAGTTAAAATGAGCCAGGCACCAAATGGCTCATACCTCTAAGCCTTGTACTGATGAGGCTGAAATCTGAGGATTGTGGTTCAAAACCAGCTTAGCTAAAAAGTTCATCTTCAATTAACCACCAAAAAACAAATAACAACAACAACAACCACAAAAACCTGAAATGGAGTTGTGGCTCAAGAGACAGAGAGCCAGTCTTGATCCAAAAAAGCTAAAGGACAGTGCTCAGGCATGGAGTTCAAGCTCTAGTACTAACACAAACAAGCAAACAAACATGAATAAAGAGACCTTTAGTTCAAACAGCATGTTCAGAGGTATTAACTTGCATGCACAGGGATGAATAGAAAAACGGGCAAAGAGATAGCCATCCATCACTTATATGTATGTCTGAATCAAGTAAATATAGAATATTAACTCATCTTTTCAAATTATTCACTCCTTGAAAGTAATCTATTTGAAGAATTTGTGCTGACATACTTTTTTTATTTTTTTGCATATATATAGAGATCAAATAGGATGCTGTTTCTACCTGTAATTCCACTTTTGCATGATTAAAATACCTCATGTCTGCCCCTGGAGTTAAAATGACAAATGTACCCAGTTGCACACCCCCATGCTGTCAGCAGGGGACTGTTCCATTTGTTAATAGGCACTGCTTTTCGCCAGAAATTTTGTCTTCAGCGGAGAGTAAATTGCTTTTCATCTGCACCCATATTTACAGCATGTTCAAAAAGTGGTTTATGTTTTATTTACCACTTTGTTCTGGCAGGAAGATGGTGTTTTGGGGAGCATACATGTGGGCTGCAAGATGAAACTGCATGGCAATCCTTTATCCTCAATGCCAGAATGCTCCTGTGGGGGGGGGGGGAACCAAAATCTACCTGGCATGTGTGAATTCCAATATATATGTAAGGCAACATGTGAGAACTTTTCCTTCACTTGTGAAATTTTCTCTCAAAGAAGTATAACTCAGCTGGCCTGGGCTTTAGAAGTTACTGTTTCTTTTAAAATGCCACAGTGGACATTTATGATGGCAGAGCCAATTGCTCAGGATCAGGAGGTGTGGCTCAAGTGGTAGAGCACTGGCCATGAGTAAAAGAATTTGAGGCCCAGGGCTGAGATATGGTTCAGTGGCAAAGTGATTGCTTAGCAAGGGCAACATCCTGGGTTCAATCCCCAGTACAAAAAAAGATAGTTGGGGCTGGGAAGGTGGCTCAGTGGTAGAGTGCTTGCCTTGCATGCATAAGGCCCTGAGTTCGATTCCTCAGCACCACATAAGCAGAAAAAGCCAGAAGTGGCGCTGTGGTTCAAGTGGTAGAGTGCTAGCCTTGAGCTGAAGAGATGCAGGATAGCGCCCAGGCCCAGAGTTCAGACCCCAGGACTGGCAAAAAATAAAAAAATAAAAAAATATATATATATACACACACACGTGTGTGTGTATGTGTACATAAGTGTGTATATATGTACTTCTATATAGTATATGTGTGCATATTGTGTATAGATATGTATGTATATATGTACATATATTTGCATATACATATATGTATATGCATATACATATGTAACTGTTGTGTATAACTGTATATATAATGTATATACAAATATATATACCTATATAACTGTATATAGTTATATATAGTTGTGTAGGTGTAAATATATACATATATAGTTACATATGTATATACAACTATAATTGTCAAGGTGATGTACAGGAGTTACAGTTACATAAGGTAGTATCTGTTATTATATATGTATATATGTGTATATACAGATATATACATACATATACATATGTACACATATATACATATATACACACACACACATATATATATACATATATATACATATGTATTAAGCCCAAACAAAAAAGAATGTGAAGCCCTGAGTTCAAGCCTTGGTACTAGCACAAAACCAAAAATGAATTCAGCTAATTTACTTAGGCCATGAAGAAAAATGTCTATCAATTATTTTTTAAAAATAAAGCCCAATGTTCATTCTTCCCTCTTCTTTCTATCTCATCCAGAAAGTGGTCTTCAAAAATCATTCTAACCTAGTTTTAATTGGGGAGACACTGTCACTCTCTTGGAAGCCTAAAGTGACCAGAGTAAGTCTTAGGCTCAAGAGGTTACGGAAAAATAAAACAAAACAAGACAAAAAAGCCGTTGTTTCCTTCTCCTTAGCATCCTTGGGCATCAAAGGCATGAAGTCAAGAGATTTTTAGCCAATAGACTCATCCGTAATTATTATTATCATTATTATTATTATCATTATTATTATTTTGTCGGTCATGAGACTTGAACTCTGGGCCTGGGCGCTGTCCCTCAGCTCTTCAGCTCAAGGCTAGAGCTCTAACACTTGAGCCACAGCACCACTTCTGGTTTTCTGGTGGTTAATTGGAGACAAGAGTCTCCCAGACTTTCCCGCCTGGGCTGGCACTGAACCAAGATCCTCAGATCTCAGCCTCCTGAGTAGCTAGGATTACAGGAGTGAGCCACCAGCACATAGCAAATCGGTAAATTATGTAATAATGCACAGTTGAAAGGCTAGCACTGTCTTCATGACAATGGCAGGTGCTCTTACTGCTCTTGATAAATGGGTCCCTTTGTAGTGTAACTAACTGCTAGGTGGTCATTCTTATACTTGCAATAAAGCCATTATCCTGTACAACTCCAGATGACACTTTCTACTACAAGTGATTTCTGCCAGTCTCTGAGGGATGTACACACTAGACACTTGTTCCTTCTGTCCACAAGCGTGGATTTTGTGTACATGAGTTGGAGAATTACATCAAATCCTATCCTCCCAGAATTGAGTATCTGCTCCTTCCATCCCGACTGTAACTCCACTCCAAATGTAGACACTTATCCATCTCTCCAAGAGCCTCACCCACTCAAGGTTTTCTCAGTGTCTGATTGTCTGTTTGCCAAGGTCAGACACAGAAGGGCCCAAGGACAGAACACACATGTGTGTGTGTTATGGCAGATTTTACTGTAGTATTTTGTATAGGGCAATGCAATGATTCTTTGAGTAAAATGACAAAATGACTCTGAGATCACTTTAACCCCAAGATTTCAATAAAGAAAACCTTCAGTGACTTAAATCAACCCAATTACACACAAATGCATAAAGAAGAGTTAAGCTACGTGAATAAATCATCATTATCATCATGTCTATCTATCTAGCCACTCTGTCTGTGTCTCTGTCTTTCTGTGTGTGTGTGTGTGTGTGTGTGTGTGTGTGTGTGTGTGTGTGTGTGTGTGTGTGTGTGTGTGTGTGTGTGTTGCTTCTGAACTTGGTACCTGGGCATTATTCCATAGCTTTTCTGCTCAAGCAAGACTAGTATTCTATCCTCAGATCTCAGCCTCCTGTACAGACATTGGTTCTATTTTTTAGGAAACATGTCCTAAGGTAAATTCTAAATACACAGAGATGATGTTCAGAAATTAAGGAGGAAGGAAGAGGGAAACTATGATCTTCAAGTTAAAGGGGCAAGTTCAGAACTTGAAGTTAAACTGTAGTGTAAAGTCTAAAATTAACAGAACAGAAAATGTACTGATAGATTCTTCAAAAGCTACAAATGTGAACAGCAGAGGAAAATTAAAATCTTAAAATAATTATCAAACAGTCAGGGAAAGATAAATTTATCTCCTTAGGTTTGAGGAAGAATACTTGGAGAAATCAGTCTTCTATTCAGCATAAAAAGAAAACAGCACAGAACAAAATAAAAAAATCTTAAACAAAAACAAAATGGATAACAACACACACACACACACACACACACACACACACACACACACACACACACACACACACACACACACACACACGAGTCCAGAGTCTGTGCCTTCTCCTACCAACTACTCAGGAGGCTGAGACCTGGAGGATCAAAGTTCAAAGCCAGCCTGGGCAGAAAAATCTTCCGAGATTTCTTCTGTAATAGAACAATCAAAAAGCAAGCTGGAAGTGTGGATCAAGTGGTAGAGTACCAACTGTGAGCAAGCAAGCTGAGTGAGCACCAGGCCCTGATATCACCAAAAGGAAAAGAAAGGAAAGAAAGAAAGAGAAAAAAGTACACAAATTTGATAAATTGAGAAATGCTGTGCATGAATATTATTTAGGTATGTGATATAATCAGAAAAAAGAAAAGAAAAGAAAAATGGTCGAGATAGTTGTCTCTAAAAAATGCAATAAAGAACAGAAAAAGGCAAGTACAAGCATGCTTTTCAACAAAAAAAAAATCAAATACTATTTGATTCAGGATTCCTACATGTACCCATGTACACACACACACACACACACACTCACACACATGTGTGCACGTGTGCACATGCACATACACATACATAAGATTTCATCATATATCTTAATTTAAATAAGAATAATAGACAAGAGTAGACTACTAGGTTCTGAATTACAAGCTGTATGTGGCCTGATTTAATCCTCTATGATCAGTTGCCACCTTCCTTTATTTTTATATATCAAGCTGGGGAACTGAGGCTAATAGAAGTTAAATAATAGCCAGTCATAAAGCTTGTTGGTTAGGGCAGCAAGGAGAGAGGCACCCTAAAGATGCCAAAGATGTCTTGTTTGCCTCAGACAGAATATGTCCTAAAGCAAGCAAGGCACCAGCGGCTCACACCTATAATCCTAGCTACTAAGGAGGCTGAGATATAAGGATCCTGGTTTAAAGCCAGCTCTGGCAGGGAAGTCTGTGAGATTATCTCCAATAAACCACCAAATAAACCAGAAACAGAACTGTGGTTCTGTAGTAGAGCATTAGCCTTCAGCAAAACTTGCTCAAACCCCATGACCGACCAAAAAAAAAAAAGAAAAGAATATGGTCTAAACAAATACCATTTTAAATCTCTCCAGATTCTGCCTAGTGATTTTATTTGCAATGGTTGATGTTTATTTCTGGAGCTGTAACAATGGAAAGAAAATGAGATTTAAAACAGCTCACATCCACCCAAATGTCACCACACAAATGCCTTCCTGTGTCTGAATTCACAATAAGAACAGTATTCTGGTTGATAAATTGAATACCTGGCTGTTTTCTGTTATTCACTGTATTCCTGCCTTTTAGATCTGTGATGCAGCCTCTAAGCTGGCAGACAAACTATTGAGCACTTTTGTGGAAGCATAAAACAGTACTCTTAAAATTTTTATTCATCAATTGTAGATAATGCTTGTGTATATAATATAAATTGTCCAATTAGTGCTTCTGTGCATATTTTTCAAAACAAAGAAAATGGTGTGCCTAACTAAATCTTATTAAATGGTCTGGCACAAGAAAAAGAAAATTTCCAGGAGTATTCTTTTTAATTTTTTTTTTTTGCCAGTCCTGGGCTTGAACTCATGGCTTAAGCATTGTCACTGAGTATCTTTGTGCTCCAGGCTGGCACTCTACCACTTGAGCCACAGCACCACTTCTGGCTTTTTCTGAGTAGTTTATTGGAGATAAGAGTCTCATGGACTTTGCTGCCCAGGCTGGCTTTGAACTTCAAGCCTCCTATCTCAGCCTCCTGAGAAACTAGGATTATAGGCATGAGCCACTGGTGCCCAGTTCAGGAGTAGTCTTTATACACAAAACAATAAAGATATCTTACCTTTCCTTTTTGTGCATTCATTTTTATTTCTCTTTAGCTTAGATGCTCTAAAAACCACCTAATTCCACACTAGAAATTGAAAATGGAGGGACTGGGAATGTGGCTCAGTGGTAGAGCGCTTGCCTTGCATGCCTGAGGCCCTGGGTTCAATTCCTCAGCACCACATAAGCAAAAAGAAAAAAAGCTGGAAGTGGTGCTGTGGCTCAAGTGGTAGAGCGCTAGCCTTGAGCTGAAGAGCTGAGGGACAGTGCCCAGACCCAGAGTTCAGGCCCCAAGACCGGACCCCCCACACACACACAAAAAAAAGAAATTGAAAATGGGGATACTGAAGTGTGCTAATGGCTGAGAGTCAGGAGAATATCTTGGAATCATAGGCATTTTTTACAAACAAATCAAAAGGAATAAAAGAAAGAGAATTGAATCATCTAGGGAGCTGACTTGTTTGATGCAATTCTTCACTTCACTCAGGAACAAAGAACAATGAATGACTTCCCAATCCCTTCTCTTGGAGAATCTGGACCTAGGCCTTCATGACCTATGGATGGATGGCTCCAACTGAGCCTGCTCGCCTGCCCGCCCTTCTCTCCTTCCTTCCTTCTTTCCTTCCTTCCCTCCTTCCCTTCTTTCCTTCTTTTCTTCTTACCAGTCCTGGGGCTTGAACTCAGGGCCTAGGTACTGTTCCTGAGCTTCAGAGCCACAGCACCTCTTCCAGCTTTTTCTGTGTATGTGGTTTTTCTGGGTTTTCTGCCTATTGTAGTCACTGCTAAAATATCACAGAGACTTTCCAGGATCCATCTTGGAAATGTCCTGGCCCTTTTAACTCAATAGTTAATAGTCCTGATTTTTCTTTCCCCAGAATATTACCAAAAAAAAAAAGTGGGAGAGGGGATCTTGGTTGCTTGAAGTTCAAGGATATTTGGGTGTTATTTAGATTTAGGGCCACATTGGGGTTTGAACTCAGGGCTTTGTACTTGCTAGTTTGGCACTGACCACTTGAGTCATGTCCTCCTTCCCAGCCCTTTTTTGATTTACTTATTTCTCAGGTAGCCCTCAGCATTTTTGTCCCCAGACTGAGATAGTTATGTACCCACCATTGAAGGATTCACCCCCACCCTATTATCCCAGGCCCAGACAGGTGCCAGGCAAAATCCCAGGTATGTGTGAACTTGTTTGATGTGTTCACAGAGCAATCCACCTAGGCCCAGCTGTAAACATCGCATTGTGGGCCCAACTGAAAAGCCCCCACCTCCTTAAATTACCCTAATGGCTTTTTCATTAAGCTCTGCCTCCTTGCTCAGACCTCATATAAAAACCCAGCTCCTGGCACAACCTCCAAACCCATGGGAAGGTCTGTGTCCTCACTGTTCTTCAATAAACAGTCCTTGCCTGTTGATGATCAAGTCCGGCCTATTCCTTTTCCGTTCTCCTCCATTTTCCCAACAACCATACCTAGCCCATGCATGATTTTAAGTTGGTTGGTTCAAGTAACACATTCTTGGGTCATAATGGGGAACTTGATTTGCAGTTCATCTCCCACAGAAATGGGTTTGCAAGCCTTAGAGTAGGGCTTTGTGTTTAAACATGAATCTAGGGGGATTGGATCCTAAGAACTTAGAAGAAGTAAAACTCTTTTTGATTAAAAAACAAAACAAAACAAAACAAAACGGCACCAGTGGCTCATGCCTATCATCCTAGCTACTCAGGAAGTTGAGATCTGAAGATTGTGGTTCAAAGCCAGCCCGGGCAGGAAACTCTTATCTCCAACAAACCACTCAGAAAACCCGAAGTGGAACTGTGGCTCAAGTGGTAGAGCACTAGCTTTGAGTCCAAGCCAAGAGTTCAAGCCCCATGATAAAAAAAAAAGTACTATTGATTTTTTTTTAATTTTACTAGAGCCCAGTAATAAATTCAAAGCAGAAGAAAAGCATTGCACCTCTGGCTCCATCTTATATCTATGTCCTTTGCTGAAAGCCATTCTCTCCCATCTCTCACCTTGAAATACTGGAGAGAACAGAACAAACCACCTGCCAAGTAAGGAGGACTTCCTTATCTTCATGTTTCCTTTTCTCTGGGAAAATCCTATCCAGGACAAGAAAAAATTGCAAAGAAAAGTTGATTCAGAAAATACACCGAAAGACCTATCAACTTTGTGGTAGATGGTTTATTGCTCTCAGCCAACAGTCTGGCTTCAAAATCATTCTTTTATTGTTTACTAATTCTGAAATAATGTATCACTGCCTCACAACACAATATAAATAATTATTTCTTTAATCCCTTGAAAGATGAATCTTAAGGCAGACTTCAAAGTCTCAATAAATAGCTGACTTTCTTCCCACACTCCCTCCTTCCCTCTCTGCCATCCTTTTCCCATGTACTCAAGACCATACAGTAACTGGGCAAAACAAGCCAAAACAAACAAAGAGCCTATCCAGGCACAGGTAGTTCATGCTTGTAATCCTAGCTGCTCAGGAGGCTGAGATCTGAGGATTGCAGTTCAGAGACAGCCCAGGCAAGGAAGTCCACGAGACTCTTATCTCCAGTTAACTATCAAAAAAGGCAGAAATGGAATTGTGGCTTAAAATGTAGAGCACCAGCCTTGAGCAGCAAAGCTCAGGAACAGTCTCAGGCCCTGATTTCAAGCTCCAGGACTGGCTCTATAAAAACAAAAGCAAAAATCTAAAAAGTAGTGTTTTCTCTTATGATAGTAAGTGGGAAACAACTTTAGTTTATTAATTATTAACATTTAGATCTGGTAATATTTAGGAAAGTCAAGCCAATATCGGGCTGCATTGCTTAGAACGTAAGTCATCTGTTCTGTATTACATAGAACTTAGTCATCTTTTGAAAATTAAGCTGGGTGTTGGTGGCTCACACCTGTAATCTTAGCTTCTCAGAAGGCTGAGATCAGAAGATCGTGGTTCAAAGTCAGCCCAGGCAGGAAGTCTATGAAACTCTTATCTCCAATTAACCACCAGAAAATGGAGAGTGGAGTTATGACTCAAAGTGACAGAGTTCTAGCCTTCAGTGAAAAAAACTCAGGAACAGAGCCCAGTCCCTGAGTTCAAGCCCCATGACTGACCAATAAATAATTTTAAAAAATGATGGAGGTTGGACTCAGTAATCACTGAGACCTTCCAGCTTTGAAATTCTTTAAGACCCCCTTTTCGAAGGCAATCCTTTTTCCTTCCTGGTGATATTTTGTTCACCCTCACCATCTGATCATTTCCTAAAGAAGAGAAAAAAGACAATTTCCTCCTGAGTGTTGTCAAAAAGTGAATTCAGGTCAGATTCTTGGGGTGACAGGCTGCTCCATGGCTCACTCTTTCAAAAGCTAGCTTTGAACTTCTCTCCTTCTGGTCCCTTCCAGGAGAGGAAGGGGGTCTATTGTTTGCTTTTGTCTTGCTATATAAAAGCTGGACCCATGTTAGAAAGGGGGGAAAAAGAGGCTGCTGTGTCCTTGGCCATGAGCCACCCCTTGAAAGCCTGAATGAGCATCATCCTGAGGGAGTGAGTCTCTTCTTAGACTCACAGGGGGAGGCCTTTGGTCTCAGCCATTGGCTGAAAGTAGCTAATTGTCTCCAAGGCTCACTTGGTGACACAAGCAGAGGCACACGACCTTGTGAAGGTGAGGAGAAAACTGACTCCAGTTGCTCTTTGAACAATGCTGAGATGGATGATGCATGGGTACTATGGAGCCATAATAATAAACACCGTGATTGATATTCATGATGGCCTAAACCCAGAGGGACTTGTGGACTGGGCCCATCACAGAGAGCTCTGATCTCTCAGAATAGGAGCTGACTGAAAAATGATGTGCACAGTGCTTCCTGGAAGGGGCAGAGAGGTTGGGCTCTTTATCAAGAGAATTTACTTTGAAACAAAGCCTCACATTTGGAAGGTTGAAAGAAGGTGACAACAAGTACTCCTCTGTGCTGAGACCCATTGGGAGAAATTATAAAACTTTGCATTTAAAAAGCCAAACTAAGTTCAAGCCAGGGGCTGGTGGCTCACTCCTATAATTCTAGTTACTCAAGAGGCTGAGATCTGAGGATCACAGTTCAAAGCCAGCCAGGGCAAGAAAGTCCATGAGACTCTCATCTCCAATAAACTACCAAACAACAACAACAACAACAAAAAGCCAGAAGTGAAGATGTATGTTAAGTGATAGAATAGAGCAGTAGCTTTGAGCAAAAAAGCAGCTCAGGAGTAGCACCCAGGCCCCGAGTTCAAGCCCCAGGCCCAGCACTAAAAAAAGAAAAGAAAAGAAAAAAGAATATGTGTTTAACACAAAAGGGAAAAAGACTAGTAGTTTCAAGTCAAATTACCCACTATGATTACATCCTCTCTGACTTAGAAAAAATATAGTGTTTTCACTTAGCCTGTTTTCATTCACTGGGATCTTGAGCATCCATTGCACATGAACACAGCTAACAAAGGCAGAGGAGTGCCCAACCAAGGCTCTGAATAAGCTCATTACAATTAGTGCATTCATTAAGCCCCATATCAGCAGGCATGTAGAAGAAGTGACTCACGTTTAGCTTTATCTTCTTGTGTTTCCCATTCACAATTAGGTTTTGTAGAACTCAAACGGTTTGTGATTCTTGCCAAGCAAAAAACATCAAAAACAAAAAAGAACCAAAAACACTGCACAAAGCCAGGCACTTGGTGGCTCACGCCTGTAATCCCAGCTACTCAGGACGCTGAGATCTGAGGATCACAATTCCAAGCCAGTCTGAGGAGGGAAGTGTGTCAGATACTTATGTTCAATTAATCAACAAAAACTTGGAAGTGAAATTGTGACTCAAGTGGTAGAGCAGTAGCCCTGAGCATAAAAGTTCAGGGGCAGGACCTGAGTTCAAGCCTCAGTACTGGCACAAAACTGAAACAAAACAGAACAAAATGAAAAAACTGTATGAGGGATATCCAGCTGCAATTCCCTCCCTCCCTCCCTCCCTCCCTCCCTCCCTCCCTCCCTCCTTCCCTTCCTTCCTTCCTTCCTTCCTTCCTTCCCTCCTCTCCCCACCTCCCCCACCCCTCTCTGTCTGTCTTTGGAGCAAGAGGGACTATGGTATAATTAGTTGTTATTTGGTTTCAGAGATCAGGAAAAACTGGGCTCAATTTGCAGCGTACCCACTGACTAGCTTTGTGACAGATCCATACCTCAATTTCCGTAAGAGTACTAACCCCAAAGGGTTGTTATAAAAATTAACTGATGTAGTTAAGGAAAGGCACATTGCTCACTGTCTAGTTTGCAGTAGGTACTCAATAAATCATAGACAGTAATAGCAGTAACAGTAGCAGCAATATCACTGTTTTCCCCCCAGATTTTTTTCTCTTATCTTTAGGTAGTTGTACAAAGGAATTGCCATTTAACAAAACAGCTTATGAATACAATGCTTCTTGATCCATGTCACCCATTTTCATATTCTCTCCTACCCACCTTTTCCCTCATTTTTCTTAATGTTGTAAAATATTTGTTAAATTCTTGACTTCATTCTCCCTCCCTTCTCCTCTTCATTCTCTACTCTGGTCCCCCTTAAAAACAGAAGGCAAATAGTGGGTCAGCAAGCAAAGTACTAGGGAAACAAAGAACATGGTGCTTTATCGTGGATTCTAATTACCAATGGGGATCTCTGTCACAAATATCTTTGGCTGCTCAAGACTTGTCATGAGAATTAACTGTGATGATGGATGTCAAGCCACTTTGTAAATGGTAGAAATATTCCTGATTAATATCATCGTGAACTCCTGGCAGGTCATTTTTCTGTATGTGTTTTTCTTTTTTAATTTCCAAGTCTATCCATTTGATAATTACAAAAGGATCTACAAAGCACAAATTTCTGCTGGGTTTTTTTTCATTTACTTTGTTATTGTCAAAGCTCTTTGATTACAAGAAACTAAATCCAAATCAAGCTGCCTAGGTAAAAATCAGGTTTGTGGAGAGAATGAAATAAAATGCATCATGGCTACATGGCTATTTCTGATTATTACCCTGTATTTGCTTGGCTCTAGGAAGCACTGTTTTAGTCTCTATTAAGCATGTAATAGAAACAGTGCTGAGTTCTGAGTATATCAAGGTGAATTAAAACTTTTTCTTTTTTCTTCTGCTTTTTTCTTTTGGGCCAGTCCTGGGACTTGAACTAGCACTGTCCCTGAGCTTTTTTTTTTGTTTTTGTTTTTTTCCTCAAGACTAACATTCTACCACTTGAACTCTACACTTCCAGCTTTTTTGGCGGTTAATTGAAGAGAACAATCTCATAAACTTCCTGCCTGGGCTGGCTTTGAACGTTGATCCTCAGATTTCAGCCTCCTGAGTGGCTAGGATTTTAGATGTGAGCTACCAGTGCCCAGCTTGAGGTGAATCAAATCTCTGACTTAAGTAGCTAACCAGAGTATGGTACAGATAAAATGGAACTAAACATATGGATTCTTGCACGTAAAAAAAAAAAAAGCTATGCATGTAAACAAATAGGATGCAAAACAGCATCTAGGAAAAATGTCAGAGGAGAATGGGTTAACACTTGAAGCAGGCAACCAAGGATGGAAAAAACTCAATTTCCAAGTTCCCACGGCAGGAAAGAGCTTGGCAAATCGAAGAAAATGAAAGGTGTCTATTGTTACTCTGGTTTGGTGTGGCACATGGGAAGTATAGCACAGGTCTGGGTCGAATCGCAAATCCACTTTATTCATTTATTCATGCAGCACTTAACATATTTACTGAGTGCCTCCTCTCTGTTAGACACGGCTGAGAGCCAGACAGATTAAATTTCTTGCAAGATAATGGGCCCTGGATTTTAGTAAGAAGTGAAATCAATTTTTTTAAAAATGAATATATACATGAAAACATTTGTCAGCATATAACTAGTGTTAAACAGAGATCATTTAAGGAGTGAGTTTTGAATAAAGAAGGGGATGGCATAATTGATGTAACTAGGGAACCCCAGATTTTGAGATCAAGTGGAGGTGGACAAGAAAGGAGGTAGACAAGAGAATTCTAAGAGATGGGAAGATGAGAAAGAAAGAATGAGCCATAACATGGGGCTTTAGACCTATAATCCTAGCCACTCAGAAGGCTGGGATCTGAAGATCATGGTTCAAAGCCAGCCCAGGCAGGAAAGTCCCTGAGAGTTTTTATTTCCAAAAGACCAGGAAAAAACTGGAAGTGGAGGTGTGACTCAAATGGTAGAGCACTATCCTTGAGTAAAAAAGCTAAAGGACCTGAGTTCAAGTTCTAGTACTGGCACACACACACAGACACAGATGGGGGAGGGGGAGATGGGATGATGGTATAGAAATAAAATGGTGTCAAAGAATGATTGATGGTGAGGCACAGCTCCAGAGCCTGGAAGATGAGGAACAGATACCCCTGGTCTTTCTGGAATATCACATAGCAATGTTACCTGTCCATCCACAAGTCTCTCTGCTTGCCTGCTTCTACTAGCTCTCATTTTTCTGGTGTCTCCAGGTTTAACCTCCTCCAGGACTCTGCATGAATCACTTCTGCTTTGTCTCCTGCTAACTCTTCCTGGCACTCAGCTTGTCACCCTTCAAGTTCAGAAGTCAGAGGAAAGAGCATCTGGTTTGCCTCCACCGAGGTGTTAACTTCTGCTCTAGTCTCATCCGTGAGCAAGGTGGAACAGTGGATGCCTGGTGCTTTCTGGAAAATTCCTCTCCCTCCATCATGGAGCTTCGAAAGGCATAGAATTCAAGGACAGTGTACAGTACCTTGGTGGATGGTCCCAAGTGGACTACTTAAATCCTGGGAGATGGCAGCCTCATTTCTGGATGCTTCTCTATCTAATGGCATCATTGTAATTGTCATGGCCAAACTATAATCATGGCTCTGTCTTCCAGGCATCAGAATGACAGAGTCTTGAAAGCTGATGGTGGTGGATGGTGGCAAAGGGGAGAAAAGCATCTTCTACAAAATGGATAAGCTCCTGGGGCCCTCCTGCTGGTGATCACCTGGTAGAAAGATTGATTTGCTATTTGCCAGATCTGACTGCAAAAAAGTTCCAAGACATCTGACAGGTGCCAATGGCTCACACCTACAATCCTGTGAACTCAGAAGGCTGAGGATCATCGTTAAAAGCCAGCCTGGGCAGAAAAATCTCCAGTTTAAACAGTAAAAAGCCAGATGTGGAGGTGTGGCTCAAGTGGTAAAAGCACCAGTCTTGAGTAGAAGGTGAGGGAGAGTTCAAACTCTGAATTCAAGTCCCTGTACCAACACACATACACAAAGAATGAAAGGAAGGAAGAAAGGAAGGAAGGGAGGGAGGGAGGGAGGGAGGGAGGGAGGAAGGAAGGGAAGGAAAGGAAGGGAAGGGAGGGAGGGGGAGGGTAAGGAAGAAAAGGAATGAAAGGGAGAAGAAAAGAAAAAGCAAAAAGGAAAAATGAAGAGAAAGAAAGAAAAGAAAGAAAGAGAGAAAGAGGAAGGGAGGAAAGAAGGAAGGAAGGAAGGAAGGAAGGAAGAAAGAAAGAAAGAAAGAAAGAAAGAAAGAAAGAAAGAAAGAAAGAAAGAAAGAAAGAAAAGAAATATAGACTAAAAAGGTTCTCAATTTCAAAATATTGGCAAGTAATAAAAATGAATGTAAAAACCACTTTGACCACTACTATGAAGAACAAACATATTGATAGGTGAAATGTAGTTCAGAGGATATTCATTTGACATAAGGGTATTCTGTTGTACATCTTTTTTTTTTTTTTGGTCCATTGTGGGGCTTCTACTCAGGGACTCAGCACTGTCCTTGAGCTATTTTGCTCTAGGCTAGCACTCTACCAGTTTAAGCCACAGCTCCACTTCTGGCTTTCTGGTGGGTCAATGGAGATAAGAGGCTCATTGAAATTCCTGCCTGGGATAACCTTGAAACACAGTTGCCAGATCTCAACCTCTTAAGTAGGTGGGATTACAGGCGTGAGCCACTAGGGCCTCATTCTTTGTTCTATATGTAACATGGGAGGAATGGTAGAAAACCTGAATGCCCACTCCATTAGGGAATATTTATAATGCTGTTACTACTGTTATTCTTTTTCCTGTTAAAACTACCACAGCTAAGATATTGTTTCAGGCCATTCTCCACATATTTTAACTGTGAAACCTCATCTTATTTTTTTCCTAGAACCCCAAAACAGATGCAACTTAGGAAATGGACAAACTGAGTTTTCCATTCCAGGGGAAAGATTACTGAGTGATCCAACTGAACATTCACCTTGATTTGGGTTTGAAGCAGGAATAGGGGCCTAGGTTAGCTCCTTCAAAAGTTTGTACTCTTCTTTCTTTCCTTTTCCCTCCCTCCCTCCCTCGCTTCCCTCCCTTCCTTTCTTCTTTCCTTCCTTCCCTGTAAAGTCCACCCTGGGAAGGTGGAGCAGACTCCTCCCTCCTCTTGCTTAAGTCTCCGCCCAGTACCTGTGTCATCTAGTTAACCTCACACTTGGAGGCACCCCCCCCCCCACATCCACATCCTGTTTGGCCACACCTTCTTCTGCCCCTGGCCTTGATAAGTCGTAGCTGGCCCTGATGTGATTCGACAATTTTTTATTCCTGCTGCGTGGGCTTCCAACTTGATCAGAGGCAGCCTGCAAATTAACCTTTTCCTTGCCTGAATACCACGAGCTGCTCTCTTTCCTCAGCTGCCAATTTAATTTACCTAATACTTCCTTCCTTCCTTCTTTCCTCCCTCCCCCTTTCCTCCCTCCCTCTCTTCCATTCTTTTTCTTGTCCTGGTACTAGAACTTGAACTGGGTCTGGGTGCTGTCACTGAGCTTTTTCTGCTCAAGGCTAGCATTCTACTACTTGAGCCATAACTCCATTCTCAGCTTTTTTGGCAGTTAATTGGAGATAAAAATTTCATGGATTTTCTTGCCTAAGCTGGCTTTGAACCTTACTCCTCAGATCTGAGTTTCCTGGGTAGCTAGGATTACAGGCATGAGCCTTAGCACCCAGCAGAAGCCTGTACATTTTAAAGGTAGATTTTTAGGATGCCTCCTCTCCTCTCCAAGAACCAGAATATCTTTCTTTCTCTTTTTGATAGTACTGGGATTTGAACTCCATACCTTGTATTTATTAGGCAGATGCTCTACCACTTGAAGTACACTCCAAGACCTCCACTTTTTTTTTATTTTTGATATCTTTTTATTGAGGTGTTACCTTTTTGTTGAGGGCTGGCCTTAGGTATGGATCCTCCTATTTATGCTTCCCAAATGACTGGGATTACAGGCACATACTACCATATCTGGATTTTTTTTTTTTTAGATAATTCCCTTTAAATTTGTGCCCAGGCTTGACTCTAAACCATGATCTTCCTAATGGTCCCTGTCCAAGTAGCTGGAAGTATAGGCATTAGCCACCATTTTTCTTAGGTTGTCTTTTAGGTCAGAGTGATCCTATTAGTGGATGAAATCTTTAATGACCTTCTATGACCTCTGCCATGTGGCAATCTCCCCCAAGTAATTCGTAGCACTAGGAACTAGGACATTTTCAGCATAATGAGTGCCATAAAATCCAAGTTCCTTTATTATATCCAAAATAGAGATGTGAGTGTGAGTGTGTGTGTGTGTATGTGTGTAAAAAGTTGTTTGTGGGGGGGGCAGGAGCATGGTGAGAAACAGGAAATGATTCACACATACACACACACACACACACACACACACACACACACACACACATACACACTTGTTCTTTGTGTGATTCAGAAGGAAACTGACAAATGGTTTGAAAATCCTCCCCAAAATGGACACCATCAGAGAGCCCAGAGCCCATTTGTACACAGAGAGAAAGCTTTGCACATCAGAGGCCCAAGAGAAAGTATGAAGGGGAGAAAGAGAGAGGGAAGGTTGTGAGGTTGCTTCGTCCTCCGGCTGGCTAATCTCTGTCCTGACTCCAGCTCTAATTTTTGCCTCTGATGTAGGCCATCAGTAATTAAATCACTGTCCCGGCTCACTGTTGCTAAAAAGGACGAGGTTTTAAAATAGATCCCCTGCTTCTCTTGTTCTTGTGGGTCTGGGCTTTTCATCCAATTCTGATAAGCACTCTGCCACCCGCTGATTCTCTCTCTATCCTCTCTCTGCTCACTAACTGGGAACTGACTCTTCTCAAGCCAATGGTGCAGCTCACAGTCCTCAGTTTATTTAGAAAGTTTAAAAAATCCATCAGAAAGCAGGAAGAAGTGAAATCCATATGCTCATTGGTCAAATATGCCATGCACACAGAAGCCCTGTAACAGTAAACTTCTCAGCTGTAATAAGAATCTACTCCTATCTGGTATATTCTCTCTCTCTCTCTCTCTCTCTCTCTCTCTCTCTCTCTCTCTCTCTCTCTCTCTCTCTCTCTCTCTCTCTCTCTCTCTCTCTGTCTCTCCCTCTCTCTTTCTGTCTCTCCCTCTCTCTCTCTATTGTGTCTAGAAAGAATTTGGTAAATAAGATACTCAGGGAAGGAAGCAATGGTTTATACTGCAGAATGATTGGTTGCTTTTTGGTTTGCTATTATGCCAACAATAGTTAATATTCACCAAGACCTGGCTAGGTGCTAAGTCCTGCCTTGGGTCATTTTACCCAAGCAATCTACTCAAATCATTCCATCTTCTCAAAAATACCCATTGCTTCTGATTCACAAGATGGTTCAGTAACATGTCCACTCCTGTGTAATGAGTATGGTACAGGGCTGGAACCTGAGTCAAGGACATTCGTGCATTCTTCGTCCTTCCTCATCCTTCTAATTTCTACAAATCCAGGTCGGTTTAGATCCTGGCTGTCAATGCCCCTCCTCACCAGCAGGGGCAGCATCACTGGTCCAAAATGCAGACCTTCAAGCTCTCTCCCTTAGGCATAGGAGATGTAATCTGATTTTACCTATGATCCTCAGAAAAGGCCCAGAAACACATTACCAAATGTGGAAAAAAAATTTTTTTTAAGAGGGAATCTTCCTCCACACAGAAACATCTGTTGGAGTTAGAAATTCTATTCCAGAGTATTTGGTCCAAAACTCTACTTTCCTAGAAGAGACATTGAAGCAAAAGTGACTCACTGGGCCTAATTTCTACATCTTTAAAATCTGGTAAAGAGCAGTTATAAATGAATTAACTGAAGTATAATAGACTCTATGGAGAGCTCAAATAGTATAATTCTTTAGAAAGACTAAATCAAAGCCCAGCAAAATGAGTACTGGAAATGGGTACTTGCAAGGGTAGGGAGAGGGAGGGGAAAGGAGAAGGGTAGAAGGATGAATGGGGGAAGAGAGTAGAACGTAGGCATAAATGCACTGTGTATATCACAGAATTGAGAAAAATAAGGGGAAAGGGGGGTTCGTAAAAGGGGGAAGTGACACAGATCCAGGTGCATTGTACACATAAACTGCTTGTTAAATGGCAACAAAAATTCAATACTTATCCTAAGCATTAAGAAAGGGAAGGGGTGGGAGAGGATGTTGAAAGGGGTGATATGGATCAAGATGCACTGTGTTCATATAAACTGCTTTGGTGAGTGGTAACTCCTTTGTACAACTACTAAAAGATAATAAAAATAAAAAAAAATCATTTTTAAAAATCTGGTGCAGTCTCTGTGGACCACAATACTCTGTAGGTAAAGCCCCTTTATAAAATATCCTCTTGGCCCAGCCATCCCTAACACCATCTCTGGTACCAAGGAGGAATACAGAACTATTTTTTTTTCACCTTGAAGCCACCAGAGACCAATAGAACAGGAAGAAGTTCAGCACCATAGTCCATTCCTTAAGATATTCTTATTAAATGCAAATCAAGCTAAGAGCCTGGAAGAAAAGAAAACAACTGTATTCACAGAGTTGATATTTCTCTTCCTGATACATTGAGCTGTGGGAGGTATCATATGCTGAAGTAGTACATTTCAAAAGACAAAAAAAAAAACCCTAATGTTTTAAGAAGTGGTTTTTTTTTTTACCCCATTAACATGTTGCTAAGCAACATTTTTACAATATCAGCAGCTCTGTGACTACAAGCTGAATGAATGTCTGGAAATACAAGAGCAATGAAAGGAAGAGAACGCATTACCCCCATTAGTACTCTGAGTTCGTTAGGAAAACTGAGGTGACCTCTTCACATACAACAGAGATAGAAGGGCACTTTATCCCGTGTGAGTTAATAAATCATCAAGTGATATCTATGAAAGATGTCCCTGATATACTAATTATGTAAGTTGATTTTCGTGTTAGTACTAAGGCTTGAATTCAGGGTCAGAGCACTGTCCCTTAGCTTTTTCAACTAAAAGTTGGCATTTTACCACTTGAATCATGCTGCCATTTCTGAAATGTTGTTGACAGACTGGAGATAAGAATATTAAAGACTTTTCTGCTTAGGCTCCCTTTGAACCATAATCCTTGGATCTCAGCATCCTGAGTAGCTAGGTACAGGTGTGAGCCACTGGCATTCAGCTTAGTTATATAATTTTTTGTCAGTCATGGGGATTAAACTCGGCCTGGGCGCTGTCTCTCAGCTCTTCGGCTCAAGGCTAGTGCTTTACCACTTGAGCCACAGCACCACTTCCAGTTTTCTGAGTGGTTAATTGGAGGTAAGAGTCTCACGGACTTTCCTGCTAGGGCTGGCTTTTGAACTGTGATCCTTAGATCTCAGCCTCCTGAGTAGCTAGAATTGCAGGCATGAGCCAACAGTGTCTGGCTTAGTTATATAATTTTAAAACCAATGTTTGTGTTATGAAAAGATCTAGATATATTCAAAACTAGAATCCTACATTTCCATCAGACAGCTTTAACAATTTTCAATTTGTGGCCCTTCCTGTTTTAGCTATTTCTCTTAATTCTATGCTATTCAAAGCAAATTAGATATTGTAGTATTTCATCAGTAAATATCTCATCAGAAAAATAAGGTTAAAAAAAAGAGAGAGACTATAAGCCGTGTACCAGTGGCTCATGCCTGTAATCATAGCTACCCAGAAGGCTGAGAACTAAGGATTACAGTTCAAATCCAGCCCAGATAGGAAAGTCCGTGAGACTCTGTCCTACAATTAACTACCAAAGTACAATTAACTACCAAATTAATCTACAATTAATTACTAAAGCCAGAAATGGAGCTGTGGCTCAAGTGTAGAGCATTAGCCTTCAGCTCTAAATCTCAAGGACAGCACCAAGCCCTGAGTCTCAAGCCCAGGAAGGCCTGGGGGGAGGGGGGGGAGGATGAAGCGGGGGGAGAGAGAACAGTATCATTATTAGCCCTGAATAAAAGTTATCAGTCACAAATGTCCAGTCTGAATTTCAATTTCTACTTATTTCATGTTTTCTCTGGTTATTTCTGGGAGCATCTAAAGTTCCACATAGTTCATTTCCATTTATCTCTGTCTTTTTTCTTCCACTTTATTTAATGAAAACATGATTTGTCTTTTTGAGACTCCAGAAGTCTGTGTGGATTTTGCAGTTCATATTCCAAAGTTTCTTGGAAATTACTGGATCTAAAACTTGATCATATCTAGGGTTTTTTTTTTTTTTTTGGCTTTTATAGCAAAAATGATTCATGGGTGATCCTCCATTCTTTTATCAAAGAGTATATATTATCTAGCTGGGTGGCCATGGCTCACATCTATAATCCTCCCACACAGAAAAGTCTGTGAGAATCCATCTCCAATTAGCCAGCAAAACACTGAGCTGGAGACATGGCTCAAGTGGTAGAGTGCCAACCATGATCAAGAAAGCCAAGCAAAAGAATGAGGCACTGAGTTCAAGCCCATGAATGGGCAAGAGATACATATAAGTTTTGCTTGCCTCTTTTTTGCTGGTGCTAAAAAGATTTTTTGGTAAGCCATGAGGCTTGAACTCAGGGCCTGGGGACTGTCCCTGAGCTCTTTTGCTTAAGGCTAGTGCTCTACCACTTTGAGCTACAGCTCCACTTCTGGTTTTCTGATGGTTAACTGGAGATAAGAGTCTCTGAGATCCTCAGATCTCAGCCTCTTGAGTAGCTAAGATTACAGGTGTGAGCCACCAGTGCCTGGCTAAAATGATATATACTTTGATTCATTCACTCATTACAGATTATAAAATGACATTCACCTATTAGCCCTTTTCTTCCATATGGAGAAATTTGCCTTTCCCATCCAATTGTGAATCAAGTACAATGGTTCGTGGTGAAAAGGCAGGACATATGCTCCATTCTTTCCAGCTTTCAATATAATGGGCTGGCTGGAGGCATGACTCAAGTGGTTGAGTACCAGCTGAACAAGCAAAAGAAGGGATGTTGGTTTAATAACTTTCTCCAGTGATGGCCAGTTAAGGTTGGCTTGTTTGGTAAATTTAGACATTTTTGCTAGATTCTATTCTCTGTAGCCATTTTTTTCTGTTAATATGTAAATAGTCCCATATTTGACCTTTTGAATTTGGCCTAAGTCTTCCCCTACATCCCCCCCCCCCCAGTATTATCCTGAAAAGAAACTAAGAATAATGCCTTTTAAAAACTATTTTGTCTATTTCTTATATGGATAGCTGAATATTTCAGGGCCTTGTGAATTTACAAAGGTCAATTTTTGTTTGGTGCCAGTACTGGGGATTCAACTAAGGGCCGCACACTCTTACTTGGATTTTTCTCTCTGCCTAGAACGCCTATCACTTGAGTCCCCCTGCTCCACTACCAGAGATAAGCATTGCACAGATTTTTCTGCCCGGGCTGGCTTTGAATCAGAATCTTCATATCTCATCAGCCTCAGTAGCTAAGATTATAGGTGTGAGCTACCGGCCTGGAATTGGGGTATCTGTATTTCATAGTAATGTTTATCTGCAATGCTCCATGGCCACATGGCCCCCAGGTTTTTGGATGTTTCTAGCAAAATACCTATCCATGACCCTTATGCTTAAAGATCAGTTTTGCTGGATCAAAATAAAATCTAGGGTCAGATATAGTGTGATATACCTGTAATCTCAGCTACCTAGGAGGTATAGATAGGAGGACCACACTCCTAGGCTGTCCCTGAACCACAGTACATGAGACCCTATCTGAACAATAACTAGAGCGAAACAAACAACAAACAAACAAACAAAAACAATGACAAAAATCACAAAAATTAATGACTGAACATGTGTGGCTTAAGAAGAAGAGAGCAAGTTGTGGAGGTGGGAGGGTAGGGGAAAAACAAAGGAGGAGGTAACAATGCTTGATAGGAAATGTACTCATTACCTTACTCATGTAACTGTAACCCCTCTGTACAGTATTTTTACAATTAAAAAAAACATATTAAAAAAAGAAGAAGTAGAGAGCAGGCTTAGCAAGCATGAGAGCATGAGGCCCTAAGTTCAAACTTTAATACCAACAATACAATCATACATACCTTAAGTTTTCTTTTTTTGAGAATCTTGAAAATGTCACTTCATTGTCTGCTATCATAAAATTTTACTATTAAAAAAAATCTGATGCTTGGCACTGGTGGCTCACACTTGTAATCCTAGCTACTCAGGAGGCTGAGACCTGAGAATCATGGTTTGAAGCCAGTCTGGGCAGGAAAGTCCATGGGACTCCTTCCTACAATAAATTACAAAAACAAAACACAAAAAGCCAGAAGTGGTACTGTGGCTTAAGTGGTAGAGCAAAAGCTCAGGGACAGAGCCTAGGTCGTGAGTTCAAGCTCCAGGACCAGCAAAACCAAATAAAAGATAAATCTTTTAAAGTACAACTCCTTCATTCAATTACTTAATTTTAAATATATATTTTTAAAATAACCTCTTTGATCATGTATGATGTCTACCTTTCATGCAATGAACACATTAGTGATAATAGTCCTAACATTTGTATTATGTGTTCATTTAATTCTAATAAAAGCTTTGTTAATTAAGACATAGGATTTTTGTTTTGTTTTGGGTTGTTTTCTTCTTTTCCTTCCTTCCTTCCTTCCTTCCTTCCTTCCTTCCTTCCTTCCTTCCTTCCTTCCTTCCTTTCTCTCTCTCTCTCTCTCTCTCTCTCTCTCTCTCTCTCTCTTCTTTCTTTCTTTCTTTCTTCCTTTCTTTCTTTCTTTCTTCCTTTCTTTTTCTGTTGTTATTGCTAGTCCCGGGGCTTGAATTTGGGGCCTGGGCACTGCTCCTGAGCTCCTTTTTGTTCATAGCTAGCACTCTACCACTTGAGCCACTTCCAGCTTTTTCTGTGATTAATTGGAGATGAGAGTGTCACAGGAACTTTTCTACCTAGTACTCAAGCTGGCTTAAAATGTGATCCTCAGATCTTAGCCTCCTGAGTATCTAGGATTATAGGCCTGAGATACTGCTGCCCAGCTACAGGGTTTTTTTTTTTCCTTTCCTGTTTGCATGCTTCGAAATTTTTGACTGATATTCATAAATGCTGCCCATAATAGTAGATAAAGAAATATGTATATGTGTGTGTGTTTGTCTTTGAAAACTATATATATATATTATATATATATATATATATGTCTTTGGGAAATATATGATATAATATATAAGTTAAATATAATATAAAATACATATAATAAATTAAATATAATTAAAAGAATCCTTTACTTAATCTAAAACTCCTTTTTTCTGTTTTTGAAACATAGACACACACGCACACATTCACACACATACATCACATTGTAGTGCTCAAGACCCTTTACTTTTGTCCTGCAATCATTTTATCTAGGTCACCTGTTTCTGTGACTCTCACTATACCTGTTATGCCTAGTTTGGGATTTACTTCTAATTAGGAATAGAAGACTTCAGTCCCAGAGAGAGTTTCATGTGCTTCATTTGGGGAATTCTTCATACCCATCATGTTTCCTTCTCCTTAGACTTTATCATCAGTTCACTATACTTCTTACTACCTTCACATGAACAAAATATATTAAAAATATCTTTCTGGTGCCTTGTCAACTTAAAGTGATCTGGCACACTTTCTGGAATGCTTACTTCCTACTACCACCCAACATTCCAGTACTTCCCATTTTCCCTTCCACACAGTTCCTCTTATGACACAGGACACACAGAAGCTGGATCATTTCTGTTTATTGTGGATAAGATGAATGATGCTTCAGTTTTGCTATCCCAGTTGCTTTGTTCCTACACTGTAATCCTAGCTATTCAGAAGGCTGAGATCTGCGGATCACTGTTTGAAGCCAGCCCCAGACTAGAAAGCACATGAAATTTTTTATCTCCAATTAACCACCAAAAAAAAAAAAAGCCAAAAGTATAGCTATGGTTCAAGTAGATAGAACACTAGCCTTAAATAAAAAAGTTCAGGACTAGTGCCCAGGCCCCAGGAATGGCATAAAATAAAACAAAACAAAACAGAAAAATCAGTATAGTTTTTGTAATACGTTTTAAATTATCTAGCAAGGTAGTTTCTGTTCATTTTTATTGTTATTATTAAGAAGTTGTACAAAAGAGTTACAATTCTATGATGTTTCTCTTCATTTTATTCAATGATGTCAACAAATCTTAGTATGGACTGTTAAGGCTATCAGAGTCTTAAGGATTATGTTATTCACATATTTAGCCTCCTACAAATGTTTTACACCCAATGATTTCACAGCCTTTGGAGAGACCTTTTTCTATTGTCAAAATATCCTATTAAGTTTCTTAGGTTGTAATTCTTTTAATTTACATCCATAGTCTGTATTCTAGAAATATTTTTTCTGGCTACTTTTCTTAGCAGAAATTAACAATTAGGAGTATAAAATATGACCAGGTATGGTGGTACACATTTGAAATCCCAGATTCTTGGGAGGCAGAAATTAAGAGGATCATAATTTGATGTTAACCACAGCCAAAGGTTAGTTAAGACTCCATCTCAACCAAAAAACCAAGATGGTGTGTTCTAATAGCCCCAGATTCTGGGAAGCAGATGTTGGAAGATGGTCCTAAATAGTAACATGAGACTCTATCTAAAACTAAGTGAAACAAAAAAGGGCTGAGGGAATGCCTTCAGGGGTAAAGACCAGCTTAAGAAGCATGAAGCCCTGACTTCAAACCCTAGTACCCCCAAGGGCGGGGGGGGGTGAGATGCATTCAGCAAATTAATTTTTTTGGAGCACTAATTACTACTAAAATTTTCTAGGCGGTACTGATGTTCTGACTCCAATTAATATTAAGCGTTGAACAATAAATAATCATCTGAGCTGAAAATCATTTACATTTGCAATATGCCATGTGCTCTGTTCCGTGTTTTACATGCTGTTACTAAATGATTCTACCCAGTATCCTCTCAGCAGTCCCAGCATTAGTCCCACTTTCCACATGGAAACTGAGGAACTATCAACTTATAAACCATTTTCCAGAGATCACACAGCTAGACTAGAAGTGGAATTCAATGTGATCAGCTTCACAGGTCGTAACTTCAAAATAATAGGATGCAACTATTTTATTGTCAAGAATCATCTGAAAGACATGATCAATATCTTCTGTGGCTGCTTAGTTCCAAAAGGTAAGAGAGATAGAAGAAATGCATCCCTGGCCTGGTAACTGTACTTCTAGAAAGCTTCTCCCACTCTGTGATTGTGATTGACATATCACCCTTCGTCCCTATTAGGGAAGGATCTGAGGAAGTGTTTCCCAGAGCTAGAAATCCTTCTGAGTTTCTAATGGACATTATACTTCAAAATACGAGGCACAATGGCTTCTGACATTATTTTATCCTTCAGAAGATCTTGCATCATCACTTCAGCAATTATACTCTTAAGAATGCCACTAATGACTTCCATCAGAGAGCCTGCTGTGCCCCTGAATGTAAATTCTTAAAAATATGGATTATCCTATACGTATACTAGTTATTGCAAATAAGGAAAGCCATGGGGCCTAAATTTCTTTGGGACTGACTTACTTCACTTAATATGATTTTTTTCTAGGTCTTTCCATTTCCTAACAAATGAGGCAGTGTCGTTCTTTCTGATGGAAGTATAAAATTCATATATATATATATATATATGATATGGTTTCCCTAGCTTAGCTATGGTGAATAATGCTGCAATAAACATAGTTGTGCTGGTAGCTTTAGTATGGCCAAGTTTGCCTTCATTTGGGTATATGTCCAAAAGTGGGATTGCTGGATCATAGGGGAGGTCTATGTGTAGTCTTTTCAGGAACCTCCATACTGCTTTCCAGAGTGGTTGAACAAGTTTACACTCCCACCAACAACACAGTAGGGTGCCCTTTTGGCCAGAGCTGAAAAGCTCAAACGTTATGTCCGTATGATATATAAGTTGATGCTAAGGGAAATCAACCCCAAGATATGGACACAACATGTCTGTCTTTGTTGTTGCTTTAAATGTACTAGGTAATTTTTTTTTGTTTCCTTTGTATGTTCTTTCCCCTATGGTATCTCCCCTGTTGTCACTGTACTTGATTTTGGTACCTTGCATCTTGTGTATACATTTGTCTAATCTGGGGAGGGGAAGGGAAATAACAAAACGGTGAAACAAGAACACAGGATGACCGATTGCAACAACGAGACCCACAGGACAGGATATTGGAAACAAACTTCACAACTTGGGGTGTGGGGGGGCAAGGGAAGCGAGAGTGGGACAACAACAAGGAAAGGGGTAACAATGATCGACGAGTAATGTACTCATTGCCTTACTCATGTAACTGGAACCCCTCTGTACAGCATCTTTACAACCAGATTTCTTAAAAAATGAATTATCCCCATGGACCCCAGGGGAGAGAGGCCAGGGGAACATGATCATCCTAACCAGATGGAGAAAGAAGAACCAAAAAAACTTGCCTGGGCTCCTGCTCCTGGACGATGGCCTGACCCTCTCTTTCTCAGTCCGGTTCTACCATCAGATCTCTTCACCTTTCCCTGGGCCTGAGCTGTGGTTTGCATCCATCCATAGCGGTGATGGTGACGTATTGGTGACCACCACCAGTGGGAATGCCTAATGCGTACCGATGACATCATCCAACCTCCGTCACTTCCCGGTAAGACTTGGTGGCGCATGCGCATGCCATCATCCAACTCCCCACCCCTCCCATCCCCATCCCAGAGCATCTTGAGAACAGGGTTAAGCTTTCTGATTTTTTGGAGGCTTAGTACAACACTGTCCAGGAATACTCATTTAAATGATGTGCAAATTGATTTTCATCTCCCCAGTTTTTGGCGACAGTTGACTCTACTTAGCCAAAAGGCACAGCCTTGAAAGCAGATTTCACCATCAGATACTTGGAAAGCTGGACTGGCCACACAAGTGAGTGAGGCAGGCTTGCTCAGGGCCTCACTTGCTCAGTGGCCCTCGACCTCCCACCACTGTCGCAAAGTGCAACTCTAGAACCCTTAGACTTCTCAAGTCTTCCAGTATTTTATTTTTAATGAGAAACTGGAAACCTGAACGGACTATTTTTTTTAAAAAAAAGGATTTGTAAATTCGATATTGTGTAAATAAAAACGCCCTGCAGTTTCATCACTGGTCAATTCTTGTCATACTCCTTCATGTGTGCAGAAAACTTATCTGATCAGCACAGGGAGGAAAAACAAATCACGTATGAGAAGACAGTGGTAGCCAGGCACTTGTGGCTCATGCTTGTCATCCTAGCTACTCAGGAGGCTGAGGTCAGAGGATCATAGTTCAAAGCCAGCAGTTGCAAGACTCTTATCTTCAATAAACTACCTAAATAAATAAAGCAAGCAAAAAGTGGTAGAGTGCTAGCCTTAAGCAAATACAATCCCAGGGCTTGAGTTCAAGCCTTAGGTATGTACCAGAAGGGGGAAAAAAAGTGATATAACAAAATGTTTTCAAATCTTTGTTGAATCTGTGAGGTACCTGGCATTGTGCTGGCTGATGAGGACATAATGCTGGCTGATGATATAATGGAATGGGAGGACAGAATCTGGGCAGTATTTTTGCTGTAGTGATGTCAAAGGTGGCAAACAGACAAGTTACATCAAAATGAAAGTTCAGACAGAAACATGCCATGTGGTTTCAGTGACTCATGGAAGTGCTGCTTTGGAAACTGACATCATCACAGCATGAGCAGATGGGAGGGAACCAACACTGTTAGTCCTACCTCAGGTCCTTCATCTGAAGGAAGGAAGGAAATGATCCCCCAATGTTTGCTTCATGGGATTCTGACACAGACAGGAGTCAGGGCAATAACAGAAGTGACAGCAACTCTAAACAGCACAGCATAGAGTCAGAAGGGCTACCCAGGGAAAAGAAGGAAGCAATTTGCTACTTTGTTGGGGGGGGTGGGGAGGGTAGAGTCATCCCTTCCTATCATAAAGGTAAACAAAGAAAAGTGACAGTAATTCTGATCATAACAGCAGAGTATTGGCCCTCACTGGAGGAGAATGGCATTATTATTTTGCTGATGGTGGTGGTTGTGGAGCTTGAACTCAAGGCCTGAGCTTTTTCACTCAAGGCTAGAACTCTTACCACTTTGAACCATAGCACCACTTCTGGCTTTTTGGTGATTCACTGGAGATAAGAGTCTCATGAACTTTCCTGCCCAGGCTGGGTTTGAACCTCAATCCTCAGAGGTCATGACAGATGCCACAATAAACCCCAGTTTCAGCAGGTTTTAATTCTGTGGAGGCTAAGGTCTTAGTACTTTTGTTAACCTGAATCCATTTCAAAATAGTCCAGCTACCTTGATGACCTGCTACTGGCTGGCTAGACTCTTAAGACACTCGGAGGCAGAAGTGACATCAATCAAAAAGTGAATAAGTAATTGGGTGTCAGTGGCTCAAGCCTGCAGTCCTAGCTACTTAGCTAGGAGGCTGAGAGCTGAGGATCACAGTTCAAAGCCAGCTTACACAGGAAAGTCAGGTGAGACTCCAATCTCCAAAGAACCAACCAAAAATCAAAAGTAGTGTTGTGGCTCAAAGTGGTATAGAGTGCTAGGCTTGAGCAAAAGAGAGCCCAGGCTCTGAGATCAAGTCCTACAACCAACCTCCCCCAATAAAAAAAAGAATAAAGAACTTGCTTTTGAGTTACCGTATAACTAGACCCAAATTATCTATATCACTAACACTCTGTAACCATAAAAAAACCTTTTCCTATGAAAGTTTACTACATAAAATTGGAAGAGACAACTGTTAGACCAGATGTGCAGACATCAACATATGGACAACGTGAAAGGAAATATGACAAATCCAAAGGAGAACCAGGCATCTCCAGAAATAGTTCCCAATGTGAATGGAACCTATGAAACGATTGAAAATAAATTAAAATACTGATCATAGGGAAACTCAGCAAGATGCAAGAAATTACAGTAAAACAGTACAAAAGAAATGAGGATGGTTCAGGATACAAATAAATAATACACCAAAAAGAACTCATTAGAAAAAAATCAGAAATCTTGGAAGTTTACATTTTAATTAGCTGAATAAAAATACTGTGGAAAGCTTCCACAGTGGATTAGAACAAGTAGACAAAAGAATTTCTGAACTTGATTAGAAGTCATTTGAATTAATCCAGTAAACTAAGACGTGAACGTTATTAACAATGCATAAAGAGCTGAGTGTTTGAGGCTCACACTTGTAATCCTAGCTCTTCACGAGGCTGAGATCTGAGGATTGTAGTTTGAAGCCAGCCCAGACAGGAAAGCCTGTGAGATTCCTATATCCAATGAACCATCAAAAAGCCACAAGTGAAGCTGTGGCTCAAATGGTAGAGTACCAGCATCAAATGGAAAATCTAATAGTGCCCAGACCCTGAATTCAAGTTGAATATTCCCACTCTCCAAATAAAAGCATGAAGAAAGCCTACAAGATTTATTGAATAGTGAAATTATATAAATATTTACATTATACGAATAGTAGAAGGTGAAGGAAAGCATTGGAAATATACTATATATAATATGTATAATATATGACATATAATATATTATACATATTATATTATATCCTATATTTATATATATTATATATTTATATATAATATAATATACTTTACATTATATATTATGCTATTATATGGTATATATAGTATATAATATGTATCATATATAATATATAATATAGTCATATATAATATATTCATGTATAATATAGTATTTAATATAATATATATAATAATTCAATCCTCCCTAATCTTCAAAGAGATAAGGATATCTAAGTACAAGAAGCTCAACAGACCAATATAGAGTGTCATCAAGGTATATATGACAGTGAAAATGTCAACGGTGCAAGACAGAGAATTCTACAAACAGCAAAAGTGTGAAATGCTCATAATGGATTGCAGATGGCTTAGAGGGAAAAATGAAAGGGAGTAATCAATTCAAAATACTGAAAGAAAAAGCTCTGAGTTCAAGCCCCAGGACTGGTTAAAGAAAGAGAGAAACAGAGAGAGAGAGAGAGAGAGAGAGAGAGAGAGAGAGAGAGAGAGAGAGAGAGAGAGAGAGAGAGAGAGAGAGAGAGAGAGAGAGAGAGGGAAGGAAGGAGGGAAGAAGGGAAAGGAAAGGAAAACACAAACATGTATATCTGTGAGATTTCTACAAAGTTTACAGCAATCATTGCACACAGCATCAAAATAAAAAGATCTCCAACAACCCAATGGTTGAATAGCAACAAAACTCAAAATTTGTAGAAGGGTAGATGTTACAATGATCAGAACATAAATGAATAAGATTGAAACTAAGACAAATAACAAAGACCAATGAAACAGAGGTGGTTTTGGAAAAGTTAAAATGAATAAGCCTTCAGCTAAATTAACCAAGACCAATTAAGAAAGAGAATTCAGATCAATAAAAACCAAGGTGTTATTGCCAATACCATAGAAATATCAAGCATCATGAGGAACTAATAGAAACTACTGTAGGGCAATAAACTGAAAACCTAGAAGAAACAGAAAAGTTCTTGAACACATACAGGATGCAAATGGTGACACTGATTAAGATGTATTTTACACATACATTGACATGCTCAATAGAAACCCCATTGTGTAACTATTTAAGGATAATTAAAAATAGATGACAAATGAACAAAAAAAATATTAGCACCACAGTCATGTCATTGTTTTTCAATTAGGTTTAGATTCTGCATATAAAATAAATCTCTTGATATGTGTCTCTCTGGTCTGATTGGTTTTGCGTACACAATGCAAACAAAATAATTTCATTTTTCTTTATAGCTCAATAGAGACACACTTGGGTGAGCAGAATATTAAAATTGTCAAAAGGGGGCAAGAGGGAATTTTAAAAAAAGATAGTCATAGAAGGGGTGAAATTAATCAAAGCACATTGAATTCAAGTATAGATGTATCATAATGAAACTGCCATATGCAATTAATAAGCACCAATAAGAACATTGGAAAAGGATTTCTGAAAGCCAAAAGGTGAGGTTTCATTTCCTTTCAGATAAATAACTTTGTATCTTAGGAAACTAAGCGTATCTTAACCTTTCAAAAACAGCATCCCCACTGAGACTTAGAAGAAGATGCAGAAGCATTGCTAAATAGAGACTCAGTTGTGTGTTCAGGTAGACTGCTCACGCACTGAAATTTTTCATAACATTCTATGGAGAAGTCTTTGATGATAATTAGGATGGTCATTTTATAAGGCCAAGAAGCTTAACTAGCTCACTCAGGATAAATAGCAAGTGGCCAACCCATGATACAAATTAGATTTGACTCAAGTGTAATGAACTCCAAAGTCTAGGTAATTTCACATTAATCAATAATAATAATAATAAGACAATATGATATTACCAAGTATTTGCTCGGTGCCAATTAGGGTTCTAAGCAATTGGTTCTAAGTGAATTCCTCAGTTATTTCTCATGATAATCTTATGAGGTACTGTTATTAGTTTATTTTGTAGATGAGGAAACAAAAGTTTGGTATTTTTTCCCTAGGGTTTGTTACATACACAGCTTAGGTATAGAATTTATATGAAGAGAGAAGTTATTTTTTATTTTGTATATCTGTCCATCTCATTTGTCAATCTGTGAGTCTATGTACTTATTTGCTTGTATTGGAGCTTGAATTTGAGGCCTGGTACCTGTAGCCTTTTCTGCTCAAGGCTGGTGCTCTACCACTTAAGCCACACATTCACTTTTGGCTCTTTGCGGTTAATTGGATATAAGAGTCTCTTGGATTTATCTTCCTCGGTTAGCTTTGAATTGCAATCCTCAGATCTTAGGTCTCCTGAGTAGCTAGGATTACAAACTCGAGCCACCAGTGCCCTGGTTATAATTTTTAATTATACATATTTATGGCATAAAGTATGATAATGATGCATTTATATTATATGTATAATCAAATCAGAGTAGTTAACATTTCCATTTCCTTCATATACTGAAAATCTTTCTTTCTTTCTTTCTTTCTTTCTTTCTTTCTTTCTTTCTTTCTTTCTTTCTTTCTCTTTTTTCTTTTCTTTTTTTTTTTTTTGGTGTTGGTTCTGGGGCTTGAACTTAGGGCCTGGGTGCTGTCCTTGAGCTTTATTTGTTCTACCACTTGAGCCACAGCTCCACTTCAGGTGTTTTGGTGGTTCATTAGAGATTTAAAAAAAAAAGTCTCCTGGACTGCCCTGCCTAGCCTGACTTTTAACTGTGACCCTCCTATCTCAGCCTCCTGAGTTGCTAGGATTATAAGCATGAGCCACTGGTGACCGGCTGAAAATTTTTTTGATTAACATACAAGCACAGTAGTAAGATCACAGTGCACAGTTGCTTGTCAGTGACTAGGAGAGAGGAAGGCTCCAACATGAAGCCACAGAAAGGAGACTGGAGGGTGCGTTGGGAAGGAAGTAGAAGTCACCCCATATGTGCAGACTGTCAGGTCAGAGAGCTCATGGCCTCTAGAAGAGCCTGACAGCCTGACTGGGCTTGACCAGAGAAAAATCAAAATACAGTTGATCTACACTTTGGGCCCAAACAAGGGAACTCAGAGTCCTTACATGCCTTTTTTTGTGTGTATGTCAGTCCCTGGGCTTAGACTCAGGGCCTGGGTGCTCTCCCTGAGCTTTTATGCTAAAGGCTAGCACTCTACCACTTGAGCACAACTCTAGTTCCAGGGTGTGTGTGTGTGTGTGTGTGTGTGTGTGTGTGTGTGTGTGTGTGTGTGTGTGTGTGTGTGTGATTCATTGGAGATAAGAGTCTCATAGACTTTCCTGCCTGGGCTGGCTTTGAACCATGATACTTAGATCTCAACTTCTGGAGTAGCTAGGATGACAGACATAAACTACCAGTACAGGGAGTGATATGCTTTTTGTAGTGTTTGGACAGTTGAGATCAGCTGATGAAGACTACTAGTTTCAGCTTGCCTCCATCTGCTCATACACTTAGCACAGTCTTTCTTTTATAAGCAGGGCTATGATGCACTCTGAAGTGCTTAGAAACTACAGTCTGATCCTAAGAATCAGATTAGTAAAGGCATCATAAATTCACAAGAAAGCTCTTCCTTAAAAGTTTTTCGATTAGTTCCATTTGGACAATCACCCCAATCACCCTGTCCCCTTATTCCTCCCAAAGAACATCTAGTCCCCCAAATTAAAATCACCGTCGTAGACAGCTGGGCTCTCATGAAGGAAATTTCCAAACACAATGAATGCCCTGGCTCCCCTTGACAACACTAGGAGCTTGTCAGCTTGTGGCCTGTCAAGGAATTGTTCCCCCCTTCTGTACTAATGTAGAAAGAGAACAAGTTCAGTGCAGAACCAGGGGATGGAAGTAGGCTCCTTGTAGCATAAGAGACCAGATTCAAGAAGGCTCAATAAATAGGATAAGGTAGCTTGTTCCTTCCGTGGTTTTGGTTTTTCAAAGATTGCCTGTAGTATTTCCATAAGATGGGGGAACAATCTGCAATCACACTTGGGCCAACAGGCATCCACTCCTGGCCATGTCACTGATCAACTTGCTAGTGTTTTATCAATTCATCTTTTAGATCCTTTCCTTCCCTTCCCTTTCCTTCTTTTCCTCTCTTCTCTTCTTCCCCCCCCTTCCCTCCCTTCCCTTCCTTTCTTTTTCCTTCTCTTTTTCCTTCCTTCTTCTTTTCTTTGGGCTAGGCTATCTTCAGATTTCTAGGCTCCAGTGATCTTCCTGTCTTAGCATGAATCTGGATCTGGATCTGGGACTACAGGTATTCTCTAATAGCCTCACTGCCGATTCCATCCCCAGCTAGCTTTCTTGTTTTGTATTCTCCTTATCTTTGACTCAAGGAAATTAGATTGCTGCATCTTTGTTTGTTTTTGGCTGATAATTGAGGTCTGAACTGGTGACCTCATACCTGCTTGAATTAACTTGCGTGACTGGTACTCTACCACTTGAGCCATGCCTCTGGTCCAGATTTTTGCTGGATATTTTGGAGATGATGTATCTGGGGGTTTTCTGTCAGAGCTGATTTCAAATCATAATCTTCTGATCTGAGCTTTCTGAGTAGGGATTACATGTGTGAGCCACTGGCAGCTGGCTGGAATTGATGTGCCTTTGTTACCTTCTAGCCCACTCTAGAATGATGCTGGTCCCGTGTATTTTTAAGGTCAATGTAGACTGTTCAGTGACTTACGTTTTTCAGAGAAAGGAGGAAAATGTTTGGATCAAAAGGGGAAAATATTCTATAAAACACTGAATTTCTGGCCATAGTACATACTGAACATTCAATTAATTAACTTCTTATCTGGCTGCTTGGCATAGAGCCTTTATTTATAAGCCAATTTTCCCTGAAGGTAAAGTGAATCAAAGGCTCCATTTTAATCATAAACAAAACACCTGAACATTCCACTATAAATTTTCAAGCACAGTCCAAGCGAAGTAGTATGTCTCCTTAAGAAATAGAGAGTCAGGTCAAAGAAACAGGTGACAGAGCAGGGTTGGTTCTGTTATAAAAAAAAACTCTGCTGGTTGTTTATGAGGAAGAAACTTATCTTTCTAGCCTACCATCTTGCCAGAGAAGACATGAATTGGGGGTGTGATTACCCAGGTTTATGATGCCACAGGCACATAATATATGCTCAAGAAAACCAGTAACAATATGAGTCCTGTTGAGCCAGGACTCATTCCTTGCCAGGCCTTGGGCTAAACCTTTTTTTTTGCATTGATTTTATTGAACAAGCCCCTATGGGAGAAGTAGTATTATTTGATACAGTTTATAAGTAAGGAAATTGGAACTGTGGTATGTAAAGTAAATTTCTCCTTCCTGGTGAATAATGAATGAATCACGTGAGGTATTCTCTCATCTAATAAATAAATAAATAAATATTTAAATAAATAAATAATTATTAGAGGCCTAACTCTGGGCCTGGGCACTGTCCCTGAGCTCTTCAGCTCAAGGCTAGCACACTACCACTTGAGCCATAGCACCACTTCCGGCTTTTTCTGCTTATGTGGTGCTGAGGAATCGAACCCAGGGCCTCATGCATGTAAGGCAAGCATTCTACCAGCCACCTTGCCAGCCCATCTAATAAATATCTATTGAGTGTTGACTATAAGTTCTGACACCTTTTAATTTACTTGGGATATATCAGTGAATAAAATAAAAGACATCCATCCTCAATGAATTTGTACTGAAGTGGCGATTGATAAAGCATGAACAATAAACATAACTTAGGAAATAAAATAGAATAGTGGAGTGTGACTCCTTCACCGCCTGACCCCCCAACAGAAAGGAAAGAGGGCTGAAGTAAGAAAAAAGAGAGCTCAGAAGTAGAGTGACTGCCTAGAAATTGAGAGGCCCTGAGTTCAAATTCTAGTATCACCCCAAAATAAATAAAATAAATAAACAGCAAGTTAAAGCTACTCAGTAGGGCTCTGAAAGAAGCCAGAGAAAGAGAGAGAGTGAATCAATTGCTACCAGAAATGACATAGGTCATAGGAAAGGAAACAATGGGAGTGAGACCCTGTCGTGTCTTGTATTGACTTAGTCTAGGCTTTCCTGAAAACAGAGCATGCATGATAAGGTTTGGGCAGAGATAACTTATTTGGGATATGATCACAAGGAACAGGAATGAGGTAAAGGGAAGAGCAAGAAATGGAATTGGGGCTGGGGGACAGTGGTTCATACCTGTCATCCTAGCTACACAGAAGGCTGAGATCTGAGGATGATAGTTCAAATCTAGCCTTGGCAGGGAAGTCTGTGAGACTCTTATCTCCAATGAACCACCAGAAAATCAGAAATGGTGCTTTGGTAGAATGCTAGCCTTGAGTGGAAAAACTCAGGGATAACACCTAGGCCCTGAGTTCAAGCCCCAGGATTGACAAGGGAAAAAAATACAAGAGGAGACAGTGGGGTGGGGAGAAACAAAAATAAGTATCTCATGAAAGAGCTTCCTTTCTCCTATGAGAACTACTCAGCAATAAGCACTGTGAAGATCATGGGATCAAAGTGTTTCAATTCCATTGGCTAAAGGTTTCTTTCAGGGGTGGCGACTCATCTGAGGTACACGTGAATTCAAGTTCAATGATCCTTGGGAGTTGATCTAGAGCCCAGGGACATAAATGCTCAGGAAAGGAGGGCCAACCCATAAGTAGGACACCATCAACATACCTGACCCTGACTACCATACTGTAGCTGACAGCTGGTAAGCTATAGGCAATTGAGGCAAGGTTCACAGAGATCTGTTGCTGGTTCTGCCCACTCTCATGACTCCATTTGGCAGAACGTAAGAGAAAGCCAATGGCAAGGCAATCCTGGAAATAGTTCAGAATCTCAGAGCCAATTCCGTGGAGCAGGATCTTGTTTCTTTTATTTGTGCCCATCCTGGGCCTTGAACTCAAGACCTAGCATTATCCCTGAGCTTTTCTTCCCCAGCCCAGTGCTCTGCCACTTTAAGCTATGACTCTACTTCCAGCTTTTTGCTGGGTTCATTGTAGATAAGAATCTCTCAGACTTTCCTGCCTGGGCTGGCTTTGAACCAGTATCCTCAGATCTCAGCCTCCTGAGTAGCTAGGGTAACAGGCATAAGCTACTGGTGCCCCGCTGAGCACCTATTTCAAAAGGCAATTAGAAGCTCACAGTCATGAAATACATAATCAGCACAATATCTAACTGGAGATATTCCTAGATCATTGAATCTAAAAATCAGGAGAGCCTTCCCCTATGAAGTGTATAATAAAGATGATATATAAACTGAAGATGGAATGAGATCATTAAAGAGTGAAAATAGGTGTTAAAGGGACATTCATTCCATCCTTAGGAGGACTAAAAGAAAAGCAGAAATGAGTGGAATATAGGAAAAAAAAGTTAGATTTAATCAGGCTGTGTTTTATCATGCTACAGAAAGGGAGAAGAGAATTGAGGAATTGACTATCTTTAAATTGATAGAGGGTAAGGAGTTGGTGAAGACAACCAAGGAAAGAAGTAAGAGAGTATTTGGAACACTCCATTACTTGGAGTGCCTTGAAGGTTTTACTAACAATTAGTGGGTCAGCATTACAGGCTTGCACTAAAAAGAGGGGTGGGGTGCAGTGGTCCAAAAGTAGTATGCTTTGACATGTAAACAATGCCAAGTGTACAGATTCTGAATTGAACTTCTGTAAATCTGGAAAAGTTAAAGCATTGAATTTCAAGTTTCCTGGTTTGAGTTTTCCTAATAAGTGCACTGTTCTGGTCCGTGTGAATGGCTACAAATTTAGACTCATTAAAAAAAAATTCAGGGGGCTGGGAAGGTAGCTCAGTGGTAGAGCACTTGCCTTGCATGCCTGAGGCCCTGGGTTTGATTCCTCAGCACCACATAAGCAAAAAAAAAAAAGCCAGAAGTGGTGCTGTGGCTCAAGTGGTAGAGCACTAGCCTTGAGCTGAAGAGCTGAGGGACAGCGCCCAGGCCCAGAGTTCAGGCCCCACGGCCGGACCCAAAAAAAAAAATCAGCTTAGCCACTCAACCCACCCATTTGAAAACAAAGAGTCAATTGTGAGGCATATAAAGAAGAGAATATCATTTTATTTGGTCATGCATCAAGATTATGAACATTTCATGCTGGTTTTTACCTAAGTTCCTTTGATGACCTTGAAATGCCCTTGGAAAAGGACTAGGGGGTAATCTGTAGTCCCGCAGCAGCAGAAGCACCATTTTCTAATGAACTCAGCATGCTTGCCTTTGAAGAGAAAGCCAGTTCGAGGGCTCAAAACAAAACAAAAACAAAAACAAAACTTGAACAGGCATCCTGTACGCATAACTCAGGAACTCAGCATTCCATTGCAAACTGGTGTGAATTGAGCTAAAGATTAAAAAAAAATAAAAATAAAAATCAGATTACAATTTTTCTCCTTGTTATCCCATCCCCTAGCTTTTACACCAAGAGGCTACTGCCTCTGAGCTCCAGGACTCTTATGCTTATTGCAATTGATCTAGCTCACAACTTCTCAAAGTACAGATTATCGTTTGATATTATTCCTACTTCTAAAGTGGTTTGGGGGATGTAATTCAACTGTTTATTTTTGGGGGTGGGGGGGTGGCGTTATTGTTTTGGTTTGGTTTTGGTCCTGTGGCTTAAACTCAGGGTCTGGGCACTGTCCCTGGGCTTGCTTTTTGCTCAAGGCTGGCACTTTACCACTTGAACCATAGCTCTGCTTTTGCTTTTTGCTGGTTCCTTGGAGACAAGAGTCTCATGGACTTTCCTGCTTGGGCTGGCTTCAACTGTGATTCTCAAATCTCACTTCCTGAGTAGCTAAGATTACAGGCATGAACTACTATGCGTGGCTAATTTAGCTGTTTCAAGTTTGTCATTTCAAGCTACTAATAACCCAACTTTAGCCTACTTGGGTTTTTTGTTTTTTGGTTTTTTTTTTTTTGCCATTACTGACTTATTACTACATCAATTTCTCCCAAGCTAAGTTCCTGACCCTATTCATTGATGACCAGCACTTTACTAATTTGATAACAAATTGTATTTTTCCCCCTGTCTCCCATGAAGGCTTTTCAATCTACCCCTCCAAATACCTAATTTCAATGTAAACTCTGAGAACTGGTGAAAGTTCATTTTTCTTTTCATGCTTTTATGTTTTTTGCTACGTACTCCATACTTCTGTGACAAACTCATTTAGGGAGTCATTCTTATCACAAGCTTCATATCAAAGAAAGACCACTTTATGTCTATCCCAGAGCTCAAGAAAGGCAGCAAAGATGAGGCGGGAATGGGCAAAGCTGAAAGTCCACGGAGAGAAGAGATCCAGGGTCCATGTGTAAGCCCTGGGACTCAACCATGCTGATGATACACTCATGGTTTCTACCACAGGGTGTAGGAAGGGGTACAGAAAAGCACATGTGCTACATTCCACTAGAGTTAAATATGGAGTTGGGTTCTCAAGTTCACCTTCATGTTTGAAAATTCACCGAGGAGACTGCAGAACTCCGAGAAGCAATGATATTCAGGATTGCATTCATGATTGCTGTGGATTACATGTAAAGAATCCAGATTCTACTACTTAAAGATAAAAATTAAAACCATTTATAATGGTGCACTAGCAGACGAGCTCTTTAATGAAGATGGCTAGTGTTAGGTTTTCAAAGAAGAGGTTGAGTAAGAAGTACACCACGCACGTGGTATTCAGGTAAGGGGTAGGTTTATTCATCGTTCTGGCTGGCACCAGGCCATGTTGGCCCTCCATGCAGCTGGGAGAGAGCGTCTGGCCCTGGGCTAGGCCTTATCTAGGGTAGGGGTGGGGAAAGGTGTGGCCAGGTAAAGGGAGGTGGGACCAGGTGGGAGAAAGGTGTGGCCACATCAGATCCAGATGTGACCTCAGAGGATGCAGATGTGACTTCTTTCAGGTGTGCCAGTTGCCTAGGTAATGCAGGTACTAGGCGGTGTCTGCTTGCCATCCAGGAGTGGACCTTACAGCTGGTTAGTGCTTTAACAAATGCACCCTTGTCTTCCTAGCATTTTATTATTTTTCTCAGTCGCAGAGCTTGAACTCAGGGCCTAGACTCTGTCCCTGTGCTGTTTTGTTTTGCTCAACAGTGTTTTGCTCTACCACTTTGAGCCACAGCTCCCCTTTTGGCTTTTTGGTAGTTAATTGGAAATAAGAGTCTCACCAGACTTTCCTGTCTGGAGTTGGCCTTGAACCACAATCCTCAGATCTCAGCCCCTGGCATAGTTAGGATTGTAGGCTTGAGACACCAGCACTTTTTTGAAGAACTATATTTACAGTAACATTATACTGAACCAAATATTACATAATGACTCTCTGAGGTGTTACTCTTTTCAGCAAAATACATAATGTTGATGTTTTTCTATCATGTTCCCTGTCTAGTAAGAACAAGATATGAATACAAAAATGCAAAATACAAAACTAAAAGAGAGAGAGAATACAAATTCAAGACAAATGAAGGAAGGAAGTACATGGCTAGGAAAGAGCCCAGAACAAACAAAGTGCAAGCTACCATCAGAAGCACACAGGTAGCACCTCATGTTCCAAGAAACACTGGACAACAACACTACCAAAGTAGTGTCAACTTGGGAAATCTACCTGATCTTTGATGTCCAGGAGTCTTTTTTTTGTGTGTGAAAATACTGTACAGAGGGGTTACAATTTCATGGACAAGATAATGAGTACATTTCTTATCAAGCATTGTTGCCTCCTCCTTTGTTTCCTCTTCCCACCCCTTCCCATCTCCCCCACCACCCTCAGTACCTCCCTCCTACCCCGGCCAAAGTTGTAAAGTTCATTTTTCTACATAACAACTTGTACATCTCATTGTTGCAATGGGTCCACCTGTATCCCTATTTAAATGATTTGTTTTTGCCCTTCCCCTCCACAAATTGTACCAACACCAAATACAGTGAGAGCAGGGGTATACCGTGGGGGAGGGACATACAAAGTAACAAAGAAATAATCTTATAAATGTGTTAGAAACAATCATATGAAAGAAAAAAACATGACTGGCCTACATGAAGAATCCTGGACTAGTATATGTCTGAGACAAGCAGAAAACGTCAGATAAGTTGATGTTAGGTAAAATGAACCCCAAGATACGTATTCAAATGTTTTTTCTTTCATGTGATTGTTTCTAACACATTTATAAGATTATCTTCTCATTCCTTAAGGCCATTCCCTAAGAGGTCACAGGAGTATAATATAGCCTACGTGAATGAAAGCCATCACTGACCACCAATCACATATTTAGTGTAAATACTTGGCATAGACCAGGTCTCTAGGTATACAAGGACACAGTTATCAGGTAGGCTTTTCCTAGGTTGCAGCAGGTACGTGCCATGAAGCAGTCAAGGACTAGCCTTGAATACATTTAGACAACTTGTGGTTGGGGAAAACTCAGATCTGTTCACACCTCCAGTTACAGGTGGATTTCTAGTGCTGTGGTGAGAAATCAAAAAATATCAAATAACACCCTGGGTTCTCAAAGACCACCAGCATGGGTGGAAGTTGGGTCCACATTTATGGAGTCTAAGCCTTATGAGCTACAGTCAAACTTTAGTGTCTATAATATTTTTTTAAAGAATTCTCTCTCCTAGAAATGGACTTGTGGTTCAAGTAGTAGAGTGTTAACCTTAAGCCCACAAGCTAAAGTCTAGGCCCTGAGTTTAAGCCCCAGGATCCGCAGATAAAAGGAAGAAAGGAAGGAAAAGGAAGGAAGGAAGGAAGGAAGGAAGGAAGGAAGGAAGGAAGGAAGGAAGGAGGGAGGGAGGGAGGGAGGGAGGGAGGGAGGGAGGGAGGGAGGGAGGGAAGGAAGGAAGGAAAGAAGGAAGGAAGGAAGGAAAGCAGGAAGGAAGGAAGGAAAGAAGGAAAGAAGGAAAGAAGGAAGGAAGGAAGGAAGGAACGAACGAATTCTCATTTTTGATTTCTGATTTTGGCTTTTACTATTTGATCTAGAATGTGATGTGGTGATCTAAGCCATATTCCTGCCATATTCTAAGCCTTTTTCCTGTGGTTCAAGTGGTAGAGCACCAGCCTTGAGCAAAAAAAGCCAAGTGAAAAGTGCTGGTGTCTCACTGCCTATAACCCCAGCTACCACCCCAGCTACTCAGAAGGCTGAGTTCTAAGGATCTTGGTTTTAAAGCCAGCCCAGACAGAAAAGTCATTGAGACTCTTACCTCCAATAAATTATTCAGAAAAGGGCAGGCACTCATGGCTCATGCTGGTAATCCTATCTACTCAGGAGGAATGAAGTTCATAGCCAGCCTGGGCAAGAAAGTCCATGGGACTCATTTCTAATTAACCAACCGAAAAGCGGAAGTGGTGCTGTGGCTCAAATGGTAGAGTGCTTGCCTTGAGCTGAAGAGCTCAGGTACAGTGCCCAGGCCCAGAGTTCAAGCCCCACAACAGACCCCCCCCCCTCAAAAAATACTCAGAAAAGGCCAAAAGTGGAGCTGTGACTCATGTGATAGAGCATTAGACTTAGGGCCTAATTAGCATTAGGCCCCTGGGTTCAACTTCACAACTGACAAAAGGAAAGGAAAGGAGAGGAGAGGAGAGGAGAGGGGAGGAGAGGGGAGGGGAGGGGAGGGTAGGGTAGGGGAGGGGAGGGGAGGGGAGGGGAGGGGAGGGGAGGGGAGGGGAGGGAGGGGAGGGGAAGGAAAGGGGAAGGAAAGGAAAGGAAAGGAAAGGAAAGGAAAGGAAAGGAAAGGAAAGGAAAGGAAAGGAAAGGAAAGGAAAGGAAAGGAAAGGAAAGGAAAGGAAAGGAAAGGAAAGGAAAGGAAAGGAAAGGAAAGGAAAGGAAAGGAAAGGAAAGGAAAGGAAAGGAAAGGAAAGGAAAGGAAAGGAAAGGAAAGGAAAGGAAAGGAAAGGAAAGGAAAGGAAAGGAAAGGAAAGGAAGGAAAGATCATGATAGCACAAGACCCAGATTTCAAACTCTAGTCCACACACACACACACACACACACACACATACCACACACACACACACACACACACACACACCCACACACACACACACAGTAAAGAATAGGTACCTTACCTTGAATCTTATCTCTGTTGTTTAATTTTTACTTTACAAATTAAGGGCTTACAGACTTTATGACTCCATTTCTTTATATATAAGATGAGGATAGTAATAGTATACATCTTCCATAGTTTTTCTTTTATTAATATAACTTTATTGCTGTTACCAAGGTGTTGTACAGAGGGGTTAATGTTTCATAAGTCACGTAATAAGTATATTTACATTTTGACAATGTCACCCATTCCTTCACTTTCCGTCACCCCTCCCCCAAGATTTTTTTCTTTTAAGTGAATTACAGAAGTAATAAGCATTTAGAACAGCATTAGTAACAGTTACCTAAATATCTCTTGCTACTATCTCAAATATTTCTTACTCTAATATTCTAGCATCTTACACTTGGAAACAGAGCCCGAGTAGATGTAGAAATTTCTTCATCCCATAAAATTAATAAAGAACCACATTTACCCTTTTGCTTGTATCTGTTCACCATGCTTAGAGTTAGTTTAGTCCCATAGCAGAAGTGTTGGCCAATGTCCTGTGGTTAAACGCTTAGCCATCAAGGATTCTGATGAATGCTTCAGAGTACAATTCATCTTCAGCCACAGATACCCTGCTATCATTTACCAGGTGGACATACACTGTTCCAAGATTATTGGTTCCATAGGCTAAAAGCTGGCTCATAGGATTGTCTCCGATAAATCTCTTTGCCAGAAACTGTTCAATATTTCAGGATTCAGTAGTTACTTCATTGGAAGTTATATTATCGCTGACATGTAGAAATGATAAACTATTAACTGATGAATTGTAGGGCTGGCTTGTTGTCTCTTATACATAATGGAGTTTGGTATACACATGCAGAAGATGCTAGTGTCAAATAGCATGTTCAGTGCATTTGGGGCTTTCCAAAACATTGTTTCCAAACCTGTTCATTAGCTACCATATCAGGGACAAATTTACTTACCTATAAATCACACAGAGACCTTACTATTTTAGTATGTAATATAGCATAAAACACTTTTAACATTTGCAAGAACAAAATAATGATGAAAAAGATGATCATAAACCAGTAATTAAAATAAGATCCACGTTTACATTATTTGTTGTTACAATAAAATGTAACAGGTTAATATATTATTCAATATTATTATAAACTTCATGGTAATTTCACTCAAATTGGTTCTAAGTTCCATGTTTATGTGTGTGTGTATATGTATAAATACCTGTATAAGTACACACATATATACACATATATAAATACATGTACATATAACCATATGTCAATAAATAATTTTAGTATGTAACAAAGATACAAGATTCGATTCTCCATGGCTTGCTTGAAGAAAAGAGCTCAGATCATATTAGTTGCTTTTATTATGGTTTAGCAGCATAAGGTAGTTACTATCTTTATCAGTGTCTATAAAAATAGAGTTTGTTCCACGTTTTCAAGAATTTGTAACTTCTTGGGTGCTGGTGGCATGTTATCTTAGCTACTCAGTAGGCTGAGATCTGAGGATTAAAGGTTGACCTCAACCAGAGCAGAAAAGTTCCCTTGAGACTCTTATCTCCAATGAACTACTCCAAATCCAGTAGTGGAGTTGTGGCTTAAAGTGGTAGAGCACTCGTCTTGAGCAAAAAGAGCTCAGCAACAGCACCCAAGCCCTGAGTTCCAAGCCCTATAACCAACAAAAACAAAAACAAAAAAAAACCCTCAAAGAATCAGCAACTTTATGGATGTAATTTAAATCTCCTTTGGATGCCATATTTGCTATTGGATACCTACCAACAACAATTCACATGTCCTTACTTCCAATCTGCAGAAATCTAGGTTCTTTCTAACCACTATTATCTGACTTTATGACTTTCCCTCTCTATGTGGTAGACAGGTCTAGGAACCCAACTTTGGTCTGTTGCATTCTTTCTAGTAGGGAGTCAGAACACTAGACAAAAGTCAATATGCTAGCAAAATGCTAGTGGCTCATGTCTGTCATCCTAGCTACTCAAGAAGGCTGAGATCTGAGGATTGCATTTGGAAGCCAGCCCAGGTATGAAAGTGAAGGATTGACCCCCCATCCGGCCCCATCCCAGGCCGGTACCAATGCTAGGCAAAATCCCAGGTAAATGTGAACTTGTTTGAAGTGTAGGCAGGGCAATCCACATAAGCCCAGCTGTAAACATCCCATTGTGGGTCCAACTGAAAGCCCCCCACCTTTCTTGACCTAGTGGCTTTTTCATTAACCTCTGCCTCCTTGCTGGACCTCCTATGAAAACTCAGCTTCTGTCCCAGCTCCCCTGTACAATCTCCAAACCTGCAGGAAAGTCTGGGCCCCTTGTTGTTCCTTAATAAACAGTCCTTGCCTGTTGGTTGAGTCCGGTCTATTCCTTTTCTGTTCGCCTCCATTTTCCTAACAGAAAGTCCATGAGATTCTTATCTACAATCAGCTACCGGGGGGAAAAAAAAAGCACCAGAAGTGGAGCTGTAGCTCAAGTGGTAGAGCACCAGCCTTGATCACAAAAAAGCCAAACAAGAACATGAGGCCTTGAGATAAAGCTCAGTACTCTCACACACACACACACACTCACACACCACAAACACACACTTGTGCAACACACACTTATGCACATGCACATATATGCATACACACAGCACACAACAAACACAATATACACACATGCACTTGCACAATATACACATATACATGCACACAGACACACACACACCACACATATGCACACACATGCATGGACACACAGACACACACCACACACACATACACAGCAACAACAAAAGAATACACCCAAGCTGGGTGCTGGTGGCTCATGTCTGTAATCCTAGCTACTCAGCAGGCTGAGATCTGAGGATCACGGTTCAAAGCCAGCCCGGGCAGGAAAGCCCGTGAAACTCTTATCTCCAATAAGCCCACCAGAAAACTAGAAGTGGTGCTGTAGCTCAAGTGGTAGAACGCTCGCCTTGAACTGAAGAGCCGAGGGACAGCACTCAGGCCCAGAGTTTAAGCCTCATGACCGACAAAAAACAAAAAACAAACAAACAAAAACCTACCCAAGGGCTGGGAAAGTGGCTCAGTGGTAGAGTGCTTGCCTCACATGTATGAGACCCTGGGTTCAATTCCTCAGCACCATATAAACAGAAAAAGCTAGAAGTGGTGCTGTGGCTCAAGTGGTAGAGAACTAGCCTTGAGCTGAAGAGCTGAAGGACAGTGCCCAGGCCGAGAGTTCAAGCCCCACAACTGACTAAAAAAAGAAAAAGAAAAGAAAAAAAGGGGGGAGCAGGCGGAAAAATAAAGAAAAAAAAGCCCACCCAAATACACATGCATGCACACACACAGACACACACACACCGCACACAAGAAAACACTCACACCACAAATAACACACACACAAGTACATGCAGGTGCGTGCATGCACACACACATACGAAAGTTCACATTTCTCAATTTCAAGAATTTCAGAGAAACATACCTTGAAAAGCTTTCCACAAACCTAAGAGCCCTAAAAAAAAAACAAAACTGAAAAATGGAATAGTTTGAGAAGTTGTTACATTAAAACTGATCCAAATAAAACCACATCCAAATAAAACCGCATTATAGGAATGTGGTGTCCCCCTGAAGGCCAGCCTGGTGGACAGGCTTTTCAGTTTTATTCTTTTTTTTTTTTTTTTGCCTTCCTCCCCACTCCCCCATCAACAAACAAACCTCTCCACACCTCTGCCTTCTATTTGCCAGCAATAGCATGGGAACACAACAAGCATCTTGAAATGCCCTTGGGTCCTTGGATGAAATAATCTTATAAACAGAAGTACAGAACTGAACTGCAAATACTTCACATGCAGATGGCCTCAGGGTGGGCACAAGATCAATCTTCTAGAAGTAAAATAAAGGGAAGAGAAAGAAAGATGCAAGCATCTATGCACAGATGTCAGAGGATTCATCATACCAACTGAATCTTTTAAGAGTGGCCACTTCATCCAAGGAGAAAAGCCTACAGCAAAGCACGTCTAAAAATACCTAGAACATGGATTGAGATTTTATTGTATTTTTTATAAGCAAGCCACCTGTTGTTGGAGAAGTAATTGTTTGTGCTTTAGCAATGAAAGGCATTTACACTGTCAGTGGGGGAAGGCCTCAATGATACCCCTTCTCCCACCCCCATCTTTGTATTCTATGTGAGGTTCCCCTTTCATTAGCCAAAGAAAAGAAAAACAAGTTGGGGGTGGGGATTGTTAAAACCAGATGTTTGCTTTGAAATCAAATGGAGATCACCCAATTATCCTTCTCTCATTAATGAAGTTGGCAAGTGGCTGGCATGTGGTTTTTACAAGCAGGAGACTCAGGCACAGTCTGCCAAGTGCCAGGAGTTTTTATACAATGAGCCCAATGTTGGGAAGATAATGGGGAAATTGGAAGCCCTGAGATCCATCCATACTTTTCTTGAATTTCATCACTCAACCAGTCCAAGAGTTTCTATCCTGGCCTAATGAAAGAAGAAATCAGTCCTCAAATCATACTTGATTTACTTTGACATTCACTCTGTCATAAGAAGTATATATTAGGGGCTGGGAAGGTGGCTCAGTGGTAGAGTGCTTGCCTTGCATGCCTGAGGCCCTGGGTTCCATTCCTCAGCAGCACATAAGCAAAAAGAAAAAAGCCGGAAATGGCACTGTGGCTCAAGTGGTAGAGCGCTAGCCCTGAGCTGAAGAGCTGAGGGACAATGTTCAGGCCCCATGACCAGACCCAAAAAAAAGAAAAAAGGAAAAAAAAAGAAGTATATCTTTAAAAGGCCGAGTCCGGGAGCTGGTAGCTCACACCTGTAATCTTAGCTACTCAGGAAGCTGAGATCTGAGGAACAAGGTTCAGAGCCAGCCTGGGCAGGAAAGCCCATGAGACTTTTATCTCCAATTAACCACCAGAAAACCAGAAGTGGTGCTGTGGCTCAAGTGGTAGAGTACTTGGCTTGAGCTGAAGAGCTTAGGGACAGGACCCAGGCCCAGACCCATGACTGACAAAAAAAAAAAAAAAAAAGGCCTGGTGCTAGCAATTCACACACTGGTAATCTCAGCTACTCATGAGGATGAGATCTGAGGATCACAGTTTTTCTTTCTTTCTTTCTTTCTTTCTTTCTTTCTTTCTTTCTTTCTTTCTTTCTTTCTTTCTTTCTTTCTTTCCTTCCTTCCTTCCTTTCTTCTTTCTTTCTTTCTTTCTTTCTTTCTTTCTTTCTTTCTTTCTTTCTTTCTTTCTTTCTTTCTTTCTTTCTTTCTCTCTTTCTTTCTTTCTCTCTCTTTTTCTTCCTTTCCCAATCCTAGGGCTTGAATTCAGGGCCTGGACACTGTCTCTGAGCTTCTTTTGCTCAAGGTTAGCACTCTACAACTTGAACCATAGTGCTACCTCTGGCTTTTTCTGTTTATGTGGTACTGAGAAACCAAACCCAGGGCTTCATATATGCTAAGCTCTATCACTCTCACTAAGTCTCATTCCCAGCCCAGCATCACAGTTTCAAGCCAGCTTGGGCAAGAAAGTCTGAGAGAATCTCATCTCTAATTAAAACCATCAAAAAGGAAGTAGAGCTGTGCTTCAAAGTGGTAAGAGTGCTAGCTAACTTTAGGCAAAAGAGCTCAGCGATAGTGCCCAGACCCAGAGTTCAAGCCCCGCAACCAACAAAAAATAAATAAATAAAACCATCCCCAAACCAAAAGTGGAGGTGTATTCAATTGGTAGGGTGACTGTCTTGAGCATAAAAGCTAAGTAAGAGCATAAGGCTCTGAGTTCAAGTATGTGCACACATACATGCACACACATACACAATAAATGTTTATTGATCATATTTTCTAAAACCAGAATGTGTGCTCTCCTTTCAAAGGCAGACTAAGAAGATGAACATGAAAACCTTGACTTTGCACATTCGCACATCATTATCACACAGATACAACAAGACCTCGCTACTCAGGGGGAGGGGGAGAAGCAACACATCCCAAGTGGACATTCTCAGAACAGATTTCTCATTAAGACTTCAAAAAGTGCTTTTCTCAAGTTTAATGTCAATTTTTTTTATACCAGTTCAGGGGCTTGACTCAAGGCCTGGCTGCTGTCTTTGAGCTTTTGTGTTCAAGACTTGGATCACAGCTCCACTTCCACTATTTTTGGTAGTTGGTTAGAGATAAGAATCTTTAATGGATTTTCCTGTTCAGGCTGGCTTTGAACTGAGATCCTAAGATCTCAGCTTCCTGAGTAGCTAGGTGTATAGCATGAGCCACTGGTGCCTGAATAATGCCAATTTTTTTTAAGAATCAAATTAGCTGGGAAGTTAACAATCAAGTAATTTATATAGATCTAGTATCTGAGAGTTCGTCTACAGTATTTTTTAGTCAACAATTGTGTGTGAAAATAAATGGAAAGAAAATTACATGTGCATTGGGCAGTGCTTCAAACATTCAGATTTGACAGAAGAGATACTTAAAACTTGCTGGAAGTGTATTAGGAAAATTTATCCCATCATCTAAAGTTTTGGTTACATTGGCTCTTTTCTAACCCAAAGCATTCCTGTTGTTTTGTTGGTTGGGTACTTCTCTCCTCCCAAGATTCTTCATTTGATGTAAATATGGGTGTGATGGATCTTTGGGAAGATGAAATAAACACAGTGAACATTCAACCCTAAATATTCAACATGAATATGACTCTCTTACACTGATACCAAATTTGGAGAGAAGAGTGCAAACAATGCTTAGGTCAAGAAGATCATTTTTATCAAAGGTAAGAATTAGGTACAAGAACATGATGATATAAACAAGTCAGCTGGGGTTCAAGAAAGAATAGAATGATCTTCATATACTACAACAGTGGTCTTAGTCATACATTATTATATTTTCAAGTGTAGGGCAATAAAAATAAGCTTTGGGAAAGAGACCACAAAGGCAAAAGTTGCTTTTTACAGCAGTGGGAGTTTCCCGGCATTCCCCAAACAAAATGTTTTGGGAGCTGGGCCCAAACAGCCCAGACCTGTAATCTTACATAACTCAAGAGGCTGAGATCTGAGGATCATGGTTTCATTGCAGCCCAGACAGGAGACTGTGAGACTCTTTTCTCCAGCTAACTACCAAAAAGCTGGAAGTGGAGCTGTGGTTTTAATGGTAGAGTGACATCCTTGGGCAAAAAAATAAGTAAAAGAATTCTTACTTGCTTCCTCTTCTGTACCCTGCACCCACTAGAATGTCAGAACACAGTAGGAACTTGGTTATTCAGGGAAGGACTAATGCTAACATGAATCCAACAAAGACATGTCTGTTTGTCTCAACATCTCAATTGTATTCACACTGAGTTAAAAACATTGCTGATAGCCAGTATGAGATACTGATGGAACTTCCATACAAAAGTCCTGTGCATATGGACTCAATGATGACCTGAAACTCTGCTACATAATAATATATAATACATATTCATAATACGACATAATACATAATCATAATACAATTTCCTTCCCCCCATCCTCCTCCCATACAGCCCCTGGACAGAAGACCACTACATCCATGTAATTTATGAAATAATCATGCTTAAGAACATCATGTCTGGTATCTGATAGAATGTTGTCATTGTCTCATAGAAGTTTGAATTCCTTAACATGTCAAGGCCTTACTTTCCCCATCTAGAATGATCGTGATGGACCCAACTATCATCTTAACAACTAGTTTATACAAACAGCTTAGGAAAATGGCAGGCACATGACAGAGGAAGCTCTTGGTTTTATTTTATTTTTCCCAGCTTGATTGAGTTGTCATTAGTGAAGGAAATTGTATGCATTTTAAATAGACAATGTGATTTTGTGTTGATGTACCTATACACTGTGAAATGATTATGATTATCAAGCTGATTAACATATCCATCAACAGAGCTGTGATTGTGTATGTAAGGAGGACATTTAAAAATCTATAAAATGGAACCAGGCACAGATGGCTCATTCCTGTAATCCTAGTTACTCAAGACGCTGAGATCTAAGGATCACAGATTGAAGCCAACCCAGGCAGGAAAATCTGCAAGACTCTTATCTCCAATTAAACAGCAAAAAGCTGTAAATGGAGCTGTGGCTTGAACACAAAAGCTCAGGGACAGTACCAGGCCCTGAGTTTAAGCCATAGGACTAGCACAGCATACACAGACACACACAAAACAAAACAAAACCAAAACCACTCTTCTTTGGAATTCTTCAGTATACATATTATTCTAGAATTTCTATTTTGCTCTTATGATTTCTTTATTTCAATAGATCTTCTTATTTTACTCTTGTGTTGTTTTGTGACTGTAAGGTCCGCAGACTCCACCCTCCTCACAGCAAAGTCTCCACCCAGTACCTGCGTTACCTAGGCAACTGGGACACCTGGAAGAGGTCACATCTGCATACGCTGAGGTCACATCTAAATTTGATGTGGCCACACCTTTCCCCGCCCATACCCTACATAAGGCCTAGCCCAGGCCCAGACGCTCTTGCTCTTCTTTTCTTGCTCTCTCTGTTCTATTCTAGCTCTCTCTCTGTTCTTTTCTTGCTCTCTCTCTTTCCCAGCCACGTGGAGTGCCAACCTTGCCTGGTCCCATCAGGTCTACTGAATACCCCTTACCTGAATACCACGTGCGTGCTGGTGCAGTTCTTACTCGGCTACCTCTTTTAAAAACCTAACAGTGACATAGTTTAGTTGTCATATAATTCACATATAATTCTCATATAATTCACAAAACTTCTTTAAGGTCAATTACTAGTGCTTAATTTGTTCCTTTTGTTTGCAGCATATTCTCCTGAATATTTGTATCCTTTGTGGGTCTCCTTTGGTGTCTGTGCATTTGATGATACAGACATTTTGTTTCCTTTTTACCAATTGTCTTTATCAATAAGATGTATGTGAGCTGGGCACTAGGAGCTCACACCTGTAATCCTAGCCACTCAGGAGGCTGAGATCTGAGGATTACATTTCGAAGTCAGCTTCCAGGAAGTTCTTATTTCCAATTAATTACCAAAAAAGCCCTAAATGGAGCTATGTATCAAGTGGCAGAACACTAGCCTTCCACACAAAAGGCTCAGGAACAGTACACAAGCCCTAAGTTCAAACCCCAGGACAAGCACCAAAAAAAGAAAGATGTGAGTAGGTGAGGGATCATGGGCAGACCTTCTTCTGGAGTCTTGGACAGGACTTGAAATTGGGTGTGTAGCAGGGGCCATAATAGAGTCCATGAGATCTGTGCTCAAGCCTCCATCCCTAGGAGTGTCTCTTGTGGCTGTCTGCAGAGGCTGACTTAAGTCCTGAGTCCATAGAAGACAACCTGGCTCCTGGAGTAATCAGACTCTCAGAGAGGCCAGGGTAGAGCCTGAAACTATGGGGAGCCAAGCTGACTCTTTGGCACAGGCCTGGTGCTGTGGTGGTCATGTGTTCATTCCATGTTATTATCTCCTTGTGTGCAGTAGTGCACACAGTCTCAGGCAGGCTTGGGGTAGGACTGACATGGATAATGTGACATTGCTCCCTTACAATCTCAGTGCCTCTTTTCTGAGTTCTCTGCTCTATCAGTTTGCTCATATTTCTTATTGTGATCCTTGAGCTTCTTGGGATGATAGTTTCATGCATGGATTGCTGTCCAAATTAATGTTTTTTGGAGGAGGTAAACCATGGAGAGGACTCCTCTGCCATTCTGAAGACATCACACACATTTCCATGAAAATGACCAGTGTCAGCTCTGAGTATTATTATCTGTCCTATTGCAGGTGATTTCTACAGAAAGACTGAGGAGACACATCTGGATGGTCCAAGAAGTCTCACTTCCTTCTTTCTTTTGGTGGCTTTAGCTCAGGGTAGGGCTCAATGATTCTGGGTTAACTCACCAAGTATCCACTTTCTAGTAGGCCATCCTTCTCTACTAGAAAGCACCCATTCTTATAGAATTGCGATATTGTGTTAATGAGCCAGCTCTTAAGAACACAGCCTCCTGATCTGTCAGGTTTGCCGGTGTTTGAGGTACAAATGCACTCACTGCAGACTTAACTAGAAAGAGGTCAGCCTTTATGATATGGTGCTGCTGAAATTGCGTTTTATGATACTGCATGGGTAAGGGCTACTCTTCTTCATCATGTGGACCAAGATGTCTTCAGAAGCACTAGAATGTAGCTCTTGTAGGCCTACAGCTCAGGAAATGAGAATTCAAGAGCTTGCATTCTCTCTATGGCTTTGAAACTTCCTCCTGTTAAATCCTATGTCCTCTTCAGAAAGCTTTGTGCTAATATCATATGGCCATAGACCCGTGGCATGATGGATGACCATGGGAGTTTCACATACAGAGACTCTCTTCTTCCAGAGGAATAGAGGTAAGATCCCTTGATCATAATAAGTAGATGAAGATCAGCACTTCTTCCCCGCCAAAGATAAGATTTTATAAGCCCAAAGCTTATCAGAGCATTTCTAGAGGAAAACCTACTTCTAGCCATAAATCATGTCTCATTATGGATATAACCTCTAGCCAGCCAACAGATGCTTCTAGATCTGACATTCCAAATTTAAAGAACTTCCCAGGTATGTTAAGCACTTTCTCAATAAATAAATAAGTAAATAAAGCAATTTTATTTAAAACATGGTATAAAAGCATACTTAAGAACTATAAAGACCAAGCCATTGAATGAGGGTGTGGTTTTTTTTTTTCCATGTTGTTCTTATGAATGATTATATGCAGTTGGGGAAAGAAAATAGCCTATCAAGAAAAATTATTAGCTTTTTGTACAAACTTGAAGTGGGGAGTAGTAAAAAATATCTGTCAAATGCAGAATTTTATTGTGCATAAATCCATACCTCAGCTGAAATTCATTAAATGGGTCTCTTGCTGTTAGCAAATAGGCTCTACCTTGGCACACTCCATGTTCAATTCATTTAACTGAATGCCAGTTATTGCCATTGGCTATGTGGGTTTATTTGGAAAGGGTTTTAGAGATGTGTTTCTCCCCTGATTTAAGTCTGAGCTTATTCCAAGTTTCTATCCTGTCAGACTAAATTCCCTCAGATCCACCTTTACATTTTCCATGTCTCTAGGTCCACTCCTGTCAATCATCTTGCTGGATATTTTTTTAGGTGCGTAGTAAAGTTTGGGAAATGAAGGTAAGGAGTCATTAAAATCTTGGCTCAGTATAGAACCTAGATTGGATGCCATTCTCTCTGAGTTTCAGAAGATCCTGTATTTTTGAGTACTATCATCCAAAGTTTGAATGTGGGAACAATAATTTTCAACATGATGTTGTTGGGAGGTAAAGTCAAGTAAAAGGTGTTTGGGTCTTGCAGAGAAGATCCTTATGAATGAATGAATACTTTCTCTCAAGAATGAGTGAATAGGGGCTGGGAAGGTGGCTCAGTGGTAGAGCGCTTGCCTTGCATGCATGAGGCCCTGGGTTCGATTCCTCAGCACCACATAAGCAAAAAGAAAAAAGCCGGAAGTGGCGCTGTGGCTCAAGTGGTAGAGCACTAGCCTTGAGCTGAAGAGCTGAGGGACAGTGCCCAGGCCCAGAGTTCAGCCCCACTACTGGACCACCCCCCCCCCAAAAAAAAGAATGAGTGAATAAGCTATTGTAGAAATATAACCTTTTTCTCTTTCTTACCTTCCTGTCCTCTCTTTCCTTCTGATTTCCACCATGTCCAGGACAAACAAGAAGCTCTTACCATGTACGGCTTCCTAGGTTCAAACTTAACAGCCTCTGAATTATGTACCAATTAAACAAACCTCTTTAACTTTTATAAGTTGCCCAGTCTTGAGCATGCTGTTATAGTTTGGAATTCAAAAGCTAATAATGCCCTGGCCAGATCTCAGATTTTATTTCTTAGAATTCAAGCCGATTTCTTTCTTTCTTTCTTTCTTTCTTTCTTTCTTTCTTTCTTTCTTTCTTTCTTTCTTTCTTTCTTTCTTTCTTTCTTTTCTTTCTTTCTTTTCTTTCTTTCTTTCATCAGTCATGGGCTTGAACCCAGGGCCTGGGTACTGTCTCTGAACTCTTTTGCTCAGGGCTAGCACTCTATCACTTTGAGCCACTTCCAGTTTTAAGATGGTTATCTAGAGATGAGAGCTTTGAACCATGATCCTCATATCCAGTAGCTAGGATGACAGGTGTGAGACGCCAGCATCTAGCACAGGTTGATTTTTTTTTAATGGCTGGAGAAAGGATTCTGTTTCACTACTTCCCAAGGTAATAATGAAATAAGGTACAGACAGTATTTCAGGTTTCACAACAAGGAATACACGATTGAAAATTGATGAGAGGACGCTCTAATTCTTGGCCATTATCTCTAGTTGTGGATACGCTTTAACTGTGATGACCCTTTTTGCCCAAAGAAAGGGTGCATGTGGGGGTTTTGAGAGATGGGGATGTTCATAAGCTTCCCAGGGAAGCATGTGGGCCATTTGGAAGTATGCAGAGGGATCATAATATTTTCAACATCTTCTGGGTTCTGTTTTGGTGTTGTAAGCTTTCCTTCATACAAGTGCTTCTCCTGAAGCTCAGGAAGTCTTGAGGAAAGCCTCTTTTCTTTATAAAGAAAACCTGCCTCAAGTATTTTGCTATAGTAACAAAAACACACGGATGTGTTTTCTCATCCATTATATTCCACTGGAAGCAATATTCCCATTTTATTGATAAGGATACTCAAGATCAGAGAGGCTGCCTCTGTCTTCAAAAATCTTTTTTTGGTTGGTTTTGTTGTTGTTTTTGCCGGTCCTGAGCCTTGAACTCTGGGCCTGGACACTGTCCCCTGAGCTCCTTTTGCTCAAGGCCAGTGCTCAACCACTTGAACCACAGCTCCACTTCCAGGTTTTTCTGTGATTTAGTTGGAGATAAGAGTCTCACCTGCTAGGGGTGTCTTTAAATCATGATCCTCATATCTCAGCCTCTTGAGTAGCTACAATTACAGGTGTGAGCCACTGAGGCCTGGCTCAAAAAAATCTTCATTCTTAACCAAATCACATAGCTCTATTCACTACCCCAAAGTTTAAAAGGTTGGCCAATGTTGGCAGAACAAACACTGTTTTACAAAGTACTTGTTAATTTAATCATTACTTGGGATTGAATATCAACAAACAATAATTAAGTTCAGTTTTAAATTACTTCAATATTTTTGGCATCATGTTATATAAGAATTCCTTGACTATTCCTATGGTTTGGAGGTGGTCTGCATTTTTCTAAGCCTTCCTATACTAAACTTTAATGGTCACTTTGAGGGACAAAGGAAGTGGAAAACAGCCAGGTATCAGTGTTTCATGACTATTATCTTGGATATTCAGGAGACTGAGATCTTAGGATCATGGCTAGAAGAGTTAAGTTAGAAAAGTTAATGGTCTCATATCTAAAATATACCTGGAACTCAAAAAATTAAATCCCCCAACAACAAATCCTCAAAGAAACAACAGCCTAATAAATAAGTGGGGGAGGGGGGGATGATTGGGTGGGGGGCGGGGGGAAGATGGGAAGGGATGGGAAAGGGAAACAAAGGAGGAGGCTACAATGCTTGATAAGAAATGTACTCATTATCTTGCCCATGTAATTGTAACCCTTCTGTACAGTATTTTCACAATAAAAAAATAACTTTCATAAATAAGTGGGCTAAAGACTTAAGGAGAAACTTCTCTGAAGAGGAAATAAGAATGGCCAATAGACACATGAAGAAATGCTCAACCTCTCTAGCCATAAAAGAAATGCAAATCAAAACAACATTGAGATTCCACCTCACCCCAGTTAGAATGGTTATAATCAAGAACTCTAATAACAGATGCTGGAGGGGATGTGGACAGAAGGGAACCCTACTGCATTGTTGGTGGGAGTGTAAACTTGTTCAACCACTTTAGAAAGTAGTATGGAGGTTCCTCAAAAGACTCCACATAGAGCTCCCCTATGAAACAGCAATCCCACTTTTGGGCATTTACCCAAATGATCACAAACAAGACTATACTAAAGCTACCAGCACCACTATGTTTATTGTAGCATTATTTACCATAGCTAAGATATGGAACCAACCCAGATGCAAATGTGGTATATACACACAATGGAATTCTGATACCTCCATCAGAAAGAATGACATTGCCCCATTTGTTAGGAAATGGAAAGACTTGGAAAAAATTATATTAAGTGAAGTGAGCCAGCCCAAAGAAACTTAGGTCTCATGGTTTCCCTTATTTGCAATAACTAGTATATGTCTGAGACAAGCAGAAACAGTCAGATAAGTTGAAATTAGGCGAAATGAACCCCAAGATAAAGACTCAAATGTTTTTTCTTGCTTGCTTTCAAGCTTCAGTAGTACTAACACCAAAAACAAAAATAAACAAAAACAAAGCGGTGGGCTGGGAAGGTGGCTCAGTGGTAGAATGATTGCCTTGCACACATGAGGCCCTGGGTTTGAGTCCTTAGCACCACATAAGCAGAAAAAGCCGGAAGTGGCACTGTGGCTCAAGTAGTAGAGTGCTAGCTTTGAGCTAAAGAGCTGAGGGACAGCGCTCAGGCCCAGAGTTCAGGGCCCACAACCGACCAAAAGAGAAAAATACAAAGCAGTTTAAGACAAAAGACTTACACTGAGAAAGCTTTTGTTTTTAAGTCAAATATAAAGAAAAATTGGAAAAAGCAAGGAGGGCAAAACAAACAAACAAACATGGAGGCATAATATGGGGCACACAATTGGGCCTAGATTTTTATGCCCTTAGGTGATTTTTTTAATTTTTATGTAACTTGAGCCTGTTGCTTTATACTTGTGAATGACACCAAGAATGATACATTTTCTGTGCGTTAGAATGACTCTGACACTTGTCATTCATTGCCAGTGACAATAGTGAATGTTCACTGTCACCGCCCTATTACACACACACACACACACACACACACACACACACACAAATTACCTGGCAGGCCTGGAATCCTGCTTCTCTCATTCCACATCCCTTTCTTTCCTTATTAAACCTCAATATTCATAATTCCACATCCAAACAAGCCAAACACTGGTATCCCTGTTGCAATGACTTTTGTGTCAATTTGATAAGTTTTTTTTTGTCTCTATTTCTGATGTCTTGTCAAGTTCCCATTAATTAATTAGCCAATTCATTGATGCTTACAGAAGAAAACATAAACAAAGAGTAGAGGTAAGACATGCTACTATTGATCATCTTCTTCCTCTCCCATTTCACGGTGCTACATTAGAAACTTTTATTTTTTCTGGAAGGGAAGGTCATATAAAGCAAAAAGAACTTTCCAGATTAGAACACAGTGGGAGCCTAGGGTTGCATCCTGTAATAGCTCAACCCCTTGGAATAGAATGTTTCCTTAGAGTCAAGCTGTTCTCTTTTCGGAGATGGGTGAACTACTTGGAAGTAATCAAGAAAGGCAAAATTACAGTTCCTATTCAAGATAAACTAAGGGCAAAACACAGTTGCTGGATTTTAGGCAGATTGTATAAAATCCTAAGTTGTAATTGTTGACTTCTGGTGTTCACTATGTATTTCTTACAGGTGTGTGTGTGTGTGTGTGTGTGTGTGTGTGTGTGTGTGTGTGTGTGTGTGTGTGTGTGTGTGTGTGTGTGTGTGTGTGTGTGTGTGTGTGTGTGTGTGTGTGTGTGTATGCCAGTCCTGAGCTTGAACTGGTTACTGTGCTCAAGGCTGTACCACTATCACTTGAGCCATAGCTCCACTTCTGGATTTTTGTTGGTTGATTGGAAATAAGAGATCCAGGAATTTTCCTGCCTGAGCTGGCTTTGAACTTCAATCCTCATATCTCAGCCTCCTGAGTAGCTCACATTGCAGATGTCAGCCATGCTAGTGCTGGCTCTTTCAGGCTTTTAATCTATACATAAAAATATATAATCATTATTGAGTCGTTAGCCTGTATCAGTCACTGTTTCAAAAATTTGCTTGAACTAATTAGCTAATTAATTAACTAAGTTAATCATCATTATGTAAAACTAAGAGGTAGATTCTATTATTATACCCATTATATAGACAGGACAACTAAGGAAAGGCATCATAGTCTGAAGAACGGGGACAAGTGATATAAAGGCTATGCAACTCATTTATATCTTCTTACCAATTGCCAACTTAAAATGAAATTAATACCATAAGCTGGTACTACCATGGGAACAATCTGATCTGCAAATGAAATCTGTTATATCCTGAGTATCAAAGTGTAAAGTTTACTTTTAGAGAAGATTGTGATATGCTACAGAAAACAAACAAACCGAAAAGAAAATTTTAATGTAAGGTTCAACGTAAAATGTGACCCAATGTGAAAATGTACAGAAAAGACAAGAAGCACTGGGTACTCTAGTGCCATTCTGAATCTAGAAAAGACTAAGTCCTGCAGGATGAAAGTGGAGACTTCTATTCCTATTTACTCAATAGACATCACTTTCCAACCCTGCCAGGATACTAGCATATCGGAAGAGAGACAGGAAGGCACTTGCATGTGGTTAAGTCCTTTTTTTCCCCCTAAGATTGTTTTAGAAGCTCAGTAGCTAAGCTATATAAAATAAAAAGGGAATTTCCATAAAAAGAAAGGTGAGAGGACTTGCCTTGAACTGTAGAGGCCCTGAATTCAAATCCTAGCACTGCTCTTCAGAAAAGAGAAAAATGAATAGAAAAGAAACATAATACAAGACAAAGAGAAAAGCAGAACAGAAAAGAAGGAGAGGAGGGGAGGGGAGAGAAGAGAGGGGAGGAGAGCAGAAGAGAAGAAAGGAAACGAGGGAGAGGGAAGGGGAAAACAGGGGGAAGGGAAAAGGATGTGGGGAGGGAGAAGGGGGGGGAGAGAAGCATAAAGCTTAAAATTATTTGTTAGTGTTCAGAAAGAAAAGATGGCCAGGGTGGTTTTTGCCTATAATCCTTGCTACTCAGGAGGCAGAGATCTGAAGATCTCTATTTGAAGCCCAACTGGCCAAACAAACCTGAGACTGTTATCTCCAATTACCCAGCAAAAAGTTACAAGTGCTGGCCCCAGAGGCTGAGCTCTGAGGATCGTGGTTTCAAACCATCCTGAGCAGAAAATGTCCTTGAGACTCTTATCTCCAATGAGCCACCAGCAAACTGGAACTGGCAATGTTGCTCAAAATGGTAAAATGTTAGCCTTGAGCAAAAAAGCTCAAGGACAGTGCCTAAGCCCTGAGTTCAAGTCCCATGATTGACCAAAACAACAACAGCATGAACCAAAAAAAAAAATAAAAAACAAAAACAAAACCACTACAACTAAAGTGTGGTCATAAAGAATAGTATGGAACCTTCCAGTTGCAAGCAAGCACAACATCCCATTTCTATTTAAATCCTTGGAACATGATTTGTCCCAAGTTGATCCTGCCTCCCAAGTCAGGCTACCCTGCACATGTGTTAATTAATGAGCCTCAGAATCATTCACACCAGCTTCTTAGTGAGAAAGCCCAGCAAACAAGCCAAGGAGATCCAAGATGGTAAGAGATATAAATTGCCAACTCCTAAACTGATCTTGTCAGTGTGCGATTGAGGTTGATGAAACATCATTATTCTTGGGCCTCTGGGATCAATTAATCCCATATTTCAGAGGCACCCTAGACAAGAGATAGGAAAGACCCGCGATTAATTGAGCATCTATTCTTTTCCAAGATCACTTCTGAAGCGCAGCATCTACATGAAGTTAGGCTGAGTGGGGATGAAAATAAGAGTGCTGTCTGTGTGCTTAAGATAAACTCGTGATTGTTCAAAGGAAACCAAACCCATGCTGGAAAATTTAGGCACAGCAAAATCCACTCAGGAAAACTAGCCCCCAGCTTCTCCCATTGATTGTGAATGGTGCATCCAGGATTTCAAGCCTAGTAACTAACATCCATTTGCTCTGGGGATTGTGAAGTCATCACAGAGAATTGGTTTTGGTGATCAACAATACGAATGATTGGAATCGAGTCCAGTCCTCTCCCTACCCCGCCCCCAGCTCATGATTAGAATGAGATTAAATTGCCTGTGTAGACTTTGAAAAGATGTGAGGGTTCCTACTGATGGAAATAACTAGTGGGGGAGGAGTGTCTCAGGATAGACACTCTGTGATGAACAATTATTCTGTTTCCACATAGTACAGTGAGTGATTGTCTGGGGTGTTTTTCCCTTCATTTAGCTATGTCTGCACAAGCAAAATGAAATAGAACCACAGAGGTAATGGCTACCTCAACCTAGGAAATAAGAGTTCGATGGATTGGCAATGCTTGTCTAGGTCAACCTAAGGTAGTTTAGCAGCCATATCTCCACATGGCATCAGTGAGTTTTTTTGCGGGGGGTCTCACAGGTACAGAATTAAGGTGATGAAACCATATGCTGGCTATGTGTCCCCTCTGTTCCCTTAAGGAACTTCTTTGCTTCTCTGCCTGATCCAGGCCTGGAAAGCATCCTCAGCAAAGTAAGTGAATCCACAAAGCACAGAAAAGGTGGGGGCTCCAAATGAGGATGGGGAGAGGAGATAGAAGTCAAGAAAACAAAGGTGTAGAGCAACACGAGAAGGGAGTAGCCATATGACTGCCCACTGTCCAAGACTGGTCAAGAGCACACAGAAATTCAGACAGACAAACTGACAGACCGACAGACATGGATATATAAACCTATGAATCCACAAAGAGACAGAACAAGAGGTTAGATATAAGCTTGAGAAGGCATTAATCCATGAAAATCAAAAGTAACCATAATAAGAAATAATACTGATGATACAATTGTAAAAATCACACAATATTATTAAGAATATATGTGTAAGATTAATAGTTTTGTATTTTCCCCTAAGTTTGCTAACTTGTAAATATATATACATAAATGTATAAACAATATATTTATAAAGAATATATGTCACATGTAATATATAACATATGTTCTATGCAATATATGCCCTATGTAACATAAATGTTATATAATATACAATAATATGTTATATAATTATATCTATATTTTGTATATATATACATTTTTTAGCCACTTTACATCTTGATGTGTTTGCTTATATGTGTCAGAGAGAAATTAGAGGGGTAATTTGTTGAGTAATTTTAAAACAATATGAACTCCAAAAGAAAAAAGCAAAGCTGTAAGATTTACTCTGTATGTATAACAACTTATTATCCAGTGGTGATTGTGCTATATTAGCTCAGGGATAGAACTAAAATAACCAAACAGAGAACCTAGAGGTAGGTGCTCCACATTTGATCACTTGATTGATGACAAAGGAGGCAGATAGATACTGCAGTACAGTGAGAAAGCTAGATCAATAGAATAACCATGTAGGCAAACATGCATCTTAACTCCTATTTTGTACTATATGAAAAAAATCAATCCTTAGTAGAATGCTGATAGAAAGAGGGCTAGGAAGGTGGCTCAATGGTAGAGCACTTGCCTTGCAGGCATGAGGCCCTGGGTTCGATTCCTCAGCACCACATAAGCAAAAAGAAAAAAGCCAGAAGTGGTGCTGTGGCTCAAGTGGTAGAGCACTACCCTGGAGCTGAAGAGCTGTGGGACAGCGCCCAGGCCCAGAGTTTAGGCCCCATGACCGGACCCCCCCCCCCCAAAAAAAAGAAAAGAAAGCGATAGCCAATAGAATTTTAGAAGACAGCATAGGTTATCTTCTACCTTGAGGAAACAGAGCTCTCTTTCTCTCTGTCTCTGTCTTTGTCTCTCTTTCTCACTCTCTCTCTTTTTTGTCAGTCCTGGGGGCTGAACTCTGGGCCTGGGGGCTGTCCCTCAGCTCTTTAGCTCAAGGCTAGAGCCCTACCATTTGAGCCACAGTGACACTTCCAGCTTTTTTCTGCTTATGTGGTGCTGAGGAATCGAACCCAGGGCCTCATGCATGAGAGGCAAGCACTCTACCACTGAGCCACCTTCCCAGCCCTCTTTCTCATTCTCTGTATATCTGTCTCTTACTCTCTCCTACCCCCTTTCTTTCTAGACACTGGGGCTCAAACTCAAGATCTTGAATATGCTAGGCAAGCACTCTACCACTGAGTCACATTCACATTCCCAGCCTAAAAAATTCAAATTTAAGATCTTTTCTGGTTTTTGGATGTAGGTCAGTGATAAAGTACTTGCCAAATATGCACAAGGCCCTGGATTTGATCCCCTGTACCAGGGAAAAGAAATAGAACTTCCCTTCTCTAAATAACAACAACAAAGGTCTCATGGAAAATAAAACATAGTGGAATGGAGTGGGAAAAGATGTTTCCAATATATTTACTTGTCTGATGAGGAGTCATAACCAAAATAATTTATAGCCATTAATATCAAGAGAAAAATTGAAGACAGGCATGATGGCTCATACCTGTAATCCTAGCTACTCAGAAGGTTGAGATTTGAGGGTCATGGTTTGAAGCCAGCCTGGGCAGGAAAATCTGTGAGACTCTTATCTCCACTTAACCACACAAAGCCAGAAGTGGTGCTGTGGCTTAAGTGGCAGACCATTAGCCAGAGCCCAGGCCCTGAGTTTACAGAATACCAGCTAGTAAACATGAGGTTCTGAGTTTAAACCCCAGTACTGTTTAAAACAAGAAAGAAAAACAAAAAGACCACAACAGATATTTAAATGGCCAATAAACATTTGAAAGGTTCAATCTTATTATTTACTATGAGTATACCCATTAAAAGCACAATGGGATGTTCTCACACATCCACCAGGAAGGCTAAAATGAAAAAAGAACGCAAAGAGCAAGTGTTGCAGGGATGGGAAACAGCTGGAAAGCTCATGCTGTGGGTTTAATAAAAACTACTTTAGAGAAACTGTCAGTAATATATCACTTGGACCAGAGAGTACATTTGTTGTTATTCTCCCAAATATTCAGTCAGCAAAAATGTTTAATGATATACACCAAAAGATACACCAGCTTACTCAAAAGAGTATTCATCTTAACAGATGAAAATGGGGGAAAATCAATGAATGCTCATCACAAGTACAATGGATAAATACTGCCAGCTGCTGATGTCTGAGGTCTATAATCCTAGCAACTCAAGGAGGCTGAGATCTGAAATGCTCAAAGCCAACCCCAGGAAGAATAATCCATGAGACTCTGATTTCCAACTAATCAGTTAAAAAACAAAAACAAGAAACCCCCCAAAAACAAAAAGCCAAACAAACAAACAAAAAAAACCGCACCAGAAGTAGAGCTGTGGCTTAAGTAGCAGAGCATCTGCCTGTAACAAAATAAGCCAACGAAAACACAAGGCTGTAAGTTTAAACTCCATTACCAGCCTACATACACACCAAGAAATAGAGAAAAAAGAAAAAAAAACAAATACATGGTATTTGTATATTATATGTATACCTATAATGTGTATGTATTGTATATTGTATATGTATATATATGTATATATATATATATATACATTATATATATAATAGATAGTGTCCAGAAATTGATGCCAGACATCATGGATGAACCAGCCAGACAAGAATACACTGTGTGTTTCCATTTCTGCAAAATATATAGGGAAAATCTTTCACAAGTTGTTGTGAAAGATAACTGAATAATGATTGTAACAAACTTTGTGAGATGCGGCAGGCTGTACCCAAGTGCTGGTTTCCTGAGTCTTTTGTGTACCTTCATAAGACTACATGTAGGATCTGTGTACTTTCCTGAACATGCCAACGTAGAAGACAGAAAATAAAAGACCCTAAAAACTTGCCATATACATGTCAGGAGCAGAAGAGGAGACAGGAAGGGAGGCATTAAGAGGAAATGAGGACCTAAGTTTTCCATGGAGATCAGATTCATTGTGGTTTGTCAAGTATAGAACAGAAAACAATGCTTGTATTGCTTTCTTCACTCATTAATTCAACCAGTACTGACTCTGTGCCAGCTAGTGTGCTAGACTGGGGATCGCGCAGGGAAACAATGGAAGTGAGTATGCCTTGTACACTGTGTACTTATTTGTTGTGGGAAGTAAATAAAAGCTAAAGAATATTTAAGGGTTGAGAACCTGGTGAACTGATTGACTTCATTTTTTGTGTTATGAACATAACCATGGGCTCCATTAAGCCAGATGTAATTTTCTGCACTAGAATAGGACTTTATGATTCCCGATTCTCTTACAGAGATATGAACTTTGTATTTGTACAGTTGTGTTTTTTGCTGTTGTTGTTTCAGTCTTGCCTGGTTTTGTGGCATCTTTAAAATACAAACCATTAAATTTGTCTCTAGAAGAAAATGAAAACATTAAAAGGAATAACGTACAATTCAACCTAAACATTACACAATAGCTTTCTCTCTTTTCATGGAAATCTCAATGTTGAGATGAAAGAGTATGAAGTTGTGCTTCGTGAATACAAATATGGATAATTACCAGAAGGGCCCAGCCATCTATATGTTTTTCTAACAAGTTATATTTATACTTGTTCATTCGGAAAACACATATTCATGTGTTTTCCAAGCTCCGTGATTATTTAAGAGCTCTTTGCAATTTTTTTTCTTTTTCCCAGAGTATTGAAGAGAATAATGTGGTGGATGTAAAAATGCTGGAACAGTAATCATAGAGGTCTTGCTCAGAGTTTAAAAAATATACAGCATTAGTTGGATGCCAGTGGCTTATACCTGTAATCCTCAAAAGGCTTGAGGTTCTAAACCAGCCTGGGCAGGAAAGTCTGTGAAATTATTTCCAAATAACTGCAAAAATAAAACCCATGCAGAAGTGGAATTGTGGCTCAAATGTAAAACACTCACCTTGAGCAAAAAAAGCTAAAAAAAATTCACCCAGGGTATGAGTTCAAGCCAGTGGCTCATGCCTGTAATCCTAGCTACTCAGGAGGCTGAGATCTGAGGATCATGGTTCAAAGCCAGCTTGGGCAGGAAAGTCCGTGAGACTCTTATCTCCAATGAGCCACAAAAAGCCAGAGGTGAAGCTATGGCTTAAGTGGTAGAGTACTAGCCTTGAGCACAAAAGCTCATGGACAGTGCTCAAGCCCTAGGTTCAAGCCCCAGGATTGGAAAAAAAAAATTCTTCCAGAAGGAAGCATGCAAGATGAGCTCACCCAAATATGATTAGTAATGCTAGTCAGAGTTCTTGAAAATGAAGAGATGTCTCTATAACTTGCTTAATTTCAGGCTGATTAGAGCACTGCTATTTTTTGTTTCATTTGTTTGGTTTATTTTGTTGAGGGACTGGGACTCAAACTCACCACCTAACACTTCCATTCATTGGCTAGCTGAGCCACACCTCCAATCCCAGAACAATAGGTTTTGAAGAAATATTTCTAAATTGCAAATCTGTCTTATCTCTCCTTCCTTCCCAAAAATAAACCCTCTGGGTAACTGAAGTATCACAGATATTTTTATAATGAAATAATTCTACACCTGAACACTTAGTAATTCCTTGTTTTCTGATTCTTCTTAGGAGAAAACTATTACTACTATGTCAGGGACAAAAGAAAACTTCCACTGAAGTCAGAAATAAACTCATACCTATCATCTTAACTACTCAGGGGAGCTGAGATCTAAGGATTTGGGTTCAAAGCCAGCCCTAGAAGGAAAATGAGACTCTTATCTCCAGTGAAACAATAAAAAAAAAAGCTGAAAGTGGAGCTGTGTCTCAAGTGATAGAATGCAAGCCTTGAGCAAGAAAGCTTAGGAACAATACCCAGGCTGAGTTCAAGCACTGGTACTGGTGCACGCACGCACACACACACACACACACACACACACACACACACACACACACACACACACACACACACACACTCTTGCATATGTGTATGCCAGTCTGGGACTTGAACTCAGGACCTAAGTGCTGTTCATCAACCTTTTTTTGCTTAAGGCTAGAACTCAACCACTTGAGCCATAGCTCCACTTTCTACCTTTCAGTGATTAGTTGGAGATAAGAGTCTCTTGTACTTTCCTGCCTGGGCTGGCATCAAACCCCAGCCCTCAGATCTCAGCCTCCTGAGTAGCTAAGATCACAGACATGAGCCACCAGAACCTGGCAACATTTTATTTTTATACCCTAATTTTTGACGGGGAAAAAAAATCAAGGCTCAAAGGAGGAAAGGTTTGATTCCTTCACATAGCCAGTACTGGAAAGAGAGAAAACTAAAGTCAAGGCCTTAGCTTTTATATATAGCTCTTAATATTAAAATGATTTGCCTAACAATAGCTGTGATATTGATCCTGAAATACCACTAGTTGTAACCATGCATTCTTCCTGGCAGAAAGTAGCAAGCAGCAGAGAGGAAATCTTACTTCTGACGTGAATGCCCTGCTATTACATTATGGCAGTTCAGCATTTTATCACAGAATTTAAAATTTTAAAGGCAACATCATCTGCTCAGCCAAGAGGTAAGTGAAAATGAGTGTTTATGATGTACTAGATTCAATTACTGATTTATTGTGTGTGGTTCAGTCTCTTATAAATCAATTCAAGGAATTCCTAACTTCTCAACAGCCTTTAACTTGTTTTATGGTTATTGTTGCTGCTTTTTTTTTTCTTTCCAATTCCGTAAGAGTATGCAGTAACAATCTACAGCATCAACCTTTATTAGAAATTCCAACTGCAAATACTTCAGAGTTCTCTTTGGATATTCTGTGAGAATAATAAGTCTTTTATTGGATGTGGCTCCATCATTTGTTGAAGAAATAGCCACTGAATGCTAGAAATCTTAGGGCAGAGATTCTCTTTCTCTCTCTCTTTCTCTCGATATATATACACACATGACATTCAATGACTATATATATATATATACATATATATATGTACACACACACATATGCATATATGTGTGTGCATACACACACACACACACACACACATACACACACATATCACCCAGGTCCATGTTTACTCTGGGCAAAGATTCTGGCCATTCAGGAGTGGTTCTGTGAAAACATGGCTACATCTTTAAAAATTAAATATAAGAAGTTGGTAAAGAGGCTGCTCCCAGGCAGCAGGCTATTTGGGGGGACAGGGAAGCGGGGTACAGCAGTGCTCTCATATAGCTATTCTCTGCACCCTAATTGTGGAGGAAGAGAGCTGTGTAGCTCAAAACTGGTGCAATCCTGGGTGCAAAGTTCACTGATGGTCTCTAATGGGATTGGTCTCCGCTCTCTTTCCATGGTCTCCCTTTCCAAAATCACTTCCTTTCATTGTCTTTTTCCTTCCGTAATCAAACATATTTGTCTGAGTCCATGCACCTGTAGAGTAAATCATTTCCATAAATTCCAGCTGAATCAGCCTTTCCTTCTGGGTAGCATTTTCCCCAAATTTTAGTTCGTATCTCATTGTGATTGAAAACTAAAAAGATGCTCTCTAAACACTATATGGAAAATGAACTATCCAAACTGTGGGGTAGGGATGGGAGGGAAAAATTGGGAGACAGCGACGGAAGGGGTGACACTGTCCGAAAAGAAATGTACTCTTTACCCGACTTACGTAACTGTAACTCCTCTGTACATCACCTTTATAATAGCAATTTTAAAAACATAACAAAGAAAACTAAAAGATGGCCTGAAAGCAGGGCCACTTGACCTCTAGTTTTCACCTAGTGGGGCTCAGAAGCTCTGTTTTGTAGCATTTGACATTCCTGTGCCTTCTTGATAACCCTGCTCCAGGCTTTGGCTATCATTGCGTTGTCTACTCTGATGTCAGCCTGCAAAGCGACATGAAATACCTTCTATTCCAACATTCAGAGCAATGCATGACATCCATCTCCCTAATCATCTCATTTTTGTTCGCACAGGCCAACATTGGCCAATATGCATCACAGAGAGAAGTGAGCTCCACCCTGGGCCTCCAGGGAAAAACACAAGTCTTACAGCCAAGAAGATCATGGGAACAATCTGAGGCCCAGAGAGACTTGTGTTTGACTTCCCACACTGATGGACACCTGCCCCAGAGAAGATGAGGGATGAATTGCTTGCAGAAGTAACTGCTTTGGGCTTTGGTAACAGTCATGGTAGTTTCTATGATTTCAATTTATTGGGAAACTGTCCATGGTAGTGTTTGTTTTGATGAGTAGGCCCTCAAGTTCTGTAGGTCAGAAGTCATGGTAGCATCATTGAAATAAGTGAGATTCCATGGAATGCAGTATGATTGTGGAGCCCAGACAGACCTACACAGGAAAAATGAACTTTCCATTAAAACAGTGGCAGTCTGTCCAAATGCTTTTGTGCTGAAATAAATAATTAATAAGACTGTCTTCATTCAGAATTCCTTGAAAATATCTTGCCTCCAGCAAAAGAGGATCATAAAAAAGGCCGGATCTTTGGTGTATCAAGACAAAACAAGTGAAAAATCTGTTTTAACTACCATGGCCTCGGGGGGAGAGGGGGAAATTATTCCATGGGTGTAAGTTAATTTCCCATGCTGATTACATTATGCATCACGGGGTTATTTTGTTTTGAAGAATAGATGATAAAATGCATGTAAAGTTGCATAACAGTGACTGAAATGATCAAGCTACTGATATTGTGATTATTATGGAAAACCCCCTACAAGTGAAGTAGTTTATGTCAAGAGTAGTAATGAGAGAGGTTTGTGTGTGTGTGTGTGTGTGTGTGTGTGTGTGTGTGTGTGTGTGTATTTTGTCTTTTGGTGCAGTCTTAGGGCTTGAACTCAGGACCTGGATGCTGTCCCTGAGCTTTTGGACTCTAGGCTGTTGCTCTACCAATTGAGCTACAGCATCACTTCCAGCTTTTTCTAAGTCATTTTGTTATATGGAAATTTGATTGTGAGATACCATGAAGCCACATTTTGGAGGTCAAATTGGGAGTCTTTGTTAGAAAGCCAGCAACTGCAGATGGACTCCTATCCCAAAGACCTGACATTGCTAGCACCTGTTTGTGCTATTAGCACAAAGCTTATAAAAAGCAAAAACCACATTTGGCTTGGGGACCCAAGCCCAACAATGTGTTACCATCTAGAGGAACCATCAGGGGCAAGCAAAGCAAACCATCTAAGGGGAACGATCAAGGATGAACATTCTCTATGTAAAACTTTCCTGGGTGTAAACAGTATGACACATCTGCATAATCAAAGAATAGCCTATCTCACCTCTAGTCTTCTCAGAACTTGGCGAAAAGCCTCCACAACCCATCCAGACGCCAGGATGGTGGTGAGGACAAGACAGTGTTACTTAAACTCAGTATCTCTATTTCAGTTGATCAGAGAAAAGAGTCTCATGGCCTTTCCTGCCCCAGGTTGGTTTTGAACTGAGATCCTCAGATCTCAGCCTCCTGAGGAGCTCGGATAACAGGCGTGAGCCATCAGCACCCAGCTAAGAAGTGTAACACGTTATTCTTCCCAATGACATTAGCTAGAAACAATGAAGCAATTAAATTGAGTATTTATTAAGTGGTAGGATTCCATTGAATATGTAAGTACACAGCTCTAGCAACTTTTCAGGGAGCCGTGACAACCCCTTAACTCACTATATGAATGAGAATGCCTCCTGGGTTCATATATGAGAATTCAGTGAAAGAAGTATGATTAACAAGCTTTCTGCAGAAGTCAAACACAGCATGGGATACCTTGTGATTGGGGAAGTTCCACCATTTTGGCATGGAGTTAGAGGAAGTCTCTTTTCAAACATTTTTTTTTTTGTTATTATACAGGTGCTCAACAGAGGGATTCAAGCTATATAAGTCAGGTAAAGAGTACATTTCTTTTTGCCCAATGTCATCCCTTCCCTCACTCTCCCATTTTTTGCTTTTTGGATTATTTTTTCTGGCTCCTGTCACTATCTAGGAAGTCTCTTGAGTGAATCACTTATTATGTGTGTGACTCAGTTTCTCTACTTGTCAAGTTCATTTAGCTGACTTTCTGCCCAAATCAGAAGGAATTTGCATTATCATTATAAATGTAGTTGTATATGTTTATTTGGGGGTACTCGATGCCAAGAGCTTAGAGGCAGAGTAGGATTCACAGGCTTCAAGATATGATTTTTTAAGAAGAGAGAGAGAGAGAGAGAGAGAGAGAGAAATAAACGAGTTAAGACCTCTCCAAGACTGGAAGTATATTTGATGGGGTAAGAAGCCCCTTGTTAGACATGAGAAATGAACTTCTATGGATGCAAAGCTAACTGTCACCAGAACTCTATCATGCCTGTTTATCTGGGAGAGTTATTCTGCAATTCAAATAGGATCATCTGTGTGATGACAATTTAAATGTCAGCAGAACTGTGGTTACAACTTTATGAGAACATTTTCTTTTCTACTCCAGGAAAAAAAAATGTCCTCAACATAAAAAACAACAACAACCAGATTTCACAACTATTTGGTTTACCTCAGTATGTAATGTAAAGTTAACATGAAGGCAAACAGATTGCTTCTATTAGGATGACTGGTCAGGAAATCTGGGAATAGGAAGAAAAGACTGTGTTCCTAGGCTATATTAGCCATTTGGATCTTAGATGCATCATCTTAAAAAATAAAACAAAACAAAAACATAGGGACAGTTATTCTTAATAACTTTAGTTTTCTTTTTTTTGTCTGTTGTGGGTCTTAAACTTAGGGCCTGGGTGCTGTCCCTGATCTCTTTTGAGAGAGAGGCTAGTGCTCTACCAATTTGAACCATAGCACCACTTCCATTTTTTGAGTGGTTAACTGGAGATAAGAGTCTCATGGGGACTTTTCTAACTGGGCTGGCTTTGAACCTTGACTCTCCAATCTCAGCCTCTTCTGAGCAGCTAGGATTAGAAGCATGAGCCAGCGGCAGCTGGCTCTTCAGTTTTGGTAAGATCCAATTAGAGATTGTAATATGAAAGCATTCTGTAAACATGTTGTATTAATGTCATAATATGTAGAATTTAAAGCTTAACCCTCCAGCCTGAAGATTACCAGACTTTGTGTCTTAGCACTGCCTTTTTCTAAGAAATCTGCTCCCTGTCTACTGCACACACAACTGGCACATGCATGGGCATGCATGTGTGTACACACACCCCTCTCAATTTGTCTATAAAATCAAACCAATCCTTGCAGGGTGCCAGTGACTAACTCCTGTAATTATTGCTACTCAGGAGGCTGAGATCTGACAATCACTGCTCAAAGCCAGCCCAGGCTGGAAAGTCAATGAGGCTCTTATCTCCAGTAAACCACTCAGAAAACCGGAAGTCAGGCTGTGGCTCAAGTGGTAGAGCACTAGCCTTGAGCTGAAGAGCTAAGGGACAATGCCCAGGCCCAGAGTTCAAGCCCACAACCAACTAAATCAAACCAATCCTCAAAGAGTGAATTAACATAGTATACCAGTGGACTGGACCGACATGATTTGATTAATGTATTCATGATTTATTCTAGCAATTAATGGGTAGACCTACAATAGTTTCCTGGTACCTCTCAACTGGTAGGATCCTGACTGGATGGATGATTTCATACCTTGAGATGTGATTGCTCTACAAGCAACTACAGTGTCATCAAGATGTTTTCAGACAGCGGGATGCCCATAGCTCACACATGTAATCCTAGCTGCCCAGGAGGCTGAGATCTGAGGATCAAGGTTCAAAGCCAACCCAGGCAGGAAAATCCATGAGACTTCTATCTCCAGTGAACAACCAAAAAAGCTGGAAGTGTGGCTCATGTGACTGAGTGCCAGCCTTGAGCTAAAAAGCCAAGCAAGAGGCTTGGAAATTTAAGGCCCAGTACTTGGCGAAAGAAAGAAAGAAAGGAAAGAAAGAAAGAAAGAAAGAAAGAAAGAAAGAAAGAAAGAAAGAAAGAAAGAAAGAAAGAAAGAAAGAAAGAAAGAAAGAAAGAAAGAGAGAGAGAGAGAAAGAAAGAGAGAGAGAGAGAGAAAGAAAGAAAGAGAGAAAGAAAGGAAGGAAGGAAGGAAGGAAGGAAGGAAGGAAGAAAGAAAGAGAGAGAGAGAGAAAGAGAGAGAAAGAAAGAGAGAGAAAGAAAGAAAGAAAGAGAGAGAGAAAGAGAGAAAGAGAAAGAAAAAGATTTTGAAAAGATAGCCTCTCTCTTTCTGTGTCTCTCCCTCTTTCTTTCTTTCTCTCAACTGACATAAAGAAAGTAAGAGACATCTAAAAAGCTCACAGCCAAGTTTTTGCTTTGAACATTAAGTATGAGTTAATAATTATGAATACAAAATACAATTATGAATCAGAGCAGCCATTTCCAGATTATCCACTCACAAAATCTTTTGGCATATGGGCGTTGGGCAGGGAAAAACCAAACAGGCCATACTTCATCATCTGTCTCATGTCAACATTTGTGGTTATATTGGTCTCAAGTATATCAATATTAAAAATTGCATTAAAATTTTCCTCCCAAGTTTAAACCATATCTGATTTGTTTGATTCAGTCGCTTAACATGAACAAATTAAGAACAAGGCAGAATATAGAAAGGACATGGCTTTTAATGAGATTAGAGCTTAATTTTTAAATTATGATTTTTATGCATTTTAAATTTCAAAATTAATGCATGCAAGCAGAGAAACTGGTAAAATATAAAAAAGCAGAAGAAAAGGCAATAGCTTCCTGTATTTAATATACAAGAAAGGCTCTTTTGTTGTAAGAAGCAAGAGAAATATATAATAAATGAAAACCGAAATTAGAAGCAAAAATAAAATACAATTAGAATCTGAGAAAGAATGATTGTTATAAGATCAGGTGAATTTTTTAGTAAGAATGTGCACTCTGACCAATTAGTGTAAAAGCAGCTTTCAGTCAAATTATTATTTGGATTTTTGTAAGTAACATAACAGATAAAATAGCTGTAAAAAAGAAAAGAATAAAGATGTTGAAGTTTATTGTTTCTTGCCAAGCTTCTATAGAAAATAGTAAATTATGAGCTGGGCATTAGGAGCTCATGTGTATAATCCTAGTTAGTCAGGAGGCTGAGATCAGCCTGGGCCAGAAAGCCCATGAGACTTTTATCTCCAATTAACCACCTCCCCGCCCCCCCCCCCCCCACAAAAAGAAACATGGAAGTGGAGCTGTTGCTCAAGTGGTAGAGCACGAAGCTCAGGGATAGCACCGGCGCCTTACACACACACACACACACACACACACACACACACACACACACACACACACACGAGAAAATCACACTTTTCTTCCTAGATCTAGCAAATTTTTATTGAATTATTATGAAAGTTTATCTCAATTATGTGTTTAGATATAAATGTCTTTTAAGCTATGGTTCTTCCTTAGAAGAGCTAACTTCTTTCTCTACTAAGTTATAACCTTAAACATTTTGAAATCTAGCCACACATTTGTGTTGAGACCAGGCATTGCTCCAGTTGTTAGTTGATGATGAGGTTCAGAGAGAGAGAGAGAGAGAGAGAGAGAGAGAGAGAGAGGGAGGGAGGGAGGGAGGCAGAGAGAGAGGGGGGAGAGAGAGAGGGGAAAGAGAGAGGAGAGAGAGAGAGAGAGAGAGAGAGAGAGAGAGAGAGAGAGAGAGAGAGAGAGAGAGAGAGAGAGAGAATGAGCAAGAACAAGTCCATCCTGGAAGATACATACAACCCTTGATCATCTCAAGGCGACCAGATGGCTTTACTGACTATCTGTAATGATTCTATCCAAATTCTCTTGATTTTTCTAGGCACCTTTCCTAATAAAATCCTGTACATCCATACTTTCTTTTCTTTTCTTTTTTCTTTTAGGCCATTACTGAAGCTCAAATTTAGGGCTTGGGTGCTGTCCTGTCTGTAAGCTTTTTTAAAATTGTTATGCTCAAGACCTGGACTCTACCACTTAAGCCACACCTCCACTTCTGACTCTTTGGTGGCTAGTTGGAGATAAGAGTCTCACACACTTTCTTGCCCAGGCTGGCTTCACACTGGTCTTTAGTTGCCTGTCAAAAAATACTTTTCAAAAAAACCAAATCCTCTCCCTTAGAAACTTGATAATCCTGTGTCACAATTGCCAAGTAAAAAGCATGAATATTACTTATTAAAATTACAAAAATATAGATACAGATGTCAGAAAAACATCACATATTTTGAAACCTGGGACCCCTATTTCATATTTTTCACAGTTTTAAGTAGCATATGCTAATTATACAAATTAATGGGTTGACATTTGTATAAATGCATATAATGTAGTTTAATCCTGTTCAGCTCCCTTTGTCCTCTCTTATCCTCCCATGATCCTTTTCTCTTTCACTTCTACTCTTCTTTCTCCCTGTATACCATATATAAAAACAAGCATATAGGGGCTGGGAAAGTGGCTCAATGGTACAGTGCTTGCCTTGAATGCATGAGGCTCTGGGTTAGATTCCTCAGCACCACATAAACAGAAAAACCCAGAAGTGGTGCTGTGGCTCAAGTGGTAGAGCACTAGCCTTGAGCTGAAGAGCTCAGGGATAGTGCCCAAGCCCAGAGTTCAAGCCCCACAACCAAAAAAAAAAAAAGCACATGATACTTGTCTTTCTGAGTCTAGCTTTTTTTTTGCCTAACATGATTATTTAGAGTCCTTTTTTTGGCAAGCAATTATTTTTCCTTATGGTTGAATAATACTACATTATGTATATATGTATATATACCACATTATCTTTAATCATTCACCTAGTCAGATTCCATATCTTGTCCCTTGGGTACAGTGTCATAATAAACAGGAAATGGCCCTGTGGCTCAGTACAGTGCTAGCCTTGAGCACAAAGAGGCTCAGAGACAGTGTTCAGGCCCTGAGTTCAAGCCCCACAACTGAAAATTAAACAAAGAAAGAAAAGAAATGAATAAATAGGTGTATATGTATCTTTACTGAATATCGACTTAGCTTCCTTTGGGTACATGCTTAGATGTAGTACAGCTACAACAAATAGGATTGTACAAAATTCCAAAGCTTCTGTAAAGCAAAAAGAACAAAAAGTAAAGAAACAGCCAATGTAGATAATACGAGAATAGGGAAAGCCATTGCTAGCTGTTCATTTAACAGGGATTAATAGCCAGAATATTTAATACATATAACTATATGTATGTGTATGTATCATTAAAAAATTAAACACTCTAAGAAAAAAATAATCCAATCAATAAACAAGTGAACAATCAAACAGACATTTTCCTCAAAAGAATGTACAAATGACCAATAAGTACACTTTAAAAAGTATTCAATACCTTTAGCCACCAGGGAAATACAAATTAAAACTGTATTGAGATTCCATCTCCTCCCAGTCAGAATGGCAATCACCAAGAAAACAAACAACAAAGGCTGGCAAGGAATGCCTAAGGAAAGGAACTCTAATACAGTATGTGTGGGAATGTAAATTAATCCAGCCACTATAGAAATCAACATGGAGGATCCCCCCAAAATTACAAACAAAACAAAACCCCCCAAAAACTGTCATGAGATCCAGCTACACCATTTTTGGCTTTGTAACCAAAGAGATCCAAGTCAGCTAACTGTCGAGAAATATGCATACCCATATTTATTCTGACACGATTACAATAGCTAATTTGCTGAGGTATCCAACAATGGATGGATGAAAAAAAGAAAACATACATACACATGTGTATAAGTATACATAGAGATACATTTTCATATATATGTATGTATGCATAGATATGTGTATATATACATACATATGTGTATGTATATATACATTAAGAAAAATGAAATTTTGTCATTTTTCAGGAAGCATAATCAGAAAATATAATGCCAAGTGAAATAATCCAGACACGGAAAGACAAATGTCACATGATCTCGGTTGCATGTGAAAAAGTTCCTCAGAATTTTACCTGAAAATAGATTAATGATTACTGGGACGGGGAGGGTGGGTGATGATGGAAGAGAAGTAGATGGATGCTATGAATGAGCAGTATCTGTGTATGGGAAGAAAGAAACAGAGAAGTCAAGTTTTGACAGGTTGAATTGGAAGTCTTTATTGGAGAGCAGGTGACTGCAGGTAGACTCCCATATCAAAGACCTGCAGCCACCATATACAGAGCTTACACAAAGCTTTTAAAGACAAAAGCCACATGTTTGGGGGGGGGCAGAGATCTAAATTCAATAGAACCAGACCTTACAGGGAAATCTAATTGGGTACTAGCAGAACTTTGCATCTATGGAAGTGAGTAGCTCAGGGGTTGGCTTAAACTTTCCATATGGGGGATGGGGGGAACTACACCTTAAGTTTTCCATACAGGGAGATACTCAGAGGCAAGTGAATCAAACTGTTTAGAGAGATAATCAAGGATGAGCATACTCCATAGCAAAAGCTCTCCTAAGGCTAAACAGTATTATATCTTCTGTTTATATCAACGGATGTCCTCTCACTTAGGCTTTCCAGAGCTGGGTGGAAAGCCTCTTCTAAGTTGGTTCTTCGAAAAACTTAACAAAATTGACAGACCCTTAGCAAACCTTATCAGAAAAAGGAGAGAACACACCCAAATTAATAAACTCAGAGATGAGAATGGAAACATCACCACGGAAACAACCAAGATTCAGAACATTATTAGGGGATACTTCTCAAAACTTTATGCTAATAAGTTTGAGAACTTGACAGAAATGGACCTTTTCCTAGCAAATATTGACATGCCAAAACTAAACCAAGATGAGTTAAACCAGCTTAACAGGCCCATATCAAGCATCAAAATAGAAACAGCAATAAGAGACCTCCAAGCTAAGAAAAGTCCAGGACCAGATGGTTTTACAGCGGAATTTTACAAGGCCTTCAAAGCAGAGCTCACACCAATACTCCTCCAACTCTTCAATGAAATTGAAAGAGAAAGCTCACTACCGAACACATTCTATGAAGCCATCATAACCCTCATCCCAAAACCAGGCAGGGACTCATCAAAGAAAGAGAACTATAGACCCATTTCTTTGATGAACATTGATGCAAAACTTCTCAACAAAATTTTGGCCAATCGACTTCAACAATTCATCCAAAAAATCATACACCATGATCAAACAGGATTCATTTCAGGGATGCAAAGCTGGTTCAATATACGCAAATCAATTAATATTATTCATCACATCAACAGGAGCAAGAATAAGAACCACATGGTTATCTCAATAGATGCAGAAAAAGCATTTGACAAGATCCAACACCCCTTTATGATGAAGGTTCTGGAAAAATTAGGAATCCATGGAACATTCCTCAATACAATAAAGGCTGTATATGACAAACCTACAGCCAGCATTATACTCAATGGTGAAAAACTAAAGCCATTTCCTCTTAACTCAGGAACAAGACAAGGATGCCCACTCTCTCCACTTCTCTTCAATCTAGTATTAGAATGCCTAGCTACAGCAATAAGACAAGATGCAGACATAAAGGGGATCCAAATAGGGAAAGAAGAAATAAAACTCTCCCTCTTTGCAGATGACATGACCTTGTATTTAAAGAATCCCATAGACTCCACTCCCAAATTACTCAAGCTGATTCAAAACTTTGGCAAAGTAGCAGGTTATAAAATTAACCCCCAAAAATCAATGGCTTTTCTATATGCCAACAATGAGAAAAGTGTGGCTGCAATTAGGAAAGCAACTCCATTTGTAATAGCTAGGAATAAATAAAATAAAATACCTAGGAATTAACTTAACTAAAGAAGTGAAGGACCTCTATGATGAAAACTTTAAAATCTTGAAAAAGGAAATCAACACAGAACTTAAAAAATGGCAAAACCTCCCATGCTCCTGGATTGGCAAGATTAACATCGTGAAAATGGCAATACTTCCCAAGGCTATCTACAAATTCAACGCGATACCTATCAAAATTCCACCCTCATTCTTCAAGGAAATAGAGGAGGCAATCCAAAAATTCATATGGAACAATGAAAGACCCCGAATAGCAAAAACGCTCCTCAACGGAAAGAACACTGCTGGAGGAATATCAATACCAAATTTCAAACTCTACTATAAAGCCATAGTAATCAAAACAGCTTGGTATTGGCATAAGAACAGACCTCAGGACCAATGGAATAGAATTGAAAACCCAGAAATGAACCTACAGACCTATAGCCATCTAATCTTCGATAAGGAAGCTAAAACAATAGAATGGAAGAAAGACAGCCTCTTCAGTAAATGGTGCTGGCAAAATTGGTTAACTACATGTAGAAAACTAAAGCTAGATCCTTATATATCACCCTGCACCAGAATCAACTCCAAATGGATCAAAGACCTTGAACTCAAAGCAGACACTCTGAAAACATTACAGGATGGAATAGGAGAAACCCTAGGTCTCCTTGGCTCAGGTCGAAATTTTCTGAATAGAGACCCGGAAGCACAACAAATCAAAGAAAGGTTGGACAAATGGGATTGCATAAGATTGCAGAGCTTCTGCAGGGCAAATGACATAGCTGGCAAGATCAATAGAAAGCCCACCGATTGGGAGAAGATCTTTACTAGCCATACAACGGACAAGGGTCTCATATCTAAAATATACTTGGAACTCAAAAAATTAAACCACCCAACAACAAATCCTCAAAGAATCAACTGCCCAATAAATAAGTGGGCGAAAGACTTAAAGAGAAGCTTCTCTGAAGAAGAAACAAGGATGGCCAATAGACACATGAAGAAATGTTCAACATCCCTAGCCATAAAAGAAATGCAAATCAAAACAACATTGAGATATCACCTCACTCCAGTTAGAACAGCAAAAATCAAGAACTCTAACAACAACAGATGCTGGAGGGGATGTGGACAGAAAGGAACCTTACTTCATTGTTGGTGGGAATGTAAACTTGTTCAACCACTTTGGAAAGCAGTATGGAGGTTCCTCAGAAGACTTCACATAGAGCTCCCTTATGATCCAGCAATCCCACTTTTGGGCATTTACCCAAATGTTTACAAACAAGACCACACTAGAGCTACCAGCACAACTATGTTTATTGCAGCATTATTTACCATAGCTAAGATCTGGAACCAACCCAGATGCCCCTCAGTAGATGAATGGATCAAGAAAATGTGGTATATATACACAATGGAATTCTATGCCTCCATCAGAAAGAATGACATTTCCCCATTTGTTAGGAAATGGAAAGGTTTGGAAAAAATTATATTAAGTGAAGTAAGCCAGGCCCAAAGAAGCATAGGTCCCATGGTTTCCCTTACTTGCAATATCTAGTATAGGTATGAGTCAAGCGGAAAAGGTCAGATAATGTGATGTTAGGAAAATGAACCCTTAAATATGTATTTTAATGTTTTCGTTTCTTTCATGCATGTGTCTCTAACGCATTTATAATATTATTTCTTTGTTGCTTTGTATGTCCCTTCCCCACAGTGTAACCCCCGCTTTCACTATATTTGATGTCAGTATAACATGTGGAGGAGATGGGGACAAACAAGTCGTTTAAGGATTCAGGTGGACCTGTTGCAACAATGAGAAGTACAAAATGTCATGTCAAAACCAGCTTTACAATGTCGGTGTGGGGGGGGGAGGGGGGTATAATTGGGTGGGGGGAGGGGGGTAAAATTGGGTGGGGGGAGGGGGGAGGCGGGGAAGAGAAGTGAAGGGTAAACAAAGGAGGAGGCTGCAATGCTTGGTAAGAAATGTATGCATTATCCTGCCCATGTAATTGTAGCCCCCCTGTACAGTATGTTCTCAAATAAAATAAAATACAATTTAAAAAAATATATTTAAAAAAAAAAAAAAAGCCTCTTCTACCCAGTAAGGTGCCAGGATAGCTGTGAAAACAAGGCCAGTCTTTGGAATAAAGAGAACCTAACTTCCAGTTGATTTAGAATCTGCATACCAACCCTTCCTTCTGAACACTTGGCTATCCACAGCTTTCTTCAAGTTACAACTCCATCTCTTCCTCTAACGTCCCCATTCCTGCTTTTGATGCAAACCATGGAACCTGCTAAAAGCCTTCATGGATGTCATTGACCATCTCTTTGAATATACATTTTCCTCCTGCTAAGATTTTTTATGACTCTTTTCTACATGACTACAGAAGCTCCTTCCTCTTATTCTACCCTAAAATGAAGTCCAAACCCTGCAGTTGGACATGCCTGACTTTGAATGTTACTTCATCTACCAGAAGCTGGACAGCCTTGAGACATGCTACTGATGACCTCTGTATAGCTCAGAGAATCACCTGCCTCCTAGCTTATTCCAGGAGATATCCCTATATAGCCCCAAGACAGACACAGACTATGTTCAACACATAATGGAGACTATCATAATCATTATCATACTTACTATTTGGACACAGTAACCATATAGTATTTCCTGTCTTTTTTTAAGAATGTTTTTTATTGTGAAAATACCGTACAGAGGGATGACAGTTACAAGTATTTTCTTTCTTGAACAGAGTACTCCTATAGTATCCTTTACACAGCACACTATGTTATGTCTTTTTTTGTTGTTGTTTTTTGTTTTTGGTCTATCATAGTGCTTGAACTCAAGGACTAGGTGCTGTTCCTGAGCTCTTCAGCTCAAGGCTAGTGCTCTACCACTTGAGCCACAGCACCACTTTTGGTTTTTTGGTGGTTCCTTGAAGATAAGTCTCCAGGATTTTCCTGCCCAGGCTGGCTTTCAACTATGATTCTCAGATATCAATCTCCTGAGTAGCTAGGATTACAGATGAAAACCACCAGCACCTTGCTTTTTCACTTTGTCTTGAAGTATGATTAATTTCTCAAGTTCTGAGCTTGCCTTAAGGGGTGGAGGTTCAAAACAGATCCAACTACTACCTCTCTCTGTTGCTTCATCCTGTTACAAGCCCAGCCTTAAGAAGGATTTTCTCCTATCTCACATGGAGCTGTACAGAATAAACTCATCATACTAAAAATGTACAAGGTCCTTGAGAAATACTAGCTAAAGTCACCTCAGGGCTTAACAGAGTTTTCTGGAGAAGATGGTAAGATGGTAGTTTAAGAGATTAATGAAGAAGCAAGTTGGTTAATATGGAGGTTGGGGGTAGAGAGATTGTGTGTGTGTGTGTGGTACTGGGTTTTATATGCACAGTCTCATGCTCTTGCTTCACTTTTTCTCCTGCTTGGCACTCTACCACTTGAACAATAGCTCCATTTCTTGCTTTTTGCTGGTTGGAATAAGAATCTCACAGGACTTTTCTGCTGGGGCTCAGTTTGAATCTCAATCCTCAGATTGAAGTCATTAGGATAACGGGCATGTAACCCCTCTTTTCTCAATTTTGTAGTATATACAATGAATTCTTGACTGCATTCTTCCCTTCATCCATCCACTCCTCTCCCTCTACAAATACTCATTTCCTGGTGCTTATTTTGTTGGGCTTTAACTCTACCTTTCTAAAGAATTACCTTATTTGAGCTCTCCCTAGAGTCCACCATAATTCAGTCAATACAATTGCTACTCCCATTTATATCTGATTGCAGGATACATTTAGGAAGCAGGCATTTTCCTTCTCTTCTCGGTGCATCAGGTTAATTGTAGGGTCACAACCTCCAGAGAGTTATAACTACAGAGGGGGCACACCCATGGAGGACACTACTCCATGACAGGGTTAGCAATTGTGACATTTTTTGTCAGTCCTGGGGCTTGAAATCAGGGCCTGGGTGGTGTCCTTGGGCTCTTTTGCTCAAGGCTAGCACTCTACCACTTTGAGCCACAGTGCTACTTCCAGTTTTCTGTGGTTTATTGGAGATAAGAGTCTCAAGGACTTTCTGGACATAATTGGCTTTGAACCATGATTCTCAGATCTCAAGCCTCCTGAACAGCTAGGATGGCAGGCACTAAAAGTAAGGTGACCTCTGGTGGCCTTACTTTTAATTTTAGTTTTCTGTTTAGAATCAAGGCAAAGAAAAGGATGTTTATCTTATTTAAACATCAGATAAGCCGGAAGAGTAAATGTAGTTTAATATTTGATCCTCTTAAACTAAGCCCAGGAGTTTATATAAAGAAAATAATCAGTAATATAGTCAATGACTTCTATAAACAGATGTCCTTAAGCATTTAAACTAGCATTTAAAAATGAAATATTCAGTAGTTAGGGATGTTATTGTCATATAATAGCATGCAATCCTGCCAAATCATTTTTCCCCCAAGTGACATTTAGTTGTACTGGAAATTTCTTGTAGAATGATGTGAAGTAAAAGAAGGCATGATTCACATTGTGAACATACACAAGAACAGGAGGCAGTCCCATCCCATTTAGCTAAAAGCTCAAAATACAATTGAGGGCTTGAGTAGTGCAGTGGTCCTGTGTGGAAACTAAATATCAGATATGCGCAGGGAGGGGAAGTTGCAACATCCATCAGTGAAAATACCCTCTCTGGATGGGAGGTGCTCTGCTTTGACACTTCTGCTACACTGAAGAAATATTTCCTTGAGAAATAGTATATGAAATCAAATGACCAAAGTTTGTCTGAAGGCAAACACAAGGAATTATTTGATAGACAAAAAAGGAGAAGAAAAGAAGAAAGAAGAAAGAAGAAGAGGAGGAGGAGGAGGAAGAGGAGGAAGAAATAATCAGTGTGATGCCAATGGCTCACACCTGTAATCCTAGCTACTCAGGAATCTGAGATCTGAGGATCAAGATTTGAAGCCAGCCAAGGGAAAAAGTCTGTGAGACCCATATCTCTAATTGACCAGCAAAAAAACAGGAGTGGAGCTGTGGCTGAAGTGGTAGAGTGCCAGTCTGGAGCCAAGGAAGCTAAAGGATAACACCCTGAGTCCCAGTTCCAGTGCTGGTACCAAAAAAATAAATAAGTAAAATAAAAAATTAAAGTTAAATATCATCCTGGTCTCCACCAAGAATTTAAGGTCAAATAGTATGCTGGTGTCTCTCCTAAGAATTCAATTACCATAGCTCCATTTTATCAAAAACTGGAGAAACATTTTACATAATTTCTGACTTGAAAGAAATAGAAGATGACCTCAAATAGTCTGCTCAAGCATGGCTACTATTTTTGCTGGGCATAGAAAAGTTTCCTTGCAGTAAAATATTAACAATATCTGAGATTTAAAAAACAAAACAAAACAACAGTATGTCCTTCTTCAACTTGGCAATATATTGAGGATGAGAATGGGAAAAATAAGATTACAGTAAAAATAGAAATCTACATGTCGTTTCTCCAGAAGTGACATTTGAAGAGGCGAAAAAGAACTTTGTACAACAAACAAATGGTTTGGTCTTTTTATATAATAAAACAACTACAAAACTTGATAAAGAGAAGAATTCACCAGAATAGGAGAGCCAAATGAGACAGAACTTTGTCAGTTCTTTGGCTGAAACTTTAACTTCATTGGAATCCAATTTTTTGACAACACAAATTCCTGATACATTTAAAATCATTTTTGTGCTGGGTACCAGTGGCTCATGCCTATATTACTTGCTACTCAGGAGGCTGAGATCTGAGGATTGCCTTTGGATGTAAGTCTGGGTGGAAAACTCCGTGACACTCTTGTCTCCAATTAACCACCAAAAAACTGCAAGTGAGGCTGTGGCTCAAGTGGTAGAGCACAAAAGCTCAGGAAGAGTGCTTAGGCCCTGAGTTTTACTGTTTCTTTTGTTGGGAGGATATTTAGCTTAATGTCTCCATTATGGCCTGACTCCAAAACTGCCAGATTAAGACGTGATAGCTGTAAGTCTAAGTGTATTTTCTTCTGACTATATTCAGTTTACCAGCCTAGGAAAACAACAACTAAATAAATCCCTCTAGTTAATTAAGAACAATATTGTTGGAAAGGAGACACAAAGGATAAAAAAGAAAAGCACTTGGGCACTGGTGGCTCATGCCTGTAATCCTACCTACTTGGGAGGCTGAGATCTGAGGATAATAGTTCAAAGCCAGCCTGGAGAAGAAAGTGGGTGGACTCATCTCCAATTAACTACCAGGAACCGCAAAGTGGCAATGTGGCTCAAAGTGGTAGAGCACTAACCTTGAGCAAAAGAGCTCAGGGACAGTGCCCAGGCCCTGAGATCAAGCCCCCCGACCACCACCAACAGCAACAGCAAAGAATTACAAAGGGATGAAAATAAAAGTTCCAAATAATTACTACAGCACTATTTACCCTAGCCAAAAAATGGAATTAATCCTGATGAATTTTAGTGGATGAATAGCTAAGAAAACTATGGGATGTTTTATTTTTTACAATGGAATACTATCCAACCATAAACAAGGGGCAATACTGGATTCATAACAATGTGGCTGGAATTGGAGATCATGATGTTAAGGGAAGCAAGCCAGACACAGAAGGCCACAAACCACTTGCTCCCACTCATTGCTCCCATTCTTCCTGTAGAAGAAGAGACTGGAATAGGTCACAGGAGACTGGAAGAGGGAACAGAAAGAAGTTCAATTTGGGTCATCAAAATTCAGTTAGAGTAGAAGAATGGCTTTGGGTTTTTCTATAGCATTGTCTGGTAATTATTGGTTAAAACCATCTACGGTATTATTTCACAATAGCTAGAAAAAAAGTATGATATCAAAATGACTAATGATTAATAAAAGATTTTGTTACCCTGACTTGATTATTACACATTGAATCCATGTATTAAATTATACCCCCCCCCCGCCTCTCCATAAAGATGTACAAATAGTTATGTCTCCAAAATGTAATGCATTTTCCAAAGAGGAATTGGGAACCTAGGGAAAACATCTGAAACATATTTGCTAATCTCTTAAGAACAAATTAGCTTTGTTTCTCTGTTCCAACAGAGAAATCTTGGAAAGGTGACCTTTGTGATCATGCATAGGGTGTACCATTCTTTAGGTGGTAAGAAAATGGCGCCGGACTAGGTCAGTGTGTTGGAATGGGTGGAGTTCATCTCCTGGTTCTGCATGATATCTTCTGTTCTTGGCATGCCCTTTTTTTCCTCTGTGTCTCTCTTCTGTGTTGGCTCCTAACCTGAGCACACAGAATGCTTTGTAACTGATGATCTTGAAGACCCTTTCCCACTGACACGTTAGCCTGCACGATTCCATCATTACACGCTTCACGCTGAGTTACTCCAGCTGATCATGCTGGAAGGCTGGCAATTGAGCCAAATAAGCTGTGTTGAAACACCCAGATAGATGACAGGGTGAAATATTACTTTTAAATATTTTTCCAGATTACCAAAGTTGTCAAAAGCAACAACAAAAACAACCCCACAGTCCAGTGCTGGTTGGCTCATGGTTGTAATCCTAGTTACTCAGAAGGCTGAGATCTGAAGGGTCACACAGTTCAAAGCTGACTGAGGCAGATACAACTGAAAGACACTTGTTTCTAGTTAACCACCAAAGAACTAGAAATGGAAGTGTGGTAGAGCATCAGACCTGAACAAATAGGCCAAGGAAGAGGTTAAAACCCTGAGCTCAAGCCTCAGTACCAGCCCATACACAAAATGATGATAATCATCCATACTTTATATGCTTTCAATTTCCTCTTGCTATTTTTTTCATTTTTATTTCACAAGTCTCTCTTTGAAAATAGAGAAAAGAAAGAAAACTGTTGGTCTCTCTTTTTTTCCCCCTCATTGAAAACCCCCAGTGCCTTTGTCAAGCACAAGTCCTCTTTAGATAATTCTTCCTGCAGATGCAGAGACATTTAAACAGCTATGGGGGGGGGGGAGCAGGGGGGGAAACCCATAAAGAAAATTGGTATCATTTTGTATTTGTTTTTAAATGAGAAAAAATAATTATTCCTATTCAGTTGCTCACAGCAATGCCATCATTCTTAATTTTTTATTGTCTGTTCTGACATAACTAAGCAAAGTGATTTAGTTCTATTTTTCTCTCTCCGCCTGATAATTTTATAAGTGCTTGTTGTTTCAGAAGGAGAATGACTCACCTCAGCGTCGAGTGCCTGCTGGAATCTTCCTTCCTCAGATTGTGATTTGAGTCTGGGAGTAACTTAGCCCATAGCTTCTAGATCAAAGAGGGGCTTTCATAGAAGAGAAATAACCATGGCTCTCCTTTTTGCTGCAAGTGAGGACTCATAGATCATCCTGCTTTAATTAAGCAATAAGTTAGATGTCAAGAGCAATTAGAGTCTTGAAGGTCAATGCTTGCTTAATTAAAAAAATTGGAAGGGGCTCTCCTTGTTCAACCAGTTTGAAAGCACCAGGAGACCTTTAACATCTCGTGTGGGGACTCAAAGGAAATGAAGCCATAGCCAGCTAGGCCAATAATTTACTCTGGAATTCAGACTCCTGTTCCAAACGACTGGGTTATATTGGCCTCCTCAGCAGCCCATGGTTTGATACTGAAAGTGAATGTTAGGCATTATGCTCCCCCCCCCCCCTCCGCATTAAATAGTTAATGTTCTGAATGTGCTCTCACACAGCAAAGAATTTCAGTGTCTATTAGATTTAGGCAGGTGAACATCAAAAGTTACAAAATAGTACAAATTTTTTTTGTCATTTGTAGGGCTTGAACTCAGGACAGCACTGAGGCCCTGAGTTCTTTTGCTCAAGGCTAGTGCTCTACCACTTTGAGCCACAGCACCACTTCCAGTTGTCTGGTGGTTCATTGGAAATAAGATTCTCATGGGGACTTTTCTGCCCAGGCTGTCTTTGAACTGTGATTCCAGATCTCAGCCTCTTGAGTGGCTAGAATTATAGGAATGAATGAGCCACAGGCTCATTTTCTTCAGGTGTGGTGCTTTAAGAGATTCCATGAGAATCCTTAAAAGAACTCCATACAAGTACAGATGTTAAGGTTGTACTTCAAATTAGCGAATCAGATTCTTTGTGGAATGGGTTCTGGAATCTACTTTTTATTTTTAAGTTCAGAAATGATTCTAGGGCACGTTACAGTTTGAGAAGCTACAGATTGAGCCTATCTTTCTGATTTTAATCGATGAAAACTCTAAGATGTAGAAAGAATGGTATTGAAACACACTTTTAAGATCAAAGTTATAAACCAAACCCTCTCATTTGACATCCAGATCTTGCACTAACCAACCAGATAACGCAGGTGAATGTATCCAATGGGTACTTTCACCTTACAGGTGAATAAATCTGCTTTCAGGAATACTCTTATACCCATCCTCCACTCTCTTCATACTGTTTGTCTAACAGTATTTGACTAGTAATATTCTGATAGTGAGTCTGCCTATAGGTATAAAAGACATTAGCCAACCTCGTGCTGGTGGCTCATACTTGATATCTTAGCTACTCAGGAGGCTTAGATCTGGAGTGATCGGGGTTCAAAGCAAGACCAGGCAGAAAAGTCTGTAAGACACTTTTTTCCAATGAACCACCAGAAAACAGGAAGTGGAGCTGAGGCTCAAGCAGTAGACTGCTATCTTTGAGCACAAAGAGGCACAGGGATAGTGCCCAGGCCCTGAGTTCAAGCCACAGGGCCAGCCAAAAAAAAAAGACATTAGCCAATTTATATCATGAGGAGGGAGGAGTAAAAGGGAGGGGGCAGACCAATGGAGAGATAAGGGATGGATGAGTTCAGTCATAATTGTCAATGTGAAAATGGAACCAGGTAGCCTGAGGGGATGGGTGGGGTTGGGAGACATGGAGGGGAATGATGGAAAGGGTGACACTGAGCAACATGCCTTGTACTTGTAAACTGACATGTGAAATTGAAATCCCTTTGTATAACTACTTAAAGATAATTTAAAATAATAATAACAACAATAATAATGGTAATAAAGCAGGTTGCATTTTTCTGAACACACATGAAGTTGTTTGCTCTCTTCTTGCTGGTTTGGTTTTCGTTTTCATTTTGTGCCAGTCCTGGGGCTTGAACTCAGATCCTGAGCACTGTCCCTGAGCTCCTTTTCCTCAAAGCTAGTGCTCTATCACTTCAGCCCCACGGCTCTACTCCCAGCTTTGTTTTTTGATGACTAATTGGAGATCAGAGTCTCACAGACTTTTCTGCTAAGGCTGGCCCTGAATTCTGAGCCTCCTATCTCAGCCTCTGGAGTAGCTAGGATTACAGGAGTGAGACCCAAGGACACACCTTGCAACCCAGGTCAAAAATAAAAGAATCACATTAGCTCCTGCCATTCTCCCCCATATGCCGAATAAGATGTTCAAGGGCAGAAAGGCAGAGTTATTACAAGACAGTGACTTGAGAAGGCAGTGCTCCAATACCTCGTTAAGCTGTCTTCAGAGACACAGACATCAGGCCTCAGGTTAACAGGGACAACAGGGGGTGAGACAGGTCTGTATAATTAAAAGAATTCCAAGTCACAGGTGTGGCCTGCTAGACCTTTAGCTCAGTCTTCCCCTCAGGAGGAGGATTTCCAGAAAGGTCCTTACCACTTCACCCAGGGACAAAAGAGGAAGTTGCTTGGGGGTGGGGTGGGGAAGAGTCTGGGAGGGATAGTTTACCTTCTATAATTGATGCTTTTCTGTGGATCTTCTCTTTCTTGGCTCCCAAAGTGATTGCAGATTGCAGCTGAGAATAACTCAGATCAAAGGGCACAGGTACAAAGTGTGTGTGGGTGTGAAGGGGGTGACTTTTAATTAATTTACAAGGTCCAGAAAAAAAAATCTTTTTAAGTTCCCTCTGATATTCTTGCAATTATATGTCTCCTCACTTACCACTGCTTTCAGTGTTAGTAATCAGATATTCTTCAATGGAGAGGGCCTCACTTTCCAGTTCCTCTGAGAATGTTGCCCCTTTTAGAATGGCAATCCGGATTGCCTAGAAAATACAAACGTGGGGCTGGGAATGTGGCTCAGTAGAGTGCTTGCCTGGCATACATGAAGCCCTGGGTTTGATTCCTCTGTACCACATAATCAGAGAAAGCTGGAAGTGGCGCTGTGGCTCTAGTGGTAGAGTGCTAGCCTTGAGCAAAAAAGCTCAGGGACAGTGCCCAGGCGAAAGGAAGAGAGAGAGAGAAAGAGAGAGAGAGAGAGAGAGAGAGAGAGAGAAAGAGAGAGAGAGAGAGAGAGAGAGAGAGAGAGAGAGAGAGAGAGAGAGAGAGAGAGAAGGAGGGAAGGAGGGAGGGAAGGAAGGAAGGAAGGAAGGAAGGAAGGAAGGAAGGAAGGAAGGAAGGAAGGAAGGAAGGAAGGAAGGGAAATACAGATGTGGAGATATAACTGATTTTGGAATATAAATTGCTCCACAAAGCCCAGAAGAAAGAGCCAGGATCTAAGAATGGAAGTTTTGATTTCTCATCCTTTCCTATCTATGAACTCACTCTAGGCAGGTGATTTTCCTTTGGCACCCCCTTATTTCCTTCTGTATAGAGGTAGACAAGAGTTGTTTAAAATAAGTCCTATTTGAGTTCTAACACTGAGAAGAAAGTCAGGGAAACGAAGACCCTCTGCTGTCATTAATTGGCATTGTTCTTGGGAAGTGTGAACAATCAGAAGATGTGAATATCTCTAATTATATCAAGCTGCCAAGGAAATACTGTCAATGTGATCTGTTTGTCTGGAAGGGAACTCTAAGAGCTCTGAGCTCCCTGTGCTTACAGGGAAAGAAATGAATGAGCTTCCTGCAGGGGGTGTTAATGAGGGCCCCACATGTGTGTGGGAAGGCAGGGAGACTTGAGGGGAAAGAAAAATTTCTCCACAGGACTTGTAAGACCTGAAGCTTTTTTTGCACAAGCTAAAGAAGATAGGGGGGAAAACCCAGCTTCCTCAAAAAAGAAATTTGGTTTGCAGTACAAAAGGTTTGGTTTAAAATAAGACCATCCAAGTAAATTAAAGCATTCTCAAGAAACTCAGAAAGAAATGAATGGCCAGGTGTTGGTAGCCTATAATCCTAGTTACTCAGGAGGCTGAGATCTAAGTATCGTGATTTGAAGCCAGCTCAGTTCAGGCAAGTCTGTGAGACTCATGTCTGATTAACCACAAAAAGCTGAAAGTAGAGCTGTGGCTCAAGTACTAGAGAGCTTGTCTTGAGGGGAAAGGAAAAAAAAAAAAAAGATCTCAAGGACAATGCCTAGGACTTGATTTCAAGCTTCAGGACTGGCAAAAAAGAAAAAAAGAAAGAGATGGGGGGGAGGGAGTGAGGGAGGGAAAGAAATAAGAAAGGAAGGAGGGAGGGAAGAAAGAAGGAAGGAAGAAGGAAGGAAGGAAGGAAGGAAGGAAGGAAGGAAGGAAGAAGGGTATGTGTGAGTTTGATTTCTCTTCAATAATTCCATAACAGAAATAAAGCAAAAACAAAACAAACAACAACAAAAAGGAAAACCACCAACCAATCAAACAACAACAATAAAATATGGATAGAATTGAGACCTGCCATTTAATCACCAAGAGTAACTCCTGGCACACTGTGGGTGGGTGATCAGGCTTTAGTGGTACTTTTCTATCAGTCATTTAATACTTTCTTTATAAGTAATGAAAGTCAATAGGAGATTATATAATGAAGCCAGTAATCATTGACATGATTACTGAAGGGAAAAGTGGAAACTGGACAGATTCTGGGTATGGATTAGATTCCCATCCCTGCTCTGCCACTGATAGAAAGAGATGGGGAACAATGCAGAAGCCCTGGTTGTCTGGGCCCCCATTGTAAGCTGAAGTTCTCCACACCTAGGCTTCTGCCTCCTCAGCCTTGTGAAAAACTTGCCAACCATAAAAGACCTCTCTCTCCCCCTATGAACCATTGCCAGACCTGGTAGGAATGGGTGAAAATGCCAGCAGCTTAGGCTGATATTTGAAGATTGTGATTCAAAGCCAATCTGGGCAGGAAAGTCCATGGGACTTTTACTTACTACTCAAAAAAAAAAAAGTCAGAAGTGGAGCTGTGGCTCAAGTGGTAAAATGTTAACTGAGTAAAAAAAAGTTCAGGAACAATACCCAGGCCTTAAATTCAAGCTCCAGGACAGGCACACACACAAAACAAAGATGCCTGTTGTGACCAGATCTTCCTTAACTTTGTTCTGAAATAGATAGATAGATAGATAGATAGATAGATAGATAGATAGATAGATAGATAGACAGATAGATAGATAGATAGATAGATAGATAGATAGATAAATAGATAGATAGATACAGATATACATATATTGATATAGATGGTAATATATTATATAATATATTGATACATAGTCATGTTAATATATATATATAAATAAAGCTATATAATATATAGAAATATATAGATATATCAATACACAATTATATAATATATAATTTATATTATATATTACATAGATAGATAATAATATATAATTGGTATATATATATATGATATATATGATAATATATATTCATCCTTTATGGATTCCTGCATCTCCTGTAAGCGAGCCAAATCAACTGTGGATTTCATTTAGCTAAGTTAAATTATTTGACCAAGAGTTGCGTTTTGCCCATTATAATGTCATTTTAATCTCATTATACTTTAAAATTTTCTTTATGGGTAACCAGATATACAGCCTGATGAAGAGATGTGCCTTAATGCTTTCCCAGCATTCATGTCAATCACTTTCTGTCTTTGGGTGGGGTGACTTGAACCCCTGAATCCTTAAAATCTCAGTATCTCCTATGTGTAAGGAGATAGAAAGGTTCATCTTCTCTCTGAGACGACCTACTTTCACCTCTGAAGTGCCTTTCTATTCTCTCAATAACTTTACTATTCTTAATAAATTTTGCAATGAAGTTCAGTGCTAGAATAAGTGAGAGCCGTTGTTACCTAGTGTTAGAAATGCACAGCTCTCTGGTGTCAGAAATGAATGGACACATGAGAAATACAGGAGATTTCATGAAGGCAATTTACTTTTGCACAAAGGGGTGCAACGCTCTACCCAGAGCTGGGCAGACACACTGTGCAAGGCACTTTGCAGCATTTTTAATCTCAATCCAAAATGTCCCTCCTTCTCAAGAAGTTAAGCTCACAGCCTAACTACAATTGACTAACAAGATTAGAAAGGGAGCCATCCTTAATCCCTATGAACAGTTTCCTATTTAAAAAAGTTTGTTTCTCACGTAGCAATTACAGTTTATTATTTTAACTTCCTCAACAACAGATGTATCTCCCTTAATATGACTAGCTGGTCACAAGCCACACACGTAACAATTACAGTTTATTACTTTAACGTCTTCAATACCAGGTTTATCTCCCTTAACATGGCTAGCTGGTAATAAGCAGTACAGATAATAGTTACAATGGAAGTAAATAACACAAATAATTCCAGGAAATGCCAATACACAAGTACACAAAGTACGCTTTTGTTTGACAGAAAAGAATACTTTTTCTCACACATAAGACACTACTTCCTGAATAGGTATGTCCACATGATCTTGTTTGTTAAGATGAAAAAAAAAATTAGCTCTGGTTAAAACCAGAGTTGGCTACAAGTGGAAGTAAAGCATATTTTATTGAGAACTGTTCTTAGGGAAGGAAAGAGGCCTTACTATGGAACTAAGTTTTATTCCAAATATGGCATGGGCCAGAGGGAAAAGACAAACCAAAACACAGAGAGGTGGACAGAAGTTATCTGGTCTGGACCCAGGGAGCATCAGTCAGGACAGGAGGTTTTAGCTAAGCTGATCTGGAAGATCAAACTGAGGTGAACAAATTTGACTAGGGATTAGAGTACTTGAGGAACTTGATTACATACCCAAGAGTGATCAGATATGGAGAATTTGTACTTTAAAAAATTTTTAGCCAGGGGGCTGGGAAGGTGGCTCAGTGGTAGAGCACTTGCCTTGCATGCCTGAGGCCCTGGGTTCAATTCCTCAGCACCACATAAGCAAAAAGAAAAAAGCCGGAAGTGGTGTTGTGGCTCAAGTGGTAGAGCGCTAGCCTTGAGCTGAAGGGCTGAGGGACAGCGCCCAGGCCCAGAGTTCAGGCCCCATGATGGGACCAAAAAAAAAAAAAAAAAGATCACACATCTTAAAAATAAATAAATAAATAAATAAAAATTTTAGCCAGGTGCCAGTGGCTCATGCCCGTAATCCTAGCTACTCAGGAGGCTGAGATCTGAGGATCACGGTTCAAAGCCAGCCCAGGCAGCAAAGTTCGTGAGACTCTTATCTCCAATAAACCACTAGAAAACCGGAAGTGGTGCTCTGGCTCAAGCAGTAGAGCACTGGCCTTGAGCTGAAGCGCACAGGGACAGTGCCCAGGCCCAGAGTTCAAGCCCCAGACTGACCAAAAAAATAAAATTATAAACTGGGCTTTATAAGGAGTATACAAACACGAGAAGTTTCCAGAGCTTGACTGAAGCAAAGCATCTGTGTGATCATTTTTATGGGGCTGTTTTGATGTGACTTCAAATACACTGTGTGCCTTGGACTACATGAGAATAAATGTCAGCTGTTATCACCATCACTCTCATCACAATTAGATTTATACTCTCATTTTGCTGCCTGTAAGAAAATTCAAGCCAGGTGCAGTGGCTCACGACTGTAATCCTATGTACTCAGGAGACTGAGATCTGAGGATCACAATCTAAAGCCAGCCCAGTCTGAAAGACTCTCTTCTTGAATTTACCAGCTAAAGGCTGGAAGGGGAGGTATGGCTCAATTGGTAGAGTATAGGACTTGAATGAAAAAGCCAAGGAAGACTGAAAGGCCCTGAGTTCAAATCCAGGTAATGGCACAAATAGGTCCAGATCTTGGTTTCTATTCCTGCCATCATCTGCTCATTTTCTGCTGTTATTAAAGCTAGGTAAAATTTCGTCGTGCTTTTCATTCCCATTTTCAAGCTTCTGAGCGAGGTCAAACACTTTTTCCTGTGTTTTCACTGGTCCTTTGTATTTCTTCTTCACTTTAATTCCTATGAATGTCGAATGGGGTTTTCCAAGATGGAAATGCAAAGCTGGCAGTAACTGTAATCCTAGCTACCCAGGAAGCTGAGATCTGAGGATTGTGGTTTGAAGCCAGCCCAGGCAGAGAAGTCTGTGAGACTTTTATCTCCAATAAACCACTAAGAAAAAGCTGGAAGTGGTGCTGTGATGCAAGCGGTAGAGTGTTTCTTGAGCACAAAGAGGCTCAGGGACAGTGTCCGTGCCTTTAGTTCAAGCCCTAGGACTGGCAAAAGAGAGAGAGAGAGAGAGAGAGAGAGAGAGAGAGAGAGAGAGAGAGAGAGAGAGAGAGAGAGGATTGTTAGCCCAATGAGCTGCCTTCCCATAACTTAGCAATTTCCTTCTCCTTTCCACAGTTTAGCATGCTCCTTCCTAGGCAACACTAGGCCCATTTAGTAAAGGTGTAAATAGTCAGCCTCCAACCCCCCTTTACCTTGGGATGGCACTTCTCTGGGGCACCTGCCACCAAATAAACCAACAAGAGCCCCTTAGAGTGACCTTCAGGTCTGGGCAGCTGCAAGGCCCCTTATCTACTACTTGGGCATAAATCCTAATCTACCATGATAAAACCCCTGATCCTCATGTTCATATCAGGTCTCCACCTCTTAGCTCCTTCTAGCCCTTCCTAAACTTCCTAAGTTATATAGGTCACCTCAGACAATAGGCCAGTGCTTCTTCTCATTTCTCTCTTGTGAGAAGAAGTCTTACCAGCCCCTTGATCAGCAATAAACCTTTCTTATGTTCTTTGTACCTGGATGTCTGTGTGGTTTTCTGGTAAAGCCTAATATGCGCTAACAAAGATGGAAATGTAAGACTTATTTTTACATCTTGGTGAGACGTTGATCAGTTGATGAGTTTTGAATCTCTTTCCCTGGTACATAGTTTGATTTCCCACTCTCCCCTTTAATGATCCCATTGGATGCATAGATAAACCTAATTTTAAAGTAGTCCAATTTCCGTCTTTTTCTTTATAGTAGTACTTATTGTGTGAAGAAAAAAAATTACCAGTGACAAAAAATATGAAGGGATTTCCTCTATATCTTATCAAAGTTTTGTTGTGTGGCTTTTTTTACATGAAGATCAATAATCTATGTAAAATTTCCATTTACATATTGCTAGAAATTGAGATCAACATCAAGTGACATTGATCAAATGATCAAGACCCATTGTACTAAAAAACTGACAACTGGAACTGAACTCATTTGTAGAACTTCTTAAAGATAATAAAAATATTCCCAGCACCATTTGTTCAAAACAAACAATCCTCTATTTTACATCATACATAGAATAGCCCCGTTGGCAGCCATCTCATTGTAGTATTGAATTATTTATCAACTGTTGTATCAACACAACACTGTCCTGGGTACTTTAGTTTCTTTTGTCTATTTTCTTGTTAGTTTTTGCATCTACAGGTGCTTGAACTCAGGGCCTGGGGGCTGTTCCTAAGCTTTTGTGCACAAGGCTGGTACTCTACCACTTGAACCACACCTCCCCTTCCAGCTTTTGGCTGCTTACCTGGAAATAGAGTCTCATGGACTTTCTTTAGCAGGTTGGCTTTGATCTTCTGGTCTCAGCCTGAAGGACTAGGGGTGTGAGCCACTGGTAACAAAGTCTTATATTGGCTATAACAAAATTTTCCTTTTTTTACTTATGCCGGTATTGGGACTTGAACTCAGGGCTTCCCCGTTGTTTTTTGTCAGCTGTGGAACTTGAATTCTGGGCCTGGGTACTATCAGCTCTTCAGCACAAGGCAAGTGCTCTACCACAGCACCACTTCAGTTTTCTGAGTGATATATTGGAGATAAGAGTCTCACCGACTTTCCTGCCCAGACTGGCTTCGAACTGGAATCCTCAGATCTCAGCCTCCTGGGTATCTGGGATTACAGGCTTGAGCCACTAATGCCCGGCCACATTTTTTTTAAAAACAGTTAACTGGAAATGAGTGTCTCAGATTTATCAAAGCTCAGGCTGGCTTTGATCATAGAAACAGTTTTTACTAAAAAATAAAAAATAAAAAAAAAATGGACTCCTTACTTAGATCCACAATTAACTGAAAAAATAAAAACCTGACCTCCCTTTGTCCATTGTGCATCCTTTGCTCTAATTCTCCCTCCTGGCTGTCATGTTGGATGCCAGGAGACAAGGGACATAAACTACTTCCAGGGAAAGTTGGAGCTGAGCCAGGAACCCGTCTACCCTCCAATGAACACAATTACCTATCATGTGAAACTGTACCTTAGAGCCGCAGTCATCAGTAATCGTCTCAGGGGGCCAGAGTTGTCCCTCCTCCAGTAATTATGGTGATAGCAACCCTTCTGGAACTTTTATAGAACAAGAAGAGCGAGAACACTTTGTCTGGGACTATTTTTGCTTCTTTTCTCCTCCTGCTCCAGCCTTTCCTCTGTGCAAAGCTAACCCTCATGTTAATGTCTTGGTGGATGAAACACATTGGGTTAGCAATTTTGTTTTCTCTGCCTTTCACCACTACTTCTCTGTCTTTGTCTCTGTCTCTCTCAGGGTTTTTTTTTTTGTTTTTTGTTTTTTTTTTTGTCAGTTGTGAGGCTTGAACTCAGGGCCTGGGTGCTGTCCCTGAGCCTCTTTGTGCTCAAGGCTAGCCCTTCTGCCGTTTGAGCCACAGCCACACTTTTTTTGGAATGGTTCACTAGAGATAAGATTCTCACAGGAACTTTTCTGCCTGGGCTGGCTTCCAACTGTGATCCTCAGATCTCAGTTTCCTGAGTAGCTAGGATTACATGTATGAGCTACCACTGCCCAGCCTCTTTTGGGTTTTAAAACAACAACAAAAGCATTTGTTTTTTGGTTGATTGTAGAGCTTGAACTCTGGGCCTGGGCGCTGTCCCTCAACTCTTCAGCTCTACCACTTGAGCCACAACACCACTTCCAGCTTTTTCTGCGTATGTGGTTCTGAGGAATCAAACCCAGGTTCTCATGCATGCAAGGCAAGCACTCTACCACTGAGCCACCTTCCCAGCCCAACCAAAACATTTGTATTATCTTTAAGTAGTTGTACAAAGGAGTTGCCAATCAACAAAGCAGTTGATTTATACAGGGCACCTTGATCCATGTCACCTTTATCATTCACTCCTCCCAGCTCATCCCCTCCTTCAGTTTTCTTAATTTTGTAGGGTATGTATTGATTTCCCCCCCCCCCCCATTTAACAGAGCACTTGTGCATCTTGGTCTGTGTCATCCCTGTGGAGAATTCAAATAGCATAATTCTCTAGAAAGACTAAGTCAAAACCCAAAAAATAACTACCAGGAAATGGGTATTACAAGAGGGGGCTGGGGCAAAGGAGAGAAAGGTAGATGAATGAAAGGTGGGGGAAGGGGAAAGGATTCAGTCAAGAATTCATTGTAGCTGGGCGCCAGTGGCTCATGCCTGTAATCGTAGCTACTCAAGAGGCTGAGATCTGAGGATCACAGTTCAAAGCCAGCTCTGGCAGGAAAGTCTGTGAGACTCTATCTCTAATTAACCACCAGAAAACAAGAAGTGATGCGGTGGCTCAAGTGGTAGAGCTTTAGCCTTGAGCTGAATCAGAGCTGAGGGACAGCGCCCAGGCCCAGAGTTCAAGCTCCACAACTGACCAAAAAACCCAAAAAATTCATTGTACATATATTGTCCAAACTACAAGATTAAGAAAAACAAGGGAAAGGGTGAGTTTAAGGGGAATGAAAGTGTTACCTATGTATTGATAGCTCAATCAATTGATCCATCTGTCTTGATCTTGTACCAGTCCTGGGGCTTGAATTCAGGAACTGGGTGCTGTCCCTGAGCATTTGTGCTCAAGGCTGGTGCTCTACCACTTGAGCCCTAGCAGCACTTTCAGCTTTTTGGTTGGTTAATTGGAAATAATTTCATGAACTTCCCTGCCCAGCCTGCTTTTGAGCCAGGATCCTCAGATTTCAGTTTCTTAAACTGCTGGGATTACAGGTGTAAGCCACAGGCATGCAGTTTACTGGGCTCTTTCCTTGGTGAATGGGGATGAGTGGCCAACCCTGAAATCTGACATAGGTAATACCCCCAAGTTAGGCCTCATGCATTGGACTCAGTCTATGCATATGTTTTGATCATGTATTTGGCCATATTAATATATTCTATTATTCTTGTTAGCCCTCATCATGCCAGCTTTGTGTGTGTGTGTGTGTGTGTGTGTGTGTGTGTGTGTGTGTGCGGGCACGCACGCACGCATGCATGCCAGTACAGGAGTTTGAACTCAGGACCTTGTGATCTTACTTGGTTTTGGTTCAAGGCTGGTGATCTACCATTTGAGCTTCCAGCTTTTTGCTGGTTTATTGGTGATCAGAGTCTCACAGACTTTTCTGCCTGCACTGGCTTCACACAGTGAGTCTCAGATCTCAACTTCCTGAATAGCTAGGATTACAGGGGTAAGCTACAAGTGTCCCTCATCAAGTTTGAAATTATTGTATATTCAAGTTCATCAAAGTAAAAGTATTTGGAGTAACTCATTATTGTTTTAAAGTATTTGGAGTAACTCATTATTGTTTTAATAGCTACATGATTAAGACAGCATGTTTGCTTGCTTCTTGCTAACCATTTCTGTCTTCTCTCTTTGTCCAGATCACAATCACCAGTGGTTTATCTAATTAAGTAACATTTCAAAGAATTGATATTTGCCTTGGTTGATTCTCTCAATTGAGTGTTTGCAATTGCTTTTTATTAATTACTGTTCTTATCCTTTCTATTTTCTTTGAATTGCTCTCACTCTTCTCTAACTTCATTCTATAAACACTTCACTTACAAATTTGTGGGCCTTATTTTCTACTGTATACATTATTCATGAATTTTTATCTAAAGGCTCTTTCAGTTGCATTGAGAATTTTTTCTTTGTAGTATTTTCCTTGTTATTCTGTTCAAATATATTCTAATATTCATTATGATCTTTTGTTAACCTTCAGGCTATTTAAAAACATTTGTGAATATCCAACTATTTTACATTGGCCATTTATAATGGAGTGGTGATGGAAAATATAACGTTAAGCATTTGGAACTTACTTAAACTTCCCTTATGATCCAACAAATAACCTTTTTTAAAAAAATAAATCCTCCACACGGACTGGCTAAAAACATGTGTTCTGCAGTTTGTGGCTTAATGCTCTATTTATATCCACTAGGAAAAGTATTAGTGAGAGTTGGTGTTTTCATTAAAAATTTTTTTGAATTTCTACAAAATGAGAAATTTAGAATTTTCTATCTTGCAGCATTGTGAAATGACCTCTCTGTAAAACCTTTTCCACTCAGGTCTCTTATTTACATTATTCATCTAACAATATCAGAATTCCTTTGATAAGCGCTTTTATGTGATATCTTTTCTCCATCTTTTGTTTTCAGCTTTATCCCATCTACATTATGACTAGTATATATATCTTGATTTTTAGGAGTAATGTGACTAATAATATTTCCTTACACCTGAAATCATTTGCTTGCATTACACTTCATATAATTATCTATATCTGTAAAGCTTTATATATTTCTGTGTTCATTTTATTCTTCTTTTTTTTTGGCCTGGTTTTGGGTTAATTAGGGATCTTATTATAATCATTTTTCCCTTTAGCTTAGAATTTATATGCTTATTTTCTCCTTTTCTAATTATTATTATCTTTAATTGTTCAAGTGGGCTTCAATTCAACACGTCAGTTTATTTGAGCAGAGATCTCCTTATATGATTCAGGCTGGCCTTGAACTCATGATCCTCCTACTATACCTTCAGAGTGCTGAGATTACACCACACCTGTCTATACATACATTTTTCTATTTTGTTACTACTTGCCCAGAAACTACCCTTGACTTACATTCTCCTAGTCAATAAAATTACTTTAACATACCTACCTGTATGTACATTTTTCATCACTATGAGATTGTAGTTAGATATTGTGTCTCTGTGTGGGGAGGGGTTGAGGAGCCAGTACTAGAGAGCTTGAACTCAGGTTCTGGAGGCTGTCCCTGAGCTTTTTCTGTCAAGGATGGTGCTGTACTACTTGAGCCACAGCTCCACTTGCAGCTTTTTCCTACTTAGAGATAAGAGTCTCATGGACTTTCCTGTCCAGGCTAGCTTCAAACCAGGATCTTCAGATCTCAACCTCCTGAGTAACTAAGGTTACAGGTGTGAGTCCTTGGCACCTGGCTTTTTGTCTCTATTTTTATGTTTACTGTGGTACTGCATTTGTTTATGTGGTCAGTAACTACATAGATTTACACATCTGTAAGTGCTTACCCCAAAAAGTAGGGTCTGACATCTACTAAGGTCTGACATCATCTCATAATCATGGACATTAATATTCTTTTGCATAGACATGTATGACTGACTATTCCCTTTAAGTACAATAAATAAGGACCGCAAAAAGCCTTGAGTTAATTCCAGTCAGGTTTACTACTCAGTAAGTGCAGATCTGGTTCTGGTGGTTTGGGGTGACTTTTTTTTTTGCCAGTCCTGGGGTTTGAACTCTACCACTTGAGCCACAGTGCCACTTCTGGCTTTTTCTGTTTATGTGGTACTGAGGAATCAAACCCAGGGCTTTAAGCACGCTACCACTAAGTTACATTCCCAGCTTGGTTTGGGGGTGACTTTTAAAACCTGAAATTGTCAATGATAGGCTGCTGACCCAATTTGTCAGTGAGGAGATATTAACATAATATTATCTTTCTAGGAGTTAAAAATTTGGAAGCTACTACCTTAACACTATAAGTCCCACCTGTGTAGTTGATGAACGGCTCTACAGCCAGTACATTTGTGCTGGGGGAAAAATGGACCAATGAGATTGTACTTAATATCACATTAGTTGACCAATGAGATTGTAGTTAATATCACATAAGTAGACCAATGAGATTGATTGATTAACATCACAGTAAGTTCAAAGCAGAGGAAGCATTTGAACTTAGAATCTCATCTGGACTGTAGAGCATGAAGAAAATATCGCAATTGAATGACAAAACATGAGATTTTCAACCAAAAGACAAATATAGAAAGGAGAAAAAGGAGAGCCTCCCCCTCTTTCATAAAGGATGATACCTAACTCTTCTACATGCACAAGCTGAAAGATTTCCTTAGACTCATGGATTTCAATCAGAACAAAATTATTCTCAACATGGACCCAACATTGATCATATTAACTATACCGTCACTCACATCCATCCAATGGAATGATCCAACATGCATTTTGTAACTCCACAGTTGGAGTTATGGCTGGGTGCCAGTGGCTCATGCCCATGATCCTAGCTACTCAGGAGGCTGAGATCTGAGGATCGCAGTTCCAAGCCAGCCTAGTCAGGACAGTCTGGGTTTATCTCCAGGAAACTACCAAAAAGTCCTAGTTTATCTCTAATAAACATTTTTTTTTAAGTTGGCTTTTTTCCTCCTTGGGCCTGTAGAAGCAAGATGGGTCACCAGCAGCTCTACTGGAGCCACCCCTGAAAATCTGGCCAGGGATCTTGCTCTTGCGGTGTGTGCTCTAATTGACATAGTATGATCTGGAAGTACCAGCTCAACATGTGCCTGCAGTGTTTCCACCAGTATGCGAAGGACATCAGCTTCATTAAGTTGGACTAAGTGATAGTCCTTGAATGGATTATCCAAGACATCAAGCCCAACGAAAGAACATATTTGTACATAAAATAAAAGTTCAAGAAACCTTCAAAAAAAAAAAAAAGCTGGAGACACTCTGAAAACATTACAGGATAGAACAGGAGAAACCCTACGTCTCCTTGAAGCAGGCCGAAATTTTCTTAATAGAGACCTGGAAACACAACAAATCAAAGAAAGGTTGGACAAATGGGATTGCATTAAGTTGCAGAGCTTCTGCATGGCAAAGGACATAGCTAGCAAGATCAATAGAAAGCCCACAGGTTGGGAGAAGATCTTTACTAGCCATACAATGGACAAGGGTCTCATATCTAAAATATACTTGGAACTCAAAAAATTAAATCCCCCAACAACAAATCCTCAAAGAAACAACTGCCCAATAAATAAGTGGGCTAATGACTTAAAGAAAAACTTCTCTGAAGAAGAAAGAAGGATGGCCAATAGACACATGAAGAAATGTTCAACCTCCCTAGCCATAAAAGAAATGCAAATCAAAACAACATTGAGATACCGCCTCACCCCAGTTAGAATAGCAAAAATCAAGAACTCTAATAACAACAGATGCTGGAGGGGATGTGGACAGAAGGGAACCTTACTGCATTGTTGGTGGGAGTGTAAACTTGTTCAACCACTTTGGAAAGCAGTATGGAGGTTCCTCAAAAGACTCCACATAGAGCTCCCCTATGACCCAGCAGTCCCACTTTTGGGCATTTACCCAAATGTTTACAAACAAGACCACACTAAAGCTACCAGCACAACTATGTTTATTGCAGCATTATTTACCATAGCTAAGATCTGGAACCAACCCAGATGCCCCTCAGTAGATGAATGGATCAAGAAAATGTGGTATATATACACAATGGAATTCTATGCCTCCATCAGAAAAAATGACATTTCCCCATTTGTTAGGAAATGGAAAGACTTGGAAAAAATTATATTAAGTGAAGTAAGCCAAGCCCAAAGAAACATAGGTCCCATGATTTCCCTTATTTGCAATATCTAGTATATGTATGAGTCAAGCAGAAAAGGTCAGATAAGGTGATGTTAGGAAAATGAACCCTAAGATATGTATTTTAAATGTCTTTTTTCTTTCATGCATTTGTTTCTAACACAATTATAAGATTATTTCTTTGTTGCTTTGTATGTCCCTCCCCCACAGTATAACCCCTGCTTTCACTGTATTTGATGTCGGTATAATTTGTGGAGGGGAAGGGGAAAAACAAATCGTTTAAATAAGAATACAGGTGGACCTGTTGCAACAATGAGAAGTACAAGTTGTCGTGTCGAAAATGAACTTTACAACTTGGGGGGGGGTAAGATTGGGGGGAGAGGGAGTATGGGAAGGGATGGGAAGGGTAAACAAAGGAGGAGGCTACAATGCTTGATAAGAAATGTACTCACTATCTTGCCCATGTAATTGTAACCTCTCTGTACAGTATTTTCACAATAAAAATAATTAAAATTAAAATTTAAAAAAAAAGCTGGAAGTGGAGTTGTGGCTCAAGGAGCAGAGTGCTAGCCTTGAGCAAAAAGCTCAGGGACTGGACCCAGGCCCTGAGTGCAAGCCTCAGGACTGGTGCACGCGCGAGTGCACACACACACGCACACACACACATATGTGTGTGTGTATATATATGTATATATATCACATATATAATATATGGAGCTACATATATATGTGTCACACACACATATATAGGTGTACATATATGTATGCATACAATATGTTTATGTGCATACATGTATGTATATGTCCAAATATACATATATGTACACGAGTTTGCTCGTATGTGTACATATACATATGAGTATATATGTATATATATATGTATATATGTATGGAGTTGTAAATTTTCATCTCATTAATCTCATGAAAAGTCCCATGGGGTGTTTTCATAGAAAAACAAAAAACCACCCACAAACCTTATTCTCTTAGTGGCTTCAGGTTTCTGGGCAGGATGGAGTAAGGAGTTAAATTTGTCCTTCCTAAACTGCTTGTTTTCACAACATCAAACAATTCCAAGAGTTGAAAGTGAATACCATTTTGAAAACCATTTCAAAGAGACGTAAACAATGTGTTTGCCACCTTACTTATCAGTTCATTATTAAAAAAAAAAAAAGCAACTGAACGTGAATCACTTACACTATTAGGAGCTGTGGGAAGCAGAGAGAAATTTTCTGAAGTAGTTTTGAAGCAAAAGAAAAAGAAAAAAAATCAAAAGAATATAAACCACTCTGTGCTTTGGTTTGCTACAGGGAAATGACAGCTTTTACATGATCACGTTGGGAGAATGAATTCGTTTAATCTTTTAGGAAATTAATCTGGTAATATTAATTAGATTAAAAATATAATTAGACACAGCAAAATAACACCTTTGGGAAATCTACCCTATAAAACAAAAGGCACCAAGTGTAAACACCTGTATGCATGCTACCAGAACTTAAGGTCTGTACTTCTCAACAACTCTACCGCAAACTCAGGAGACAGAGAATAGTGGGAGGGGAAGAGATGTGTACTAGGACAGCCTTGAGTTTTGGGTGGTGGGGGTAGGTGGAGGGAGGGAAAGCCTAGGAATGTGAAGAGCTTTGATTGGATCCAAAGGGATTGCCAGGATTTAATCAGAAGAAAATCCCTGTACTGTGGGAGGAGAGGAGGGGAGTGAGGCATGTCTTCAGAGAATCAGCTACCTTTCCTTCTAAAGTTGTTTGGGGGACCAAACAACTCCTGAATTGGAATTTTCTTTTCACACAAACACAGTACCTGTCAATGAGAGGAAGCTGAGGAGGGAGAGGAAGGCAAGCAAGAGCTTGGAACTTGGAACTTGGAACTTGTTTATGAAAGTGCTCTACCACTTGAGCCATGTCTTTTGCGTTGGTAATTTTTAGGTAAGTTCTTTTTCTTTTGCTAGAACTGTCCTGGACTGTAATTCTCCTATTTACACATCCTCACCACAGATTGGAATTATAGTTATGAACCCCATGCATAGGTTTTTTGTTTTTGTTTTTGTTTTTTTTGTCGGTTGTGGGGCTTGAACTCTGGGCCTGGGCACTGTCCCTGAGCTCTTCAGCTCAAGGCAAATGCTCTACCGCTTGAACCAGTGCCACTTCCAGTTTCCTGGTGTTAATTGGAGGTAAGTGTCTCATGGACTTTCCTGCCTGGGCTGGCTTCAAACCATGATCCTCAGATCTCAGCCTCTGAGTAGCTAGGATTAGAGGTGTGAGCTATGGGTGCCCAGTGGCAGCTTTTGTAAATTTTTTTTATTTTTTTGTTAAGATGGGTTTATCATGAACTTCAGTACCCAGGCTAACCTGGAAACAATGAACCTTCCAAACTCAGACTTCCACGTGGCTTGGATGACAGGTATGTAATGCTGTGTCCAGTTACTGATTGAGATGGGACATAGGGGGACTGGTCCTCATAGCTGGGATTGCGGGCATCAGCCATCACTACCTAGCTCAGAGACTTTTTAGAATTTAAAATAATATGTAAAAAGGATTCATAGATAAAGGAAATGTGGTATATAAACAATGAAGTTGGTGGCTCACGCCTGTAATCCTAACTACTCAGGTGGCTGAGATCTAAGGATCCCAATTCAATGCAAGACTGGGCAGGAAAATCTGCGAGACACTTATCTCCAATGAACCAAAAACAGAAAGTGGAGCTGTGGCTCAGCATGGTAGAGCCCTAGCCTTGAGCAAAAAAGTTCAAGGACAGTCTCTAGGCCCCAAGTTTAAGCCTTATGACTGACCAAGGAAACCAAAAATCAAAACCACAATGAAGTACCATACAGTCATAAAGAAGAACAAAATCATGTAGTCTGAAGGGAAATGAATAGAACTGGAGATCATGTGTCTCGTTTGTGAAATTTGCATAAAAATATGAAGTAGAGGAAAGATTATTTGGGAAGAGGAAGGAAATAAGTAGGTTGTATGTGGGGGGGGGCCTCTCTCTTGCTCTCTCTCTCTCTCTCACACACACACACACATACACTCAACACACACACACACACACACACACACACACACACACACACACACACACACACACACACATACACACACACAAATATCTGCTGGTTATCTCAGTCAGACCAGAGAAGGCAATGGGGATGTGAATATACTTAATATACTACAGGGCTGGGAATATGGCTTATTAATAGAGTGCTTGCCTAGCATGCACGAAGCCCTGGGTTCAATTCCTCAGTAACACATACACAGAAAAAGCTGAAAGTGGCACTGTGGCTCAAGTGGTAGAGCTCTAGCCTTGAACAAAAGAAGCTCAGGGAGAGTGCTCAGGCCCTATGTTCAAGCCCCAGGACTGACAAAATTGTTTTAATTAAAAATCTATATATACTACATATACAATCTGTATGTATGGAAATATTGTAATAAAATCTGTTACTTTGAACAATTCCTACAGATGCTACTAAAGGTTCACAAGGGTAGATCTTTAAGGCATCAGAAATAGAACCATGAAAGAAAAGCAGAAGTATCAGCTTCTAGTCACTGCTTCATACATGCTTTTAATAGTTTCAATGTTAACTGAGCCCCTGCTCCATTCCAACTACAAAAGGTAGAGGAGACCTTTTTCCTACCACATTCATATTGTAAGGGAAAGGATCAGTAAGACTTATGTAAGTAAAACGATAGGACAGAGGTTGAGACTGTCAAAATTCGAACTCAGATTTAGAATGAGCAATCAAGAAAAGGTCCCTGGAATAGGAGTTGGCTTTTTATCAGAGAAGCGACCAGTGGAAATCCACTCTGGGAAACATATTTCTCCTTGTGTAAGAATACTGACCTTGAATTTCTATAGTGGGAAAATGTTTAAATGAATTATATTATTTTTGCTTTATCCAAGGAGACGCTATCCAAAAAAGGGTCCAATTGGAATCACACACTCAACAGACTTAACATTTAAGATGTCCATCTCTCTCTGAAGCAGCCTGCTGATATGACCCACTTAACTTCTCTGCATTGATGGCAACTTTTTTCTTCCAAGTTTGGAGCTAAAGGCCTTGGTGTCAGCTTTGTGATTGCCTGTGATTCTTGGTCACTTGGCAAATTTGTGCCTCTTTCATTCTACTTTTCTTTTTAACATGCGTCACTCTTCAGTATGTTCTATTTTTTACTTTTATTTTCATGTACCGAGGGGCGATTGTTTTGTAAGTCAGGTAATGAGTCCTAGTATATCGTATTTTAAAGGGGCGATTGTTTTGTAAGTCAGGTAATGAGTCTTAGTATATTGTATTTTAAAAATTAAGTTAGTAACTATGAGATTTGAACCCAGAGCTCTATGTTACCTTTTGATGATTCTGAGTCTGAAGAAGATGTATTTAAGCCCTAGCTTCCTACCCAAATGTATTATTGGAAATTTAGAGCAGCTAAAGTTGAGAATAAGCCTGTCCACAGATGGGAGTGTAGGTAAAGTGACAGGAAAATTTATTAGAAGAGAAATATGGCAGAGAAAGAAAGAGAGCACGTGGCACAGACATGCCACAAGAAGACAACATTTCAGCCCATAGTGGCCATCTTCTGTGTTAGAGTTTGGCTTGGAGTTGAACAGGGAGAATTAAAATCCTTGGAAATGGCTTTCTGAGCCAGGCACCAGTGGCTCGTGCTCTTTATCCTAGAGACTCAGGAGGCAGAGATCTAAAGATCACAATTTGAAGCCAGCCAGAGAAGGGTATAGGAAAGTCCTTGTGAGACTCTTATCTCCAATGAACCACCAGAAGAACTAGAGGTGGTAGAGTGGTAGCCTTGAGTGAAAGAGCTCAGGGACAGCACCCAGGCCCTGAGTTCAAGCCCTATGACCACCAAAAACAAAAAGGCTTTCTGATTGGTTGATCTTTTCCCTTTGAGTTCATGGCACCAAAGATGATACCACCACCATCACCATCACCACCATAACTCCTCCTCCATTCTAAGTTCTTCATTTTTTGGTCATTTATTATTTATTAATATTATTATTTATTGGTCATTTATTATTCTTTCTTTTGTAGCCCCTTTCCCTCATTTTGTTGTCAGGAAAGTTTTGGTTCATCAGGGTATCCTGCCATCTGCATGCTAGTTGTATAGGCCTCAATCCTCTATCTGCTTTCCTACCAACTTCTATTGTTTGTGCTTGCTAGACAAGTTTGAGTCATGCTCCCTGCCCTTTTTGCTTTAGTGTTGTTGTTGTTGTTGTTGTTGTTGTTTCAGATAAGATCTTCTACTTTTCCTTTTTGTGGTCTCAGACCAGCCTTAGACCTTGATCCTCCTCCCTGTGTCTCCCAGTTAACTGAGATTACAAGTGTACTTCATGGTGCTTGCCTAATACCCCATATTTTTAGACACCTCTGTTGACTATTGTGTCTCATTCCCCTTTTGGTGGCTCAGAAAACAGCACCCCCAAAGTAGAGAGCTCTGGCATGCTGAGACTTGGGATTAAAGGGGATTGGAAGGTCCCAGAAGCAACCTTGGCAATGAAGCTTCTCTGACTTTCCCCTGTATTCCCCTGTCCTCCTCTCACTTGGCTGTCTCCTTGTGGGATAACCCACAGGAACCACTCACCTCTCCCTGACTCTCTACATAAGAGGTGGCATCCAACAGCTTCTGCTGCCTACTTTATCTGGTAGTTAACTCAACAATCTTCTTCTAGAAAACATCCTGTCTCCTTTATGGGAGGAAAGAAGGTTACACAAAGGTTAAGACAAGACTGGACAGTCTTCTCTGGCTGTCCTTTCCTTATCTGTTCCCATTAGGTTATGCCGTCTTGTCTAATTCCATTTAGAGGCAAGTGTCCATTGCTCATGGAAAAGCCCGATGACAACCACTGGGGATGGAGTCTTCGGGTCTTTACTCCTGAAGATTACCAGAATCAGGTGAAGACAGCTCATTTGTTAGGGCTTTTGTCATGTTAACCTGTGTTTCATTCATAAGAATGTCCGCTGTGATTCTGACCATGGGGAGGAAAAGAATGACCTCCAACCCCCTTCCCTTCAAATACCACCACTGGAATAGAAGCACCAGAAAGTCCCGTTTTGTTTGATATTTACTCAGTTTCCCCCAATGACCACCATGGTCCCCAATCTGTGTTTCACACTCTGTAAGCATGTACTGCATCCATAAATAGATATGACACTTTAAAGACACTCACAAGTGTAAGTTAGTATGCACACGTGTGTACACATCAATATATAGATCGATGTGGGGGAATATAAATCAGACTGCTCTCTTGACTCCATTAAGGGAATAAAATTAAAAGCAATGAGACAGTTATTAAGGTTTCTTTTCCCTTTAAGCATCTATGGAGTGATTGAATTCTTGTTATAGGGCTTACATTTGTGGTTTATTTTTTTTGTGGGGGTAGACATTATAATTCAATTGTATAGAAAGTATATCAACATCAGGAAGAAATGTACTTAAAACATTTGAAGGAAAAGATTAACTCATCTCTCTGCTTTGATCCTTAAATGTCAGTACTTGAAGGGAAAGTCACATAAACTCCGACATGGAAGCTGTGGACACCATAAAAGATCTAGAACTTTCCACGCATTCCTAGCTTCTGAAGCTCAAGGCAGAAGCTGGTTCAGGCATCACCTGTATGTCACAGCCATGGGATGAAGCAATGAGTTTGGAGAAACTCACTGACCTCCAGATGTTTTTACAGGCCCCACTCACTCCTGCCACTGCTAATACCCTAAGGAGGCTGACAACTGGTGGCCAACAGCATCTATGCTTTGTCACAAGAAGCAGTATGCAGCAACATATGTCAGCAAATACTTGTGTTAACCGGTGGCACCCATGGCTTTTCCCCCTTGGATCTTCTGAGAAAGTGAAGTGGGAATTTCAAGGGCTCCACAATAAGAAAGTATTTACAGAGCTGGGAATGTGGCTGAGTGGTAGAGTGCTTGCCTAGCATGCATGAAGCCTTGGGCTTGATTTCTCAGTACTACATAAACAGAAAACGCCAGAAGTGGTACTGTGGCTCAAGTGGTAGAGGGCTAGTCTTGAGCAAAAGAAGCTCAGGGACAGTGCCCAGGCCCTGAATTCAAGCCCCGGGACTGGCAAAAAGAAAAAAAAAAGGAAAAAAAGTTTTTACAAGTTATTATGGACAAGGTAGAACTAGATTGAGCCATCGGTTGGAACGGAAGAACTGTTTGAAAGAACTGAGACAAGATCACTGTCTTCAATTATTTTTAAAGAAGCAGGTAGTCTTCTCTGTGAAGCCCAGAGATGGTCAGTAAAATTAGTGGAGGGAAGGATGAAACTGACAGTTTGATAGGAGGGACCATAAGCTGTCTGAAAACGACTCAGCCAATGGTGACACAGGTTACCAATTATAATAACAAGCCTCTCACTCCTGGAAGAAATCACAAAAATATGAGAACATAGGTAACCACAAACAACACATATTCTCTTCTTACTTTATACGCATCAATTTTACTGGCATATGGCATTGTGTGCAGGTGGGAGATGGTATCCTTATACCATCTTTGCAGTTCTCCAGGTTTGCAAGTTCATGCATCAGGATATCTGGGTTTCAAGTGATAGGATGCTTTGCTGTTGCTGAAGGCAACATCACTAAAATACAAGCCAACCAACAAACAAAAGCACAAAACAGAGGCTGGGAAGGTGGCTCAGTGGTAGAGTGCTTGCCTCGCAAACATGAGGCCCTGTGTTCAATTCCTCAGCACCACATAAGCAGAAAAAAGCCAGAAGTGGTGCTGTGGCTCAAGTAGTAGAGTGCTAGCCTTGAGCTGAAGAGCTCAGGAACAGTGCCCAGGCCCAGAGTTCAAAACCCATGACTGACAAAAAACCAAACCAAACCACCACCAACAACAAAAACAAGCATAAAACAGAAGGAAATCTTGGCTTTAGCTGCATGTTGACCCAATTAATAATTTTAAGGTTTAAAGTCTTTTTTTTCTTTTTTCATTTGTCAGTCAGATGCATTTTACATGCTAATATAGACCCTCAGTGATCCTAGATTCGTATTCTCTTCATACCTAGATGTATTCAAAAAGGCTTCATCCCTTCCTCCAATGATTTCATGCATAAGTCTAAAGGAAAAGGCCTTGAATTCACCTATGATGTGGTCTCAATAACCAAGCAGATGGGGCCCAATAATGGGCTATCCTGGATCATGAGCTCATCCATCTCAGAGGTAAGACAGGATCCTGGAAATGACAGCTCTGCCAGTGAAGGAGACACTCTTCTCCCAAAAGAACACTAAACATGGGCAAAGTATGCACACAAACACCTGACCATGGAGGTGGGTTTAGGAGTGCCAAGGGTTATAATCCATCTTTTATAAATTGTAACCAAGAAGCCACTGAGACCCTCAAAGACTTTGGCTTAGAGAATTTTCCAGTAAAGAAGAAGAAGAAGAAGAAGAAGAAAAAAGAGGAGGAAGACAAAGACAAAGATGATGATGATGATGATGACGATGACGACGACGATGACTAGGAGAAGGAAGAGGAGGAGGAAGAAGAAGAAGAACAAGCCATCATTCTGTTCTTACCACTGCTCTCACAGTAGGATGTCCTAGGATAAGGAGAGGCTGCCACCAAATGGGAGTCTGGAACAGATGGGAATTGCTTTTATTTTCTTGAAATAGCTACTGATCTAGAGACGTTAAGATTAGGGAGGGTAATGGGTTTCCATTTGTAGGAACCTGAGTTATGGAAATCAACCAAGCAGAAGGAACCATTAGTCATCCTTTCCTCATTTAGATCTCTGCAAACAAAAGACAACCATACACCTGCATGTGTTTGCACACATACGTGTGTGTGCACGCAAGTGTGTGTGTACATGTGAGATGATGTGATGTGTTCCATTCTAATATTAATGCAGAGACTCTTGAAGTATGTGTGAAATACATATACTCTGTATAGCTCTAACCCCCAAAGAGAAAATTTGGGAGAGCACTCTGCCCCAGTTCAAGTCTTGACTCCCTTCCTTGCCAGCTTTGAAACTTCATGCAAACGATTTTACATTTCTGGATCTTGCTTTGTTCATCTCTTACTAATAATAGCAACAACCATATAAAATAAAGGATTCAATTAAAATGGATAAGTCCAGCACTGGTGGCTCACATCTGTAAATCCTAACTACTTTGCAGACAGATCTGAGAATTGAGGTTCAAGGCCAGCCCACGCAGGAAAGTCCATGAGACTCTTACCTCCAAGAATCCACTAGAAAACCAGATGTAGAGCAGTGGCTCAAAATGGTAGCGCACTCACCTTGAGCAAAATTTGCTCAGGGACAGAGCCCAGGCCCAGAGTTCAAGCCCTATGACCACCACCACCAACAACAACAAAATTAAAATAGACAATGAAAGGTATTTAGTTGAGTAAATCACTGAAAAGAATCACAAGAAGTCGGTAAGGTTTGCAATCTATGTTATTAGTGCCACCTACTTCCTTTGTGATTGGATGCAAATCACTTGCCACTCCAGGCTTCTGTATTAACTTCTAGACAAATTATATTGTGTTCACAGGGGTGAATAGCTCCAGTGCTATGACAAATTCTGCTCTGGGAATTAAAAGCCTTATGCTTTTCCTCCCCTGTTTCTGTCTAAAACAATGTTCTGAGTTTTCAGAAAATAAAAACTCCAGACATATTAACAAACAAAGAAGTTAAAGTAATAATGAATAATTTCATACATGAAAAATTCCATATATTTATAATGGCTTAAAACCAGTGCAATTCTTCATAAACAATTGTGTATGTATGTATGTATTTATGTATGTATGTATGTATGTATGTATGTGCCAGTACTCAGGCTTGAACTCAGGACCTCAAGCTTTTACTTGCTTTTTTCACTCAAGTTTGGTGCTCTACTACTTAAGCCACTTCTAGTTTTTGCTGGCTAGTTGGAGCTAAGAGTCTCACAAACTTTCCTTTTCTGGCTGGCTTTGAACCATCATTCTCAGACTTCAGCTTCCTGAATAGCTAGGATTACAGGTGTGAGACATTGCTGCCTTGGTTAAAGGTAGATTGGAGAGAGAGAGAGAGAGAGAGAGAGAGAGAGAGAGAGAGAGAGAGAGAGACAGACAGACAGACAGACAGACAGACAGACAGACAGAAAGACAGAAAGACAGAAAGACAGACAGACAGAAAGACAGAAAGACAGATAGATGGACAGAAAGACAGAGACAGAAAGAAAGAAAGAAAGAAAGAAAGAAAGAAAGAAAGAAAGAAAGAAAGAAAGAAAGAAAGAGAGAGAGAGACAGAGAGCAAGAGCTCTGAAACTGGTGGTTTATATGAAATGAATTATGTCCTTATCAAACAGTGCTTGAGAAATGTATATTAAAAACCTTCAGAGAGGGAGATTGAAGAAAATACACACAAATTTTTCAATCTTGCTTGGTAAGGTAAATTCATCATCATTCATTAATGGTTGACTTGAATGTCTGAAAAATAATTGAAACAAACTCACTCTGAGCCCAGAGAAGTAATTAAAAATGAAAGATAACAATTTCCAGAAGTTAAATTTCTGACTATGTCATCAAGATTTTTCTTTTCTTCCAACTTTTTTTTCCTCTCCCAGAAAAGATGATTGGCTGGATATGAATGGAAATGTTCCCTTTTGGAATTCCCCCATCTGTCACTGTATAAAACCGAGCTGGGAGAAAAGTAATTTTGGACACTTCAAATGGAGTTGAAGGAACACAGGTAGGCTAAGGAGTACAAGAAGGCCATGCTCAGGAACCAAAGCACCCATTGTAGGAACTCAACCCTGTAAGGGAAGAATGGGGGTGAGAAACTGAGCAAAAGTACTAACAAAGTCAAATTATTCTTCAATACCATAGATACATTCCATGGGTACTCTGTAGCACCTACTGATGCATGTTAGCTTTTATGATCAGACTTAATATAGCTAAACTGCTCCTGTTGAGAAAGACTAGTGCTGATGTGTATGCATGCTGCACTAATGCAATTGTCTGTCAACAAGCCCAAGAAAATGAAATGAAAAACAAAACATGGCAGTGAAATTTCTTGCCCCCCTTTCAATGCGGAGGTACTGAAGGCACATAACAGGATATAACATTCATTCCTTCATCTTTGGTGGCATAAATCCTCACCATGATATTCTCCCAGGGTAGTCTTAGATGCCAACTAGAGTACATTCCATGATTTTTTTTGCCAGTTCTGGAGCTTGAACTCAAGGCCTGGGCACGGTCCCCGTACTCTTTTTTGCTCAAGATTAGCACTCTACCACTTAAGCCACATTGCCACTTCTGGCTTTTTCTGTTTGTGGTACTGAGGTACAGGGCTTCATGCATGCTAAGCAAGCATTCTACCACTGAGCCACATTCCCAGACCTCCAGGACATTTTTTCTAGACCAGCTCATGCCCTTACCACCCCTTTCCCCCCAAAAAAAAGACTTTTGTGTTTATTTATTGATTTTTACTTTTTAAAATTATCTTTAAGTAGTTGTACAAAGGAATTTCAATTCAACATGCTAGCATGTGAGTACAAACATCTTTGTTGTTGTTGTTGTTGTTGTTAGTTTTAGGGCTTGAACTTGGGACCTAGGTGCTACCCCTGAACTCTTTTACTCAAGGCTAATGCTCTACCACTTAGAGCCACAGCACCACTTCTATGGTTTCTAGTAGTTTATTGGAGATAAGAGTCTCATGACTTTCCTGCCTGAGCTGATGCTCAACTGGGATCCTCAGATCTCAGCCTCCTGAATAGTGAGGATTACAAGCATGAGCCACCAGGGCCCAGCTAATGCAACTTGATCTACATCACCCCTTCCATCATTCTCCCCCACCCCTGTCTCTCCCAACCACACCCTTCCCCTCATTACCCAATTCCATTTTCCCATATGTACATTTGATATTATGACTGTCTTTTCTCACCCTTCCCCTTCCTCTCTCCATTCATCTGCCCTTCCCTCCCTTTGACCTCCCATACCAACAACATATGTTTCAGCTTCCTGGCATTCCTTTGTTAAATTGTAGGTTAGTTATTCAAAGGAATTACGCCACTGGACTCCTTCCCTGTGTATTCCACACTTAATATGTGTGTGTGCATATATATATATGTATATATATATATGTATATATATACATATATACATATAACCCTGCATTGTGTTTACATATATAATTTAGATTTAAATTCTACTTATGGTGGGGGGGGAGCATGCATCTTTTGTCTCTCTGCATCTTACTTAACATACTTTTTTTTCCAGGTCCGTCGATCTCCCTACAAATGATATAAGAATTTTAGCAAGCAATATAAAGGAATCCCCTAATAATTTCCACCCCGTTCTTAGTGATCTTCTTAGACCTTATTCTAAAAGTACTAAAATACATTTATTCAGTTATTCAATTTGACTTAATTGAGTTTCTTTCACATGCAAGAGACTCTTTTCAAACCTTTTTTTTCCACAACAATGAAAACCCAACAAGTCTGCCCTCAAGCTCCTGACAGAGACAAAAGAGAAGGATGCAATCAGTTTCAACACAGAATGGTTTAAGATCAGGTGGTAGAGGAGGGAGTGAAGATGTGGAAGGGACAAGGCGATCAAGATGCATTGTAGACATAAATTGCTTTGTTAAATGGCAATACATTCAATACACAACCAAAGGTTTAAGGAAAGTAGTAGGGTAGGGGTGAGAATGTTAAAAGGGGTAATATTAGACATTGATCAAGAGGTGCTGTATTCATAAATTGGTCTATTGAATGGCACTTTGTACAGCTACTCAAAGTAAATAAAAAATATTTTTAAAAAAGATCAAGCTACCCCATAAACTAGGTGCCTGGTGACTCACGCCTGTAATCCTAGCTATTCAGGAGGCTGAGATCTGAGGACCATTGTCTGAAGCCAGCCTGAACAGGAAGGTCTGTGAGAGTCTTATCTCTGAGTAACCACTGAAAACAGCCAGAAGTGGAACTGTAGCTCCAGTGGTAGAGCACCAGCCTTTGAGAGACAGCACCCAGGCTCTGAGTTCAAGCCCCAGGGTCAGCACAAAATAAATCAATAAATTTTAAATATTTGGATAGTCAGACAGAGATAGATAGATAGATAGATAGATAGATAGATAGATAGATAGATAGATAGATAGATAGATAGATAGATAAAAAGATCCATCTACCACAAACAGAGGAATGGTTGCCTGTCAGGCTATGCAGAGGAAGTCTATACTCATAGGAACAGGAAAGAGTTTTCAAAGGTGAATTTCAATAGAGTGGGTGGTGTGGGAAAAGTAACAACATAATTAAGAGGGTAGGAATGTTGCTGTCTCCTTGAGTTCTTGCTCCTGCCTGAAGATGGAGAATTCTGAAAATATCCCATCCCTCCATCTGTGCTGTTTCCATATAAGCAGGTAATGTGATTTCACATCGGGGGAGAAGGCAGTCCACATTACAATGTATATCCTACCAAATGAAGAGGAGTGTGGAGAAGGGGTAGAGAGGGGAGGGATGGGTAAGAATGTTGCAAGGAGCGACATTTTGATCAAGGTATGTGCTATTCATAGGCTGCATTGTGACATGACAACTCCTTTGTACAACTTAAAGGTAATAAAAATAAAATAATAACATCCCATCATGGAAGGACCTCAACCTGGCGGTTTCTCTGCATGGGAGAAGACAAAGGTAACTCATTTTATTTATGATGACTGATAATACAATGATTGGGGATATTCTTGACACATGTTTTGCATTGTTTACATAGACACAAATGTGTACGCCAGCCCCATACACACATGGGGTGGTATAAAGTACTGCTCAGTTGTCGAGGATGCCAGTTTTTATCTGGTCTGTCACTCTGGGTGGAACTATCACATGGTAGGGAGAAAAGCTGCCCGTGGATAGAAATAGAAGAGTAGCACTATTTTCATTTGGCTAGTAGATGGCAAGCTGGCAGAAGACCAACTCCAGGCCGAGAAATGCACGCTGGGTCCCCTGTTGAGGGGGAACTGGACAGCATTTCAAGAGGAGGCTACAGGTGCTTCTGCGTGCACCAGGAAACAGCTGAGCTTTTAGAGGAATAAAAGCTCGTATTTTAAACATGACAACTGTTATGCCTTTTGTATTTTCTGTAATTATTGCCTTTTTGTTCTCGAAGCGCTAAAGTTCTTTTGAAAATGTCAGCCTGTCTCAGCTGAGCAAAGGAAAACAAGGAAAGTGGCTCGGATTCATGCATTTGTAAATTTCCAGAAGAACAGGCTCTCAGTTTTAAAGGGCCCAGTATGGTGGCCACCACAAGGATCTTATGGAGACAAACATTCAGGGAAGGCAGCATTCTGGAGATAGCCGGGACCCTTTCATCAGCCACCATATTTATTTATTTGTTTGTGTATTTATTTTCCCCACAGACTTTCTATTTTATCGCCTTTTGAGAGGTTTTTACTTCCTAATCTTTGCTTAATCAAACCTTTTCTTCCACAGAAAGCCTCTTTGCATTGTAGAAAATACAAAAAACGGGGATAGGCAGAAAGCAGGAAATCAAAATGAGCCACCAGTCTCTTGCCTGAAAAGATGACACTCTGTGGTCCCTGTAACATGGCCCTTAAGCTTTTCATACAATCATATAGGAATATCTAAACGTACACATAGGGGATCACAAAAGTAGAGTTAAATAGAATTTGGTAGTTGTTTATAAGTTTTATTCCTGGGATAGAAATTTTCAGCAATGGCACAGCATTCTACAATCCTTAAAACACCTCTTTGATTGCTAGGCACTTAACTTGGTTCCATTTTTATTACATTTAATATGACATTATGAAAACGATATTTTATGTTCACTGGAGAGAAGGAAAGAGACAAATTTTATCACCTAAATCCTTTTCTGTTCATCGAGACTTTTTTTTTTTTAAATCCCAACTTCTGAAACTTCTTCAAGCAAATCTTCAATAGAAGGAAGTAAGTTTTGTCCATAAAGGGCCATTTGAAACTGCTCATCTCTGTGATTATAGCCCAGCCATTAGAAAAGGCATAGGTGATATGTAAACAATAGCTATCACCATGTTTCAATAAAACTTTATTGACATAAGAAAACAGTGGAGTGGGTCAGACAACTGAGCCCATGAGTCCTAAGCTTTGCCAGGACATTTCTAATAATGTTCTGTTTTTTAACCTCCAACTCCAAACTAACTTGTTCTATCATGTTCAAACATATATCGTGTACTATATATAAATGAACGTAAGTAAATGTATAAATAAATAGATAAAATGTATTTATATAATATATTACATATGTCATATAATATGTTAGATAATATATTATATATATAATAACAACATTTGATGGCCCAGCTTCCCTGGGAGCCTTAGGAGTGACAGGTGACACAGCCTAGAATATAGAACAGTTAATATCCTAAAGGGCTATCTATTGCCAATGAGAGACTGATGAAGAATGGAAGCAATCATCACTCTATCACTCTCTCCTCTACCATCTTTCAGAATGTTCTGAGGTTCTGTCAAGTTTCACTCCCACCCTAGTAATAGAGCACACCTAAGTCTGGGTTAAATAAGCTGTGTTTTGGGCTCTACTGTCCTGCTAACCCCGGTCAAACCACATAGAATGTCTTTTTTTTTTTTTTAATCATCATAGTATTCTGAACAACAGTTCTATGGGTCAGATGATATTTCATTATAATAAATAGAACCTGAAGTTGTGTTTCTGGAGGTGAAGTGATTTCACAATCAAACCCAAATTAGAACCAACTACTTGACTGTTAGTACATTTGCAGAATAGTGAAGCTGTTGTTTTGATTTTAAGGTGTGTGTGTGTGTGTGTATACATGTGTGTGTGTGTCAGTTGTATGGCTTGAACTCAGGACCTGGGAACTGTCCTAGAGCATTTTTGCTCAAGGTTAGTATTCTACCGCCTGAACCACAATTCCTCATATGGTTTTTTTGGGTGGCTCATTGGAGATAAGAGTCTCATGGTCATGGACTTTCCTGCCTGGGCTAGCTTTCAACCTCGATCCTCAGATCTCAGACTTCTGAGTAGCTAGGATTATAGGCATGAGCCTCAGGGCCCAGTTCAAGCTGTTTTTAAGAATATGCACTTACAAGGAGGCTTCATAAACTTTCAGAGTGAAAAAGAACATTCATTCTCTCTCTCTCTCTCTCTCTCTCTCTCTCTCTCTCTCTCTCTCTCTCTCTCTCTCTCTGTCTCTGTCTCTCTCTCTCTGTCAGTCTCTCTCTCTCTCTCTCTCTTTCATTCTATGCCCACCAAAGACCCAGAGCCCAGGTGTGCTCATTCAGAAAATCATGAAGAAGATAGGAACTGGTCTGAAATCCTGCCAGGGTTCCAACTGTCATCTGGCTTCTGCCCCCAAAATCCAACCTGTCTTCAACTTGAGTTCCATTGCTCCTTTGTCACCTAGAAGCATACATCAGGTCTTTCCATTTGAGGCCCCAGGAAAGGGGAAGTATGTTTCAGAGGTCAGGTTCTATTTTAGGATTACAATACAATAAAAAGAGCATGAAGCATCTAGTCTGCACTCCTGTACCTACACTACTGACTTCTCAGTGCCCTGGAAAATGGATATCAGCCTTGGAGTGCTTGTGCCCTCCCCATGTGTTCTCCCCTCGCACTCAGGTTGCAGCTGGACATTCATTCTATTTCCACCCACAGGCTAGGCACCGGGCCCTGGAGTAAGGGAAGTAGCAGTACTTTCAGAAGCAGCTTTCATCTACTGAGGACAGGAGTTGGTGAATGAGTACATCAGTTTTATGGTATTGATCAGTTCTCAGATGTCTCTGCAGTCTCTCAGAAAGGTCCCTGTGAGGATGGGGCCATGTCAGCCCACTCTGGAAATGCACTCCGTGCCAAACCTTTTGCCATTCATCCTCCTCATCCCACTTGCTCATCCCCCAGGGTGTGTGTGGGGTGGGGGTGGGGCTGCACTTCCAAAATAGAGATTTATTTGCATCCAGATCTTTCCCCATGTCCCTGCTGGACCATACCTCCATTCTACCTATCACACATAAAAGAGTCTTAAAAATAAGAAGGAGAGTAACCAGCGCCACATGGTAAATTCCAGAAGAGCCAGGCCGGCTTAACTTACCATAGTAAAACCCCTGAGAGTGAAGAAATGAATGGCAGAATGTGATCTTACCCACTAAAGAGCAGGAAGAATTTACACTGAGGTGTTTGGCAGAAGTGACCCATGCTGTCAATGTTAGTGTGTCCTCTCTGGTCCATTCCTTTCCTCTGAATCTGATCTAGGTGGTTTGGGGGTACCTAAAGAGGCCCCAGAGTCACTTAGGACCTTTCTAATTTTTCCCCCTCCAAGTCTCATCGCCCATCTCCTCCATAAATGCAACCATGAAGAAGTCTTCTTTTAAATAACCATCACTGTCACATTTCTGCTTCGATTGCTCGGCTGTCTGCACTTGCCTTTTAAAGTAATCGCATCAATTACCAGCTATCGCAAAAGGCAGTTACCTTGGTGCCAATCAAGGCCTAATGGGGTTTCCATGATGTTACAGAAAACAATCTATAATGGATTCCTTAGCTTCCTTTACCCCACCCCCCTTTCTCCACTATGAATAGTCTAGGGGGAGGCTTCTTATAAGTCAAGAGGTAGGAGGGAAAAGGAAGAAAAAAAACCCTCAACTTTCCCTTAGACCACAATTCAAGAATTTGGAAGAAATGTAAAATTCAGTGCACTGTCTCATTTGATAGCTTTTCACAGAGGTCTTAGTGCTTTCATAATTATGGCTGTGGGGCAAGCTCTATAGCCTGCTGAAAGACAAAGAGACTATCTATCTATCTATCTATCTATCGATCGATCGATCGATCGATCAATCGATCGATCGTGGGGCTTGAACTCAGAGACTGGGAGCTGCCCCTGAGCTTCTTTCTCTCAAGGCTAGCAATCTACCACTTTGAGCTCCAATGCTACTTCTAGTTTTCTGGTGGTTAATTGGCGATAAGAGTCTCACAGTCTTTCTTGCCTGGACTGGCTTCAAATTGCAATCCTCAGATCTCAGGCTCCTGGGTAGGTAGCTAGGATTATAGGCAAGAGCCACCAGCATCCAGCGATGATCTTTTAGAGCTCACATCTGTCATGCCCCCATCTTAACACAGTGTCCCCCCAAATCCCTAATTAGTCCCCCAAAAGCTATAGTGCTTATAGACTGCCATGTGAAGAAATGAGGTAAAAGAGCTGAGTGTCAGTGGCTCACACCTATCATTCTAGTTACTCTGGAGGCTGAGATGTGAGGGTCAAGGCTCAAAGCCAGCCTGGGCAGGAAAGTCTATGAGACACTTATCTCCAATGAAGCACTAAAAGTTGAAAGTGGCACCGTGGCTCAACGTGGTAGAGCACTAGCCTTGAGTGAAAAAGCTCAGGGACAGCACCCAGGCCCTGAGTTCAAGCCCCATGACTAACCAAAACCAAAACAAAACAAAAAAGAAATGAGAAGAATGTCTTCTGAGAAATGCTAGCAAAGAGCTCTGGCACTTGGCTATGGAGAAGTCACCTGAGACAAAGAGGGATTTATTTCCACATGATCAAGACCATGGCGTGGCTGTGGGAGAGATGAGACCAGTTCCCAGCTCTCTTGATCCTTCCTGGGGCTCCTATCCATGCTCCTCAGCTCCAATCAACAAAAATAAAAATGAGGAAACGTGTACCCGTTTATGTCTGTGCCTGTTTTAGGTATCTAAGAATCTTACACAGGTGGAAGTGCCATTGCAGTTTCCCTATGCTCAATGCTTTCCTCACTGTACATATGTTTCAAATCCATTTTACTGTGTTAAATTTTAGAGACCATGAATCTATTGAAGGTACACATTTTTCTATTTTTCTAGGTTTTCTTGTTACTAAGATAGAGAAGTTGGGCCAGTGCCAGTGGCTTATACCTCTCATTCTAGCAACTCATGAGGGTGAGATCTGAGGATCATGGTTTGAAGCCGTGGCAGAAAGTCCATGAGATTCTTATCTCCAATTACCAACCAAAAACAACAACTACACAGAAGTAGAGCTGTGGCTCAAAGTGGTAGAGCACTATCCTTGAGTAAAAGATGCTCAGGAACAGCTCCCAGGCCCTGAATTCAACCCTCAGGACAGATACACACACACACACACACACACACACACACACACACACACACACACACACACACATACACACACACGAACGAACGAGAAGTTGAATAATTTTAATCACTAGTATACCTTAAATCAAAACACATATTGTGCAATCCTGGTAATTTTGGTGGTATTGGCTTTTCTTGCCTGCTATAGATCTTCAGTGCCTACCATGCCTCATCATATCATATCTTCACAAACGGTGTACAGTTTCCAGTATTTGTCTGATGGATGAATAGGTAGACAGAAAGAAGGAGGATTGAATGAATTTATCCTCAGGAGTCAGCTTCTTAAATTAGAATATTAACTAATACTGATACCATCCAGAAGTAATTTACTAATATAGATTCTAGGAGCTTAGACCCACTTGTTTTAAGTCAGTCATTATTCTTTTGATGTTGTTGTTGTTGTCATTCATGGCCCTTGAACTCAAGGCCTGTCCCTGTGCTCTTTTGCTCAAGGCTGGCACTCTATCACTTTGAGCCACAGCATCACTTCCGGTTTCCTGGTGGTTCATTGGAGGTAAGAGTTCTCACAGACTTTCCTGTCTGGGCTGACTTTGAACCATGATTCTCAGATCTCAGCCTCCTGAGTAGCTAGGATTAATGTCGTGAGCCACCAGTACCAGGATCGTATCATTCTTTATGATAAGCTCACTCATATGTCCTTACTCCATACTCAGTTATACAGAGTTTCATTCCATTACTTTGACAGTTAGCTCAATTAACATTGATTAAAAACTGCCTATAGGACATACCTTCACCAAATTAGTTTACTTCCAAAATTGCTCACATCTTGGCTAAACTAGAAAAAGAGTAATCAAAACCTAAATATACTAGAAAAGAAAAATTTGATCAGATTTCCCCATTTTCATACTAATTGCTCTTACATTTGTAAGCCAATGTCAAGATAGTAATCCATGTCTATATGTCTATTGTTCTTATCTTATTGTATTTGTTTATATTTATTTATTGTTACTTTTTTTCTAGAGCTGGGTGCCCATTGTTCACACTAGAAATCTTAGCTTTCAAATCTTAGGGTTTCAGTCTGAAGCCAGCCCAAACAGAGAAGTCCAATGGATTAAGTAGATTTAAATGTCTCCAGTTAAACCAGGTGACAGTGGCTCCCACCTGTAATCCTAGCTATTTAGGAAGCTGAGACCTGAAGATTGCAGTTGGAAACCAGCCTGGGCAGGAAAGTCCTTGAGACTTGTCCCCAATAAACTATCAAAATAAAAAACTGGAAGTGGTGCTATGGTTCAAGTGGTAGAACGCTAGCCTTGAACAAAAGTAGCTCAGGGACAGTACCAAGGCCCTGAGCTCAAAACCCACATCCAGCATTCCCTGTCCCCCATCCTCCCACACCAGCCTGAAAAAAAAAAAATAGAAAGGAAAGGAATCTCCAGTTAGTGAAGACTTTCCTCTCTAATTAAAATAGCAAAAAAATCTGGAAGTGTTTCTGTAGCTCAATGGTAGAGCACTAGTCTTGAGCAAAAAAGCTAAAGGATACTATCCATACCCTGAGCTTAAGCCCTTTACCAACACACACACACACACACACACACACACACACACACACACACACACACACACACACATCTCTAGAAATATGTATTTTGGAAAAGGTCCAAGGAGCATGTGGCAAGAGTTTCAGTCAAGTTAGCAGTGACTTTTCAAGTAGAAGGATTGATCAATTCCATACATTTTCACTGTAAATATTCTGACTCCTGTAGAAGGGTTGCCCATAAGATGCACCCTGGATTTGTTGTTTGTAAGTTCATAATGGTCTTAAGGGGTTAATGAAAACTATTGATCCTTTCTTAAGGAAAAAAATCTAATATGGCATATGCAGCCAAACATAAGGCACACAATTTTATTTATAATTTTAAGGAATTGCCATTCCTCTTGTTAACCCTAGATGAAACACATTGTTTTAGAAAGACTCCTGACTGTGGTGATAGGCTTAGAGATGGAAAGGCCTATTTTCACCCTGTGGGAGCTCATTGGTGATGAACTTCTTGATTCTCTCCACCTATCCTCTCCTAAATGAATGTTTCTAAACTCAGAATGAGTTTACCCATCAGTGTGTACATTGAGCTCAGTGGGTTTTCTTTTGTTTGCTTCCTATAGAGCTTTTATGAAATCAATAACCCAAGTTTCTCAATCAATAGCACCTCTAAAGGAAGAGAATACAGCATAGCATTTGTGGATGTGGTTGACCAGGGCTGAAATACAAAATGAAAACAAGATGTCTGCCTTCCAAGAGTTTGTGATTCAACAACAACCACAAAAAAATCCACACTGATGTTTATGAAACAGATTAATTTCTAATCATTACTTGCCCTGGTTACATGATCATTGGTAAATCTTAAGTTTGAGTAGGAATTTTTCTGAAGAAAGAGGTCTCAGGACAAAGTCAGGAAAAAAACCCAATAAGTTTTAAAAAGAAATTTGGATGGGGCTGGGAAGGTGGCTCAGTGGTAGAGTGCTTGCCTTGCATGCATGAGGCCCTGGGTTCAAGCCCTCAGCACCACAAAAACAGAAAAAATCAGAAGTGGCGCTGTGGCTCAGTGGTAAAGTGCCAGCCTTGAGCTGAAGAGCTGAGGGACAGTGCCCAGGCCCAGAGTTCAGGCCCCACGACCAACAAAAAAAAAAAAAAAAAGAAAGAAAGAAAGAAAGAAAAAAGAAAAAATTTCAGATAAAATAAGAGTATAGGAGCAGGGCATCCCAGCACATCCACTCCCAGTGGTGCAATTTATGATTGAGACAAATTAATATTCAAATTGGCCAGTGATTTATTTTAGCTGCTGTAGGTGAAGTTTACAAAATATTATTATTTATTTTATGAAAATGATGGAATGAATGTGGCTCATACCTGTTATCCTGGCTTCTCAGAAGCTGGGGATCTGAGGACTGAGATTCAAAGCCAGCCTGAATGGCAAAGTCTGAGAGACTCTTATCTTGAATTCACCACCACAGAGCCAGAAGTGGAGATGTGGCTCAAGTGATAGAGTACCAACCTTAAGAGAGAAGAAAAAGAAAATTAAAAAAAAAACCAACACTAAGGGAGAGCACCCAGGCACTGAGTTCAAGTCCTAGTCCCTGAACCAAATAGAAAAAAAAGATAAGAAAAGAAAAAGAAAAAGATGGAATGGGAAAGGAGTCACACACCTTTTTTGCATTTGATAGTGAAGTTAGAATTTGCTCTCCATGCAAGTCTACCCCTTGCTTCGAGAGAGCACTAGGGCAAGTCATTTAGTAAACAGAGATCTACAGCAAACATGGAATCATCATTCTCAGAAATCACAGAAACATGACATATCCCACTGAATGCTTCATGCCAAACATTTTGAACGTTTTAAAAAAATGTGGTCATTCAGGGAAGGTATAGTTCCTTCCCTGGAAACTTGATCATAACTTTTTTCTACAAATTGAGTGGCAGATTTTTTTTTACTTCCCAATTCCCACTCTCCTCCTCCCTATCCCAGCTCCCTAGAGGAAAGACATTTGAGTTTAGAGTCTGAGTCCGTTATGGGCTCTAATCTCTAACTGGTTTACACAACATGGCTGAGGGTCAGGCCTCAGATGATGTCTTCTGTGGATGCCCTGATTATTAGATTTTTATAGTAACCATTTCTGATATTCACTTTTATTCCTCCCTTCTTCTCTGTATTGTAATTTCTATTTCTACTTTTTCGTAAAGTTTTGTTAATACTACAAGCTGACATGAGCTAAAAGAAGGTCTATGTCTTTGCAAGCTTCCAGACAACAGAATGGTAGAAATATGAAGATCTCTGTGTCTGTGCATGCATGTGTGTGTGTGTGTGAAAGAGAGAGACAGAGACAGAGAGAGAGAGAGAGACAGAGACAGAGACAGAGAGACAGAATTTGTATATGGCAGTACTGAGGCTTGAACACATTCATTCTTGCTTTTTTTTCTTTTTTGACTCAAGGCTGGTGCTCTCCTACACTTCTGCTTCTGGCTTTTTGCTGGTTAGTTGGAGAGAAGAGTCTCTTGGGTTGGTCTGCCTGGGCTGGCTTTGAACTTTGATCCTTAAATGGAGGCAAAATCTTTAAGCCCGTGGAGATGTCTTGAGAAGTAGTTTGATGATCAGCCATCAGGACAATCTAGGTAAATTCCCGAAACAGCCAAGATATACTCAGGGAAAGAATTCAGGCTCCTCACAGTTGTGAAAAATAGAATGTGGCTTAGAGTATTTGCCTATCATGCCTGAAGCCCTGGGTTCAATTCCTCAGTACTACCTATACAGAAAAAATCAGAAGTGGAGCTGTACCTCAAGTAGCAGAGTGCTAGGCTTGAACAAAAGAAGCTCAGGGACAGTGCCCAGATTCTGAGTTCAAGCCCAGGACTGGCAATAATAATAATAATAATAAGTATAATAATAAGTATAATAGCAATTCTATTTAATATATTATTATTGTTATAAAGAATAGAGTTCACTGGATGTTAGTAAAGAACTAAGCAGAAACACAACTTTTTTGAGGATCTTTGAGCTTAGGGACAGGAAGTATATACATAACTTTAGTTCATACCAAGGGTCCTTAGGGCTCCTCTAAGTGTGGTATAATTTTCCCCAAATTATTTAGAACTAATGAACTAGATGTTGCCAGTTAGTACAAACTGAACAAGCCAAAAAAGAAGAGGTTATATAGGAAAAAAAACCTCTTCATTAAAGATCTATTTTAAATATACCAAGGAAAACATTTTAGAATGTCAGTGACACCTTCAGCAATAGCTGAGGGGTAATTAGACTTTAAGATCTATTATATCATGTTCCTAGAATATCACTGGCTTTTGGTTCCAGTGCTCTCTCAGCAAGTCAACAGATAATGTAGCTGCCCCAGGGACTTCATTTTCTAAGGAAGTTTGTACAGCCCTGGGTATTTGGCTAATTAATCGCTATTTATCATTTTAGACTTCCAGCGCATTAAACATGCCAACCATTAAAAGTGGAATGGCTCCCAAGCAAATCACACACACACACATACACACACATACACACACACACGCGCGTGCGCGCACGCACATGCACACACATGCATACAAATAAATAAGGATGCACATCTCAAGCTTATGTAGGATAGGGAACAACTGAAAGGAACTGAAAATGTGATACATCAATTTCTTTTCTTTAAATTACAGTGTATCTGTATTATCCATTTCAATATAGTCATTAAAAATTACATCGCAGCCAGGCATCAGTGGCTCATACCTGTAACTCTAGCTACTCAGCAGGCTGAGATCTGAAGATCATTCAAAGCCAGCCTGGGCAGGAAAGTCTGAGACTCTTATCTCCAACAAGCTACCAGAAAACTGGAAATGGTGCTGTGGTTCAAAGTGTGGTTCAAAGCGCTAATCTTGACTGAAAACTCAGGGACAGAGCCCAGGCCCTGAGTTCAAGTCCCAAAACTGACCAAAAAGAAAAATATTACATTGTATCAAAATGCTACTAGGCATTATTTGTCATGCTCAAGGCAGTGTTTATTTTCATTTTCTGTGTTCAGTTGTGTATGGGGGATGGTTCTCTTGGCTATTTATTTTCTAAAATGGCAGTGCTTAACTTCTGTAGTGAGAAAAGAATGAAAATTTCAAAGTAAGTGAAGAAGATTCACCTAGTGAAGAAGATATTTGTGACCATGTTCAAACTATTCTCTGTTGTTAAAGGGGAATTTATTGTACGATGATGCCATCTAAAATGTAGGGATAGAAAAAACTTTATAGTGCATGCAGTAAAATGTTATTTTTTTTATTTAGGTGTGTGTGTGTGTGTGTGTGTGTGTGTGTGTGTGTGTGTGTGTGTGTGTGTGTGCTTGTGTGCCAATTGTGGGGCCTGGGTGCTGTCCCTTACCTTTTTCTGTTCAAGGCTGGTGTTCTACCACTTAAACCAGATCTCTACTTATAGCTTCTTTGGTAGTTAATTGGAGATATGAGTCTCATGGACTTTCCTGCCCAGGCTGGCTTCAAACCGCTATCCTCAGATCTGTGGTTCAAAGATCTGGTCTCCTGAATAGTTAGGAATATAGGCTTGAACCACTGGCATCTAGCTTCAGTTGCTTGGAAATTCTTGGATTTTATTATATTTCCAAAGTCTTCTATACTGATATAAATTAATCATTGAAGTTATCAAAATATAGGCAATGCCTAGCACCAGTAGCTTATGCATATCCTAGCTACTCAGGATGCTGAGATCTGAGGATCACTGTTCAAAGCCATCCTGAGCAGGAAAGTCTGGGAGAGTCTTATCTCCAATCAACCATCAAAAGGCAGAAATAGAGGGCTGGGAAGGTGGCTCAGTGGTAGAGTGCTTGCCTTGCATGCATGAGGCCCTGGGTTTGAGTCCTCAGCACCACATAAGCAGAAAAAAGCTGGAAGTGGTGTTGTGGCTCAAGTGGTAGCGCACTAGCCTTGAGGTGAATTGCTGAGGGACAGAGCCCAGGCCCCAGGACTGACCAAAAAGCCTTGAGCTAAAAGCTGAAGGATAATGCCTAGGTTTGGAGTTCAAGCCTCAGTCTCTCTCTCTCTCTCTCTCTCTCTCTCTCTCTCTCTCTCTCTCTCTCTCTCTCTCTCTCTCTCTTCTCTCTCTCTCTCTCTCTCTCTCTCTCTCTCTCTCTCTCTCTCTCTCTCTCTCTCTCTCTCTCTCTCTCTCTCTCTCTCTCTCTCTCTCTCACACACACACACACACATACACACAGAGCCTAGACTCACTCTCCCAGGATTCCCAAGATGCCTTCCACCCACTGGCCTTTCTGGGAACAGAGTAGAATGGGGAAGTTAGAAATGGGAACTGGAAAGGCAAAGCCAGGCATTCATGTCCCCTGAGCAACCTGGATCTCCAACCTTTAGTTCTGATGGTGCTATGGTGTTGGGGCATACAGCCAAACTTACCTGAATTATGTTACAAGTGAACAGTGACATCCAGGATCTGTGAATGACTTGATGAAGCATACAAAGCTTTTACTTTACTTCCCTGACCCCAAGAGCAATATTAAGTCTAGTTCCCAAAGACCAGGGTCTGGGCAGGCTAACCATTGAATTCTTCATCTCCAGACCTATCTATGGCACTTAATTAAAGAAACCATTTGTCATTCAAACTGGGACATATCTGAAAGGGGTGCTATTTATAATTGTACTGGGTCAAAAGCACTAACTGCTGGTATGTCAGACAAAGTAGACTATGCAGCTACTCAGCAGGGAATGGATGTTTGTTAAATATGTCAATTAGTAGAAGAAAAGGATGGATAGAAAGTTTTATCTCCTTCATGTCTTCCTGCTCTGTGTTCCATATTCTACTTCCTTGCCCTTTATGTTGCCAGTTTATCTAATTTATCTCTGACTATAACCTCTCTATAGAGATCTAGACTAGTGTGTGTGCGTGTATGTGTGTGTGTGTGTGTGTGTGTGTGAGAGAGAGAGAGAGAGAGAGAGAGAGACTCAGGCTCTGGGTGCTGTCCTTTAACTTTTTTTTTTTTTTTTTTTTGCCAATCTGGGCCTGATCTCTGGGCCTGGGCGCTGTCCCTCAGCTCTTCAGCTCAAGGCAAGTGCTCTACCACTTCAGCCACAGTGCCACTTCTGGGTTTTTCTGCTTATGTGGTGCTGAGGAATTGAACCCAGGGCCTCATGCATGCAAGGCAAGCGCTCTACCACTGAGCCACTTTCCCAGCCTTGTCCTTTAACTTTTTTGTTCAAGGCTAGCACTCTATGAATTGAACCATAAATAGAAGATAAGCATCACAGGGACTTTTCTGTGCAGGCTGACATGGAACCAGAATTCTCATATCTTAGATTACTGAGTAGCTAGGATTGCAGGTGTGGATGCCTGACTACAGTAGCTCTTCTTTACATTCAGGATGATTTCACCATTTATTATGGTTTACATTCATTAATTTGTGAAGACATCTATATGATACAACATACACAGTATATATTTGCTTCATTCTCTTATTTAGTGCATAAGACTGGAGAGGCCATGACATATCAAGAAGCCAAGTTTAATTTTTTTTCCAAGTTATATTAGGTGAAGTAAGCCAGGCCCAAAGAAACATAGGTCCCATGGTTTCCCTTATTTGCAATATCTAGTATATGTATGAGTCAAGCGGAAAAGGTCAGATAATGTGATGTCAGGAAAATGAACCCTTAGATGTGAATTTTAATGTTTTTTTCTTTCATGCATGTGTTTCTAACGCATTTATAAGATTATCTCTTTGTTGCTTTGTATGTCCTTCCCCCACAGTATAACCCCTGCTTTCACTATATTTGATGTCAGTATAACTTGTGGAGGAGATGGGGAAAAACCAGTTGTTTAAGGATACAGGTGGACCTGTTGCAACAATGAGAAGTACAAGTTGTCCTGTCCAAAACGAGCTTTACAAAGTCGGTGCGGGGGGGGGGGGGGGGGAGGAGAAGGATTGGGATGGGGGGGAGGGGGGAGGCTGGGAAGGGATGTGAAGGGTAAACAAAGGAGGAGGCTGCAATGCTTGGTAAGAAATGTACGCATTATCCTGCCCATGTAATTGTAACTCCTCTGTACAGTATGTTCACAAATAAAATAAAATTAAATTAAAAAATTAAAAAAAGAAGCCAAGTTTAAAAAAAATTAGAGCCAAATTGATCTAGTAATTCTGAAGTACCAGGGTAGACAAAATTCCATCTCAAACCAGAGTCTGTGGTTCCAGGGAACCACCAAAGAGTCAGAAGTAGAGCTGTGGCACAAATGGTAGAGTGTGAGCTTTGAGCAGAAAAACTAAGGGACAGCTCCCAGGCCCTGAGTTCAACTCCCAGTACTGACACACACATACATACACATCAACCCTGCAAAACTCAACTGAATTGTTTCATCTCATTATAGCATTATCCTTTCCTTACCATATGTGTGTGTGTGTGTGTGTGTGTGTGTGTGTGTGTGTATAGCTGATTATATAGAGAGATATTTATATATACTAAGTTGATTAGGGAAATATATATAATATATATTATATGATGTATAATATATAACTGGTTAGATATTTATATAAAACTGATAGAGTAGGGAAGCATATATTATATAATATATATTTTATATGTTATACACAGTAGAATATATTTTATTATTATAATATAATAAGTATTTCCTTACTCAACCAGCTATATAGTTATATATTAAACATATGAGTGTACACATTATATCATATATATTATATAACATATGAGATATATTTATATATAGCTGGTTGAATAGGGAAATATTCAACCAGTTATATATTATATATAAATATATATTATAAAATATATTACAGATATACTATTTATAGTTGAGTAGGGAGATATACATATTATATAATTTAATACACACACATTTAGGGTGATCATCTTCCTCCCACTGAGTAAGGTAGGGAAAAGCAGTAGGGGAAAATCTTTCATTAGCTCAAATAATGAGGTCTGTTGTTTTAAATCAGTATCTTATTGGCTTCATATCTCTGCTGGAGAACCTACTTGCAGGTCATCAGGTTGTTGCATATAGACAGAGGACATTCACCTATATCATTCCTGATAAGAAGAATCTGTTTTCATGAGCCAAGAATGTACCTCACTGCACCACTAGCCCTACTATCGAACTGTTGTCAAAAATAAATCGCCCCAAAAAGTAGCAGGTTATAAAATTAACCCCCCAAAATCAATGGCTTTTCTGTATGCCAACAATGAGAAAAGTGTGGCTGAAATTAGAAAAGCAACTCCATTTGTAATAGCCCCACAAAAAATAAAATACCTAGGAATTAACTTAACTAAAGAAGTGAAGGACCTCTATGATGAAAACGTTAAAATCTTGAAAAAGGAAATCAACACAGAACTTAAAAAATGGCAAAACCTCCCATGCTCCTGGATTGGCAAGATTAACATCGTGAAAATGGCAATACTTCCCAAGGCTATCTACAAATTCAATGCAATACCTATAAAAATTCCAACCTCATTCTTCAAGGAAATAGAAGAGGCAATCCAAAAATTCATATGGAACAATAAAAGACCCCGAATAGCAAAAACACTCCTCAATGGAAAGAACACTGCTGGAGGAATATCAATACCAAATTTCAAACTCTACTGTGAAGCCATAGTAATCAAAACAGCTTGGTATTGGCATAAGAACAGACCTCAGGACCAATGGAATAGAATTGAAAACCCAGAAATGAACCTACAGACCTATAGCCATCTAATCTTCGATAAGGAAGCTAAAACAATAGAATGGAAGAAAGACAGCCTCTTCAGTAAATGGTGCTGGCAAAATTGGTTAACTACATGTAGAAAACTAAAGCTAGATCCTTATATATCACCCTGCACCAGAATCAACTCCAAATGGATCAAAGACCTTGAACTCAAAGCAGACACTCTGAAAACATTACAGGAGGGAATAGGAGAAACCCTAGGTCTCCTTGGCTCAGGCCAAAATTTTCTGAATAGAGACCCGGAAACACAACAAATCAAAGAAAGGTTGGACAAATGGGATTGCATAAAGTTGCAGAGCTTCTGCAGGGCAAATGACATAGCTAGCAAGATCAATAGAAAGCCCACGGATTGGGAGAAGATCTTTACTAGCCATACAACGGACAAGGGTCTCATATCTAAAATATACTTGGAACTCAAAAAATTAAACCCCTCAACAACAAATCCTCAAAGAAACAACTGCCCAATAAATAAGTGGTCTAAAGACTTAAAGAGAAACTTCTCTGAAGAAGAAAGAAGGATGGCCAATAGACACATGAAGAAATGTTCAACATCCCTAGCCTAAAAGAAATGCAAATCAAAACAACATTGAGATATCACCTCACTCCAGTTAGAACGGCAAAAATCAAGAACTCTAACAACAATAGATGCTGGAGGGGATGTGGACAGAAAGGAACCTTACTTCATTGTTGGTGGGAATGTAAACTTGTTCAACCACTTTGGAAAGCAGTATGGAGGTTCCTCAAAAGACTTCACATAAAACTCCCCTATGACCCAGCAATCCCACTTTTGGGCATTTACCCAAATGTTTACAAACAAGACCACACTAAAGCTACCAGCACAACTATGTTTTGCAGCATTATTTACCATAGCTAAGATCTGGAACCAACCCAGATGCCCCTCAGTAGATGAATGGATCAAGAAAATGTGGTATATATACGCAATGGAATTCTATGCCTCCATCAGAAAAAATGACATTGCCCCATTTGTTAGGAAATGTAAAAACTTGGAAAAAATTATATTAAGTGAAGTAAGCCAGGCCCAAAGAAACATAGGTCCCATGGTTTCCCTTATTTGTAATATCTAGTATATGTATGAGTCAAGCGGAAAAGGTCAGATAATATGATGTCAGGAAAATGAACCCTTAGATATGTATTTTAATGTTTTTTTTCTTTCATTCATGTGTTTCTAACGCATTTATAAGATTATCTCTTTGTTGCTTTGTATGTCCCTCCCCCACAGTATAACCCCTGCTTTCACTATATTTGATGTCAGTATAACTTGTGGAGGAGATGGGGAAAAACCAGTTCTATAAGGATACAGGTGGACCTGTTGCAACAATGAGAAGTACAAGTTGTCATGTCCAAAACGAGCTTTACAAAGTCGGTGCGGGGTGGGGGTGGGGGCGGGGGGAAGGGTGGGTAAGCAGAAGGATTGGGATGGGGGGAGGGGGGAGGCTGGGAAGGGATGTGAAGGGTAAACAAAGGAGGAGGCTACAATGCTTGGTAAGAAATGTACGCATTATCCTGCCCATGTAATTGTAACCCCTCTGTACAGTATGTTCACAAATAAAATTTAAAAAAACTTAAATAAAATAAAATAAAATAAAATAAATCGCCCCAAATTACCACTGTGTGGAAATGCTAATCATTTTTTGGCAAATACGTTTGGTCATCCCCTGGCCATAGAGCTGGGTTTGTGCCAACATCTCTCTAAGCAGACCAACTCATTTGATTATTTTATAACATCCCTCCACTGCTTGATCTCTGAGAGTTACCTTGGTGCCGTGAGATGTGAAATATGCTACTGAGGTATTTTTTTAGTGGTTCTGTTGGCTGATGGGAAATGGCTTTTGGGAAAATATTCTAGGGTAGTGACTCCCAATTTTGATTGCATGTTTGAATTGCCTCAGGAGCGTTAAACAACAACAACAACAACAAAGCTCTACTAGCTGGGAGCCAATGACTCAAGCCTGTAATCCTAACTATTCAAGCAGACTAAGATCTGAGTATGGTGGTTCCAAGCCAGCCCAGGCAAGCAACATCAGTAAGACCCTTATCTCCAATTGACCACCGAATAAAAAGCTGGAAGTGGAGCTGTGGCTTATGTGACAGAGCCCTAACCTTAAGCAGAAAAGCTCAGGGACAGAGCCCAGGCCCTGAGTTCAATTCCTAGGACCAGCACACAAAAAAATAACTGAAGGAAATATAACTAAGTAAGGTAGTGGAAGAAGAGAGGAAAGAACCAACTACAGACTTCAAAATAATCCAGGCTTACACTTTAATCCTAGCTGCTCAGAAGTCTGAAATCTGGCAGTTTAAAGCCAGCCCCGGTAGGAATGTCCATCTCCAATGAAGTACCAAAGGAAAAAGACAGAGAAAAAAAATAGCTAGGGAGCTGTGGCTCAAGTGGTAGAATGCTAGCCTTGAACACAAAAGCTCAGACACAGAGCTCAGAGTTCACGTCCTAGAACAGTTACACGCACAGGACAGTGTACACACACACACATGCCCAAACATGCACACACACACACGCACACACACACACACATACACATGTACACAAAAAAGCAAGGTTGGAACCATTGTCTAAGGTTGAGGCTGACATGATCAGAGCCTCAATCCACAGGGTTGTCTACAAGCATATTAGTTGTTTGTAGCAAGATCATTCTTTGATAAAATGAAACTAACTGAGCTATGTTCTCTTCAATGTAGGCTAAACTTATTGACCATCTTTCTGGTTGTATTCTTTTTTTCTGGTACTAGGGCTTGAACTCAAGGCCTCTTACTCTTTCTTGCTTGACTTTTTTTGATGCTCTACCACCTGAGCCACACCTCTATTTCCAGTTTTCTGCTGGTTAATTGGAGATAAGAGTCTCACAGACTCCCCTGCCCCTGGCGGCTTTGAATTGTGATCCTCAGATCTCAGCCTCTTCAGTAAGCAAGGATGATAGGAAAAGAATCACCAGTGTCTGGCAATTGCCAAATTTTAATGTGTAAAATATTGCAGAAACAATGAACAAGCAGTTAATTCTCATTTGCTGTTGTTTGGCATATTTACTTCAGGTCTAATCCATTGGACATGTCACAGACAACTCTGGGGAACAAGCCACGAATTAGACAAGTAGGTTTACTGAGTTTTATCCCCAGCCACATGAAGAGACTAATTTCCTGAGAACCGATCCCATTCAGGCTAAGCTTTGAAATGATTATATATATCCATAACCCAATACATCTCAGCCTCCACCTCTAAAACAAGCCTAAGCCATAACTACTCATTTAAGAACTCCTCAACTCCTGACTCACCATCAAGCATGATAGGAAGAGTGACAAAGGAAAATGAAAATAGTGACTAAAAGTGGAAGATGAGAAAAGATGCTATCTGGATACACATCTGACTCATTAGAGGTAGCCTCATTCATCATAAAATTGGATATCAAGTTGATACTTAATAAGGGTTATTAACATAATCACCACTCTCTTCCCTCTGGGCCTTTACTCTCACGCTCTCTTCCTGATGCTGTTGTCTCCAGGGCATTGGACACTGGCTGCATCTTTGTTGTGTGATTCTATTAAAGCAGAAAGCAAATCAGGTTTGTCAAATGTCTCCCGTTCCCAGAAATCTCTCTCTCTCTCTCTTTGCTACCATATATATTCAAATTTCCGCAAGCGCTTTCTTTGGATGGTTGTTATCTTCACAGATAGGAACTTAACAATGTTCCTTTATCTGGACTCATTCCTTGTATCGTTATTCACTATTGCCAAATTATAGAAACAGCACAGATGTCTTACATGGATGAATAGATCAAGAAAATGTATGCATGTGTGTGTGCATGTCTGTGTGTGTGTGTGTGTGTGTGTGTGTGTGTGAATTTTACTCATCCATCATGAAGAATGATCTTATGTCATTTGCAGGGAAATGTATGGAACTGGAAAATTTAGATTAAGTAAAGTAAGTTAGGCTCAGAGAGATAAATGTTATATATTTTCTCTCATATGTATAAGCTAAACCTAAATTGGAAACATGCGTAAGCATATACAGGGTCCTATGTATATATACACAAATACATCCACTAAAGTGGGATATATACAGGGGAGGAAGATTCTAATGGTGTAACTTACAGTTTAGCAGAATGAATACCAGGAAGCTAGAATATGCTTTATTTTGCTTTCAAATAGGGAGAACATCGAGGAATGGGAGACAGACAATTGGAGAGAGAAAGGGTGGGCAAATACCACCATCATAATTCACGTACATATGTGAAAATGGATACAGGGAATCATGGGGAGGGGTGAGCTTGGAAGAGATGGAGAAGGAGGATGGAAAGGTTAACGCTGATCAAGATACATTGTACATACAAAAGGACATGTGCAATTGAAAACGCTTTGTACAGCAATAATAGCAAAGCAATTAAGGAACTTCCCACAGATTTCATCTGAAGGTGGGCCAAGAAAGAATTTGAACTCAGAACTACTGAAGTCTATGCGCACGAATTCTTTTTCTGATAATGTATTCAGGCCTCACCATGGATAGGGCTAAATCAAAGAACAGTCATGAGAAGCATTGACTGGTGTATGTCCTGAAGACACTCTGAGGTTGCAAGAATAAAGATGACAGCCAGAACCCCACAGGGGAGGAACCTGGGGGGAGGAGCAAAGAGACAAAGCCTGTCACTCACACAAGTTCCCTTGGGAACAGGGAGGCAAAGCGACTCACACAAGTTCCCATGGCTTCTTGCAGTTGAATCCAGGGTATCTACCAGAAAATGTAGCACAGGAGGAGTGTGGGATTCAGTGTTCAGTGTCTTATGTCCAGCATGAGGTCTGTCTCTTCCCATTCATTCATTCATTCATTCATTTACTGATCGTTAACTGAGCAGATGTCATGTGATGATCTGCTCTGACTGTTCAAAATTTATGAACCAAACTGGAAAGACCCTGATTTAATAGAGGTGACATGTATTTGGAGAAAAGAGATGGGGAAGGGGAAGAGACAGAGACAGAGAGACACAGAGAGAGAGAGAGAGACAGAGAGAAAGAAGGAGAGAGAAAGATAGAAACAAAGGGAGAAAGACAAAAGAGATGTGGAGGGAGAGACAAAGAGGGATGGAGACAGAGAGGGAGAGGGAAAGGGATCGGGAGGGAGAGAGAGGAATAGAGAAAGGGAGGGATGAGGAAGGGAGAGAGGGAGGGATCTGGAAAGAGAGAAAGGGAAAGGACATTAAATATTAAATAGTGAGAATCATGTCACATGGGAAGGTCATGTAGGTCTCTATTGGGTAGAGATTACGGAGCCAAATCCTGAGCATTGGAAGCTAAATACTTGGAGAAGAGAAGACTGAAGACAGAAAAAGTCTAACCAAGTCCCAGAAGGGATTTATGGTTGGCTTTCTTCAGTCAACTTGCTATATTTATCTGCACCTCATTTTTCTCATTCCCACCACTTGAGCCACGAGCCAGCTTTTTGTTTGGGGGGGGGATAGTTAATTGATGATAAGTAGGCCACAGAATTACCTATCTGAGCTGGCTTTGAACCCCAATCCTCAGATCTCAGCCTCCAGAGTGGCTAGGATTACAGGTATGAGCCACCACAGTACCTGGCTTCTACTCCTAATTTTTAAATTAGAATTGTTGTGTCATTTTTTTGGGGGGGGGGTCTGGTCATGGGCCTGAACTCTGGGCCTGGGTGCTGTCCCTCAGCTCTTCACCTCAAGGTTAGCGCTCTACCACTTGAGCCACAACACCACTTCCGGCTTTTTTTTTCTGCTTATGTGGTGCTGAGGAATGGAACCCAGGGCCTCATGCATGCAAGGCAAGCACTCTACCACTGAGCCACCTTTCCCAGCCCAGTGTCCATTTTTTAAAATTGACTCTCCCAAACAAATATAAGATAGGTTGTCTAGCATCAGACTCTGCCTCTGAGATGTTGTCTGAAGATGGTTCATCCAGGCTTTAACAGAAACTGGAGGAATGCTGACTAGCAGCTTTTGCCTCTCTCCAACCTGGTTTGTATCACATAGTCCTTGCTGCTGGAGACATGCCAGTGTTGTTGTTTTTGTTTGTTTGTTTGGTCATGGGACCTGAACTCTGGGCTTGGGTGCTGTCCCTCAGCTCTTCAGCTCTAGGCTAGCGCTCTACTACTTGAGCCACAGCGCCACTTCTGGCTTTTTCTGCTTATGTGGTGCTGAGGAATCGAGCCCAGGGCCTTATGCATGTGAAGAAAACACTCTACCACTAAGCCACCTTCCCAGCCCAGACATGCCAGTTTTTTTTTTTTTTAATGTGTGCAATTCTGCCTGGGGCTTGAACTCAGAGTCCGGTCACTGTCTCTGAGCTTGGTTTGGTCAAGGATGATGCTCTACCATTTGAGCCACCACTCTACTTCCAGTGTTTGGTGGTTCATTGGAGATAAGGGTCTTCCAGACTTTCTTGCCTGGGCTGGCTTTGAATCACAATCCTCAGATCTCAGCCTCTTTGAGTAGCTTAGATTACAGGGGTGGGCCACCATGGCCTAGCATGTTTTTATATATAACATGGGTCCATTGAACATCTATTGGCTACCACCCATGAATGTATTTTAGTGTGTGGCTCCTGCATTCATGTTTCAGGAGTGATAGTTAGACCTGAAAACTAGATGGAAGTATATATCCTGATTGTTCCCTACACTTTGCAAGTCAAGTATGCTGGCTTTGGTGTCTAGAGTTCTGTGTTTTCACCAGCTTTCCCATTCAGTGTGAAGACTGATTGTAATAGAAAATGACAGATCTCCATAAAAACCCTCCAAGAGAAATTCTCCATCGTGAGCATTATTGTCATCTCTGCTTAATAGATTTAGAGCTTAAATTCAGAAACAGCCTTCCACTGAAGGTCAACATAGGAATTAAGCAGTCATGGCAGAAACTGCCATCTGACTTCTTCAATACTCATCTTCTTTTCACAATGGCAATCTCCTATTTTTTTTTTCAAATAGGAAATTGGAAAATACTTGATGTCATGTCCCCTTTGAAGAGCAAGTCTGTGTGAACTTTCTAAGGCTGTGACAAAGATCCCTGGCTTCAGAAGTTCCAATCCATTGTCACTTGGTTATGCTGCTTTGGGTCTGTGGCAAGACAGTACAGGCACAGTAAAGGCCATGGTAGAACAAAGCAGTTCACATCATAGCAAAGAGGAAGCAGAGAGAGACCTAGCAACAGAGACACCACCACAAAGACAGAGATAAACCCAGAGAGAGGGAGAGAGATAGACAGATGGACTGACAGACAGACACAGAGACAAAAGACAGGCATAGAAAGAAATGGCGGGAAAGAGAGAGACAGACACAGAGAGGAAAGGCAGGGTTTGAGTAGCTCTTCAAGGACATTGATTCAGTGACTTAATTTCCCTCCACTAGACCCCATCTCTTGCAGGGAAGAAGGCCATCCTGATCTTGGACCATATATGGCCTTCAAAGTCATCTGATTCATGATAGGACGGACATGTTTGCTTCTGGTATGCTTCTTATTGGCTGCCCACAGACATCTGCCAGTATCCATTATTTTATATGGCCCATGAATGATGTTGTAAATATCCAATGACCCTTGGGGGAAAAAATGGTGGGGAACTTTTTATTTTCGTTCTTTCTACCACCTCCCTGTAGTGTGACAGGCTGTTAACAAAGCCTTTAGCATGAGATCTTTTAGGGACATTTAAAATTTAAAGAAAGACAAGGCACAATATGACTGTCAGACCATGCTATTCAAAGCAATCATCAATAACTATCAGCATGAGGGAATAATTTTGAACATATTTCTGTTGTGTCTAATCCTAAGGACATTAACCTATTTTTAAAGAATATTTTATTTATTTTACTTTGTTGGTCATAGGGCTTGAACTCAGAGCCTGGGTGCTGACCCTGAGCTCATTTTGCTCAAGGCTAGTACTCTTTGAGCCACAATACCACTTCCAATTTTCTGGTGGTTCATTGGAGATAAGAATCATGGACTTTCTTGCCACGGCTGGCTTTGAACCTCGATCTTCAGATCTCAGCATCCTGAGTAGCTAGGATTATAAGTGTGAGCCACTAGTGCCTGGCTTTGTTTTTAAATTTCTAAAAAAATTTTATTATCATAAAGGTGATGTACAGAGGGGTTGTACAGTTACCTAATTCGGGGAATGAGTGCATTTTGGTTTGGACAATGTCACCCTTTCCCTCACTCTCTCCCAGACAGTGACATCTTGAGGCGACATTTTTGGAAGATCTTAAAGGGTTAATAGACTTTTTAGAAACCCTGACTTTCTCCAAGTGCGTCACTTGGGCCCACAGTGGACCAGGTACGTGGGTGTAAGAACACACACACACACACACACACACACACACACACACACACACACACACACACACACACAACACAACACAGCAGGCTGAGATGCACGTGCACATGCCCCTACTGGGCATGAAATGAAAATAGAAATGGAAAGCAGAATATGCCTTTCCTTGGTTCCTGTCTCTTCCTGTCACCTCTCATAAATCTTAGAGTCCAGAGTTCCATGGGCAAATGAAATATTCACCCAGTCTGTTGCAGGTGGATTTGCAGAACACTGGTAGAATGCCTAGAAGCACACTTTCTGGCAAGGCTTTGTGTCCTGCAATGGGTATTATTAGCATATGTGACTGGGGTTTGTAGTTGAAGAAAGAATAATAGAAAGAAAAGCAGAAGAACAAAAGAAAGAAAGAAAGAAAGAAAGAAAGAAAGAAAGAAAGAAAGAAAGAAAGAAAGAAAAGCCAAGTAAGATAACTGGCTATTTATATCTGCTCTGTCGGAAGTGGTGACAGGTATAATTAGTGAGTAGAAAATACAGGCTGATTCCAGTGGCGGTTCCTCCTGCTGCTGGGGGGGGGGTGGGCACGGGGCGGGGGGTGGGAGATAAAAGATTGAAAGTGTTCTTGACATCTCTTCAAAGGCAGGATGCTTCAGCATGCACTTCCATTTATTTTCAGATTGATTAAAAGCAATTTCCTGTTGTTCATAGTTGAACCAAGGGATACTCCTAATTTCTCTCCCTCCCCCTCCCCCCTGGAATTCCATGAGAGCTCTTTGATAAGAGAGTTACCTGGAGATGCACCATCCTACATCAGTTCCCTTCCCCCAGTTTTTGGGTGGGTGTGGGAGAAGTCCTTCCAGCCAAAAGAAAAACAAGCTATTAAATTAATTTACACAAAGATGCTACTGACATTCATGCACTACCATCCCAAGGGTATTTACAATAAAAGCAGGGAAAAGAACATGAAGGTAAAATTTGATGATATTAAAGCTTCCAGGAGCTTAACAAAATCATCTAACTCAGTGGTTACCAAACAGAATCAATTATCAGAATTATCTGGTCCCTTCAGATACATTTGTTTTTGGTCCCATAATGAGTCAGCGTCTCTAGGCATCAGATACAGAAATATATAATTATATGATGTTCTTTTGTTTTGCCAGTCCTGGGGTTTGAACTCTGGGGCTTAGAACTGCCCCTGAGCTCTTTTGCTCAAGGCTAGCACTCTATTACTTTGAGCCACAGCTCCACTTCCAGTTTTCTGGTGGTTAATGGGAGATGAGAGTCTCATGGGCTTTCCTTCCTGGGCTGCCTTTGAACTGTGATATTCAGATCTCAGCCTCATGAATAGCTAGGATTACAGGTATGAGCCACTGGTGGCCGGCTTGCCAAAACTTTTTTTTTTGAAACACTAAACTCGGGCTGGGAATGTGGCTTAGTGGTAGAGTGTTTGCCTGGCATGCATGAAGCCATGGATTTGATTCCTCAGTACCATATATACAGAAAAAGCCGGAAGTAGTGCTGTGGCTCAAGTGGTAGAGTGCTATCCTTGAGCAAAAGAAGCTCAGGGATAGTGCTCTGGCCTGAGATTAAGCCCCAGGACAAACGAAAGGAAGAAAGGAAGAAGGAAAGAAAGAAAGAAAGAAGAAAGAAAAAAAGAAAGAAAGAAGAAAGAAAGAAAGAAAGAAAGAAAGAAAGAAAGAGAGGAAGAAAGAAAGAAAGAAAGGAAGGAAGAAAGAGAAAGAAAGGAAGAAAGGAAGGAAGAAAGGAAGAAAGGAAGAAAGAAAGGAAGAAAGAAAGGAAGAAAGAAAGAAAGAAAGAAGGAAAGAAAGAGACTAAACTCGATATCCTAATGATGATTATTTTTCTAGATAATTGCTGGATTGCATTGCTTTTTAAAAAATAGCTACTACATTTTATTATACTTTATTTTTTATTATATTGAAATTTTAAAAATTATTTTATTATACTTTATTCTTTCCTCTTATGTTTTGGTCACAAAAAATCTAAAATACTTCCAATAAGCTCTAATACATTTATATTCATTCTAAAGGTTTGTTTCATTCAGATTTTACTGAGAAATAAATGTGCTTCTAGAGAGAAGCATGTTACTTGGGCTTGAACTCAAGGACTCTCTACCTTACTTGTATTGTTTATTTGTTTGTTTCACCCAAGGCTGATACTCTATCACTGGAGCCACAGCTCTACATCTGGATTTTGGTGGGTTAATTGGAAATGATTGGCTTTAGACTGATCTTAGCTTCTTTTTTTTTTTTTTTTTTGGTCTGGTTGTGGGGCATGAACTCTGGGCCTGGGCGCTGTCCCTCAGCTCTTCAGCTCAAGGCTAGCGCTCTACCACTTGAGCCACAGCACCACTTCCGGCTTTTTTTCTTTTTGCTTATGTGGTGCTGAGGAATCGAACCCAGGGCCTCAGGCATGCAAGGCAAACACTCTACCACTGAGCCACCTTCCCAGCCCATAGATCTTAGCTTCTTGAGCAGCTAAGATTACAGGCATGAGCCACCAGTACCTGCCCTTCTCTTCTTTCTGAGACCTTGGTACCCTAGATACTTGTGTAGTCTTGTTATTGTGGGTGCCTGGAGAATTGTTCCTGGCCCTCAAACTGTTGGTAAACATTTATAAATTGCCTTTGGCATGCAAGATACTGATAACATAGCACAGAGAGATCACTGCCTCCATGAATTTATCTTCCAGTGGGACCATGGACAAGCACACGAGGGCCTTATCCTATCTCTCCATGTTGGTGCTCACTGTATTCAAAAACCACTCATGTCTACAATCCTAGCTGCTCAGGGGGCTGATAATTGAGGATCATAGTTCAAAACCAGCCTGGGCAGGAAAGTTCATGAGACTCTTATCTCCAGGAAACCAGAAGTGGAACAGTGGCTCAAAGTTGTAGAGCCCTTTCCTTGAGCAAAAGAGCTCAAGGATAGCACCCAGGGCCTGAGTTCAAGCTTCACAACTGACCAAACAACAACAACAACAACAAATGAACAAAAGCTGCCAGCATATCTCCAAGGCTGCAAATACAAGTGCCCATAGGCCTTGACATTGTGGAAATAAATGAAGGAGGATCACCCCGTAATGAAATAAGGCACTGTGGAGAAAGAGAGTAATTTCCTCATCTAATGGTATTTCAAATTCATACTTTGGCAGATGTGTAGGGGCCATGTAAGATGCCCTGGCTGAGATTTGCTTCTCCATCATTACCATCTTTATACATAGCCTGGAGAGGTCTAAAATCCTCTCTGCATCTTAATGTTTCCCCAATCCTGATCTGATCATTCACTGATCATTTTCTATTGTCTGTTCCTATAGGTAGGATTTTTTTTCTCTCTGTATATTGCTTATCTTATTGTTCAGGAAGTCTGAGCCATGCCAGGAGAAAAGTCTCTAAGGTCATAAACAGAAGACCTTTTACATATAACCATCCGTAAGTTTGTTTTGTCTTGTGAATTTTTGGGGGGCAAGATCACAATGTGGTTGTAAACGTTCAAAATTTTTTAAAAATGGAGATTCTGACAGAGAAATCTATTGAAATACATTTTTTAAATAACCAAAGCAAGATCATTGAAAATAAAAATTGATATTTTCCTTTATCGATGTGCTAAGTGACAGGATCCGGCAGTCTGTCTATAACAACCATAATTTCCAGATAACACTGGGCATATAAAAATGTTATGAGATATCTATTGTGAGATACAAGGAAATATCTGCAATGAAAAGGAAAATCGAGTTGGGTGCTGGCCACTTATGTCATTCATGGTACCTGAGGACTGAGGTTTGAGGTTAGCCAGGATAAAATAGCTTGTGAGACTCTTATCCCCAATTCACCAGCAAAATGCCAGAATGGGAATCATGCCTCCAATGGTAGAGAGCAAGCAGTGAAGAAAGCAGGCAAGTGAGTGTGCAAGGTCCTGAGTTCCAGCCCTTGGTGACAGCACTAGAAAAATAAAGAAAAACCAGTCACCAAACTGCCGGTACTTCTATATAGATTTCTTCTTTGAGCCAATTTAAATTTGATTTCTGGATTAATGAAATTAATAGTAATTAATGAAGGAGTACTTTCCTATTAAATACCAGGGGCCCCTTGAATGGCATTTGAGAATATCTCTAAGGATCCGTGGAAAAGTATCTTTGATCTGAAGCAGCACTTCACAAAGTATAGGGCAAGGCTCAGCAAGATCTTCAGGACTCGTGAAATGTCCAAAATATTGACAAGTAACGTTAATTTTCATTGGATTAACCTACAAGTGACCAATGAGATGATGTTAAATAATGCCACTGCTGTAAGGTTATAAACTGGGGTACTGTGATCATTTATGTCTCCAAAATTGTGAAATGGGGCACATGCCTTGTGATCCAGCAATTCTGCTTCTAAAATTTAACCAAAGGCCACAAATGAGATGCATGCAAGGCTCTCAGCAGAAAGATGTTCATGCCCAGCTGTGCAAGAAGTAATATGCAGCTGATAAAAGATAATGTAGATAGCCTGGCACTGGTGGCTCATGCCTGAAATTCTAGCTACTCAGGAAGCTGAGATCTGAGGATCACAGTTCAAAGCTAGCCTGGGCAAGAAAGTTCATGAGACTTTTACGCTCCACTCAAAAGCTAGATGTGGCACTGTGGCTTATGTGGTACAGTGCTAGCCTTGTCCAAAAAAAAAAGCTCAGGACAGTGCTCAGGCCCTGAGTTCAAGTCTTAGGACTGGCACACCTGGCGCGCACACACACACACACACACACACACACACACACACACACACACACACACACACACACGATGAGTAGACATAGGATGGTTGACAATAGGATGCAAAGACAATAGCCACAAATTAAAAGCAGTATGGGAGCCTATATAAAAATTTGTATTCAGTATATTTGCACAGAAAAATAACTGGCAAGGGTTTTCACTAACTCTTAGTGGTGATTTGCAGTGATTTAATGATCATTTTGTATACTCACATTTTCTTTTTGTTTTGTACAATGAAAATATATTATCTGAGTAGATACATGGGCTTTAAAAAAAAAAGGGAACAGATATGTTACTCAATTGAGTATTTATTTTCCTTGGTTTGGGAGAGATATTTCTTGGGGAGCATTTTGGAATGTAAATATTCTTACTTTAAAAAACAAAGTGCCAATCACTCTTCTAGATGCTAAGCACACAAAATGGAGCGAGACAAACAAAGCGTATTTTGTGGGACTCACTTTCCAGTGCAGAACACAGATAATTATCCAGCCAATGAATGTATGAATAATAAGGTATCAGGTAGAGAAAAATGCTTTGAGAAAAAAAAAGAAAAATTGAGGTAATAAGAAACAGAACAAGAACAACTTCTCTAAATAGATAATCAGATTTTTCACAGAAGTAGAGGTTAAGGAAAGCCAGGTGCTGGTGGCTCACACCTGTCATCCTAACTACTCAGGAGGCTGAGGATTACGGTTCAAAGCCAGTCTGGGCAGGAAAGTCTATGAGACTCTTATCTCCAATATACCACCAGAAAACTGCAAGTGGTATAGTGGCTCAAGTGGTAGAGTGCTAGCACCCAGGCCAGGAGTTCAAGCCCCATGACAAACAACAACAAAACAACAACAAAAAGTAAAAGGACAACTAGAGCTAGATCTGGATTTGGAAAGATCTTTCCAGCTACAAGAAGAGCAGGTTCAAGGTCCCAGGGCAGGAATCAGCTTAGCATAATTGATCGAAAAATAGATTCAGATGTCCAAGATGCAATGAGAAAAGTAGATGAAGCAGCTAAGAGTCAAATAACTTGAGGTTCTGAGACTATAGTAAGAAGTTTAACATTTATTCTAAATGTTAAATGTGAACTGCTGCTCATAATTCTTGGCTTTCTTTCCTAGTATCACAAAGCTATATCCTTGAGAAGTTGATCTATATCATCTTTCACTGTAAGAGTTTTATAATAGGAAGAGTATATTTCTCCTGATCCCTTGAATTTGAATTTGGTCATATGACTTGTTTGGGCCCAGGGCTTTGATTCTTGTTTGTACAAGTGAGCTTGGCTCTTTGCTTTCTGTCATTACCATGAATAGAACATACTTGGAGGTAGGGGGCGATAGCCCCAATGAATGATAGGCATGAAGAACACACATGTACCAAATTTACACCTTAACAGCCTAAGCCCACTCAGTCCAGGCAATTTCTGTTGAGTATGTAAGTGAGAAAAATAGCTGACGTTGAAGTTATGGAACTACAGAGTGTTTTGTCACACAGCCTTGTTGGCCCCATAGTTGCCTCTTACAAGAAGCAATGGGAAGGCAGCTAGTAGCTGTTCAATAATGCACTCACAGGATTGCATTCACATTTATACACATTATCGTGGCTGCTGTGTGGAGAGTGGATGGAAAGAAAAATGGCAGACATAGAATATCCTATTATGTGCTGCACATGTCCTGGTGAGAGATGATGATGGTGGTGATGATGATGATGATGTCATTTACTGCTAATGAAATGACCAGCCTCAGAAAACATTTCGGACAGCGGTAAAGGTTTTTTGTGTTGTTGTTGTTGTTGACCAGAATCTATTGGTGGGTGAAGATCTAACTTGTCAAGACAGTCCGTTCCATGCTCAGATACTTCTGCTTGCCAGCTGTCTCTCTGGATCTGAACCACTGTCCTAGGAGCTTTTATTCACTGATAGCATGGCTTTCCATTGAATGATTGATAGAGAACAGATTTCTTTCATTATCCACAGGAAACCTCTCTACATCTGAAAGAAGTTTGAATGCCAGGCACCCTTTAAAGCCTTCTCTTTTTAGAGTTGAACATGCACATTTACTTCTATTATTCCTTACCAAACTATTGGTCCTTGGTCTGCATTGAGTAGAGACCATATTTCTCCTATTTTTCTTGTGATTTGTTGCTTATAATTCCCATCTCCTGTGTTCCAATGGTAGGTAAGGTGAGAAATACTTAAGAACAAAACCCTAGTGTCTGCAGTTATGGCCCCCACATAGGAAGATATTCAACAATGTTTGGATCATCCAATTAACATATGTAAGAAAGCTATTGTGGCTGAGTACCAGTAGTTGTGGCTCATGCCTGTAATCCTAACTACTCCAGGAGGCTGAGACCTATAGATCATGGTTCATAGCTAGCTGAGACAGTAAAGTCCATGACACTTGTATCTCCAGTGAACCACAAGAAAACCAGAAGTGGAGCTATGGCTCAAAGTTGTAGAGCTCTAGCCTTGAACAAGAGTTCAAAGACAGCACTTTTAGTCCCTGAGTTCAAGCCCTGTGGCCTCCAAAAAGAAAAGAGAGAGAGATTATATTGTTTACAAGCTTTCTCACTCCTTGTTCACCAAAACAAGTTTCTTTTAGAATTGTTCTAGATGTAGAACTGAAACTAAGCTGCCATTTTACTTTGAATGAGATGTCAAAGCCTGGATAGAAATGCTCAAAATGTAGCATAGTGGAGGGGGAGGGGAAATGCCCTAGGAAATACTGCTTTCCCATTGTGTTTCTTTCCTTTGGTTCGACTGGGGGGGAAAATGTTGGTTTGTTACCTAGCAACCCAGAATTCATCTCTGGGTAATTTACAACCATTTCTCATTTGTCATCATTTGTCTAATCAGATCTGATCATAAATAAAATCTTCACGCATCGAACTGACTCCGTTTGTAATTAGAATCCATCTCCATCCACAGGGAAGGACATTCACAGTCTTGTACCTAGCACGTGCCTCCCTCTGCCCGTGTGTGTGTGTGTGTGTGTGTGTGTGTGTGTGTGTGTGTGTGTGTGTATTTTCTAATCTAACATGAAACCCCATCCCCATCTTACATGGTTCAATCTGTCTTGATTCCCAGCTGCAGAATTCCATCTCCCTTGTGAATTGCTATCAATCCAGCTGTCTTGTCTTTGGGCCAGAATTTGTAGGTTCCCTCCATGCATTTAGTTTAAGCAGATCACAATCACACCATGCCAGGTGAGTTAATTTTGCAATATATATGTATATATATATGGCCCAGCTTCCTAGGACAGCAGCTAGCTTTACTTGATCACATCAGTGCAGCAAGCATTTCTTCCTAACTGGCAGTGGGCCTGGATTATTTTGTCTGCCTGGCATTCTTTTCCCCTTGCTCTGTTCATTGTAATCCAATTCATTTGGGCATCTCAAACAGAAAGCTTTGGTGTGGGCTTGGATAAAACCAATCAATCCACTATGGTAATCCTGCCTTTCCCACCCCCTCCTGTCCCTGCCGCCCAGAGAATAGTGCTTGGTTCAGGAAGGGCTTATGATACACGCAAGGCCAATATGTTTTGGAATTGTCTCTTTTTGATTCTTTAAAATAAAGTGATGTGAGCCCAAATAGTTCCTGTGGGCCTATCTCTGGCCATGTGGAAAAGCTCCATCTGCAGTCCTGAGAATATAATCAACAAAGATGAGCAGAGAAGCAAAGCAAAGGATCAGACAGACACTGTAGACAGAAACACAACAGAAACAGAGAGAGTCAGGACATGAAAGCTGAAGAACGAAGGAGAAAGAGAAGAGAGAGAAAGGAGCGAGGGGTAGAGCAAGAGACAAGATATGAGAGAGGATGTTAATAACATTTGACCTCTGATTCAGGGTAGAAAGTTATCTAAATTCCTTTGGATGAAGTATCATAATAACATTCCCAAGCAGCCTATATTTTCTTTTTTGTTGGTCAGTGGGCTTGAACTCAGGAACCTGGCTCTGTCCCTGAGCTCTTTTGCTCAAGGCGAGCTCTCAACCACTTGGAGCCACTTCCAGTTCTCTGGTAGTTAATTGGAGATAAGAATCTCATGGACTTTCCTGCCAGGGCTGGCTTTGAACTGAAATCCTCAGATCTCAGCCTCCTAGGATCACAGGCGTGACTAGGATTATAGATGTGAGCCACTGGAGCCAAGCTAACTTCTGTTTTTTGTTTTTGTTTTTTTTTTTCAGTTGTGGGGCTTGAACTCTAGGTTTGGGCACGCTCCCTGAGCTCTTCAACTCAAGACTAGCTCTTTATCACTTGGTAAGTACAGTGCCAATTCCTGTTTTCTAGTGCTTAATTGGAGATAAGAGTCTCATGGACTTTCCTGCCTGGGCTGGCTTTGAACTGCAATCCTCAGATCTCAGCCTCCTGATTAGGTAGGCCTGTGATTTTAAAAGTGATTTTTCCATATCTGATTTGATACTTGCAACAACTCCTGAGAGGCAGGAATGGAATTAGGGTTTAGTATCTCCTTTTGCTCTCTCCTGACTCAGGCTTTTTCCTTTCATAGTGTTATTCCCAACAGACTTCCAATAGCCTCAAGATAATCTTATTTTCTTCCCAGACAATTTAACTTGTCACAATACCCACCAAACAGGAGTGGCTTCACTTCCTACTCTCCCCACAGACCAGGACAAATAGGAAGCAGAGTCAGGGTAGATCTGACAAGATGTAGCCATGACCACAAGAGAGATGTCTCTCCTAGCAGAGTCCCTACGATTCAATTTGACTTTTGCATGCAACTACAAGACAGAAAATAGCAATTGTGAGAAACCGGTTCATACTTTTTTTTTTCTTCTTTTTTTTTAAATTTAATTTTATTTGTGAACATACTGTACAGAGGGGTTACAATTACATGGGCAAGATAATGCATACATTTCTTACCAAGCATTGCAGCCTCCTCCTTTGTTTACCCTTCACCTCCCTTCCCAGCCTCCCCCTCCCCCAACCAATCCTTCCCCCCCCCCCCCACCGACATTGTAAAGCTCCTTTTTGACATGACAATTTGTACTTCTCATTGTTGCAACCGGTCCATCTAAATCCTTAAATGACTTGTTTTTCCCCATCTCCTCCATAAGTTGTACTGACATCAAATATATTGAAAGCGGAGGTTATACTGTGGGGGAGGGACATACAAAGCAACAAAGAAATAAACTAATAAATGCGTTAGAAACACATGCATGAAAGAAAAAAAACATTAAAATACCTATCTAAGGATTCGTTTTCCTAACATCACATTATCTGACTTTTTCCGCTTGACTCATACGTATACTAGATATTGCAAATAAGTGAAACCATGGGACCTGTGTTTCTTTGTGTCTGGCTTACTTCACTTAATATAATTTTTTTCCAAGTTTTTCCATTTCCTAACAAATGGGGCAATGTCATTCTTTCTGATGGAGGCATAGAATTCCATTGTGTATATATACCACATTTTCTTGATCCATTCATCTACTGAAGGGCATCTGGGTTGGTTCCATATCTTAGCTATGGTGAATAATGCTGCAATAAACATAGTTGTGCTGGTAGCTTTAGTGTGGTCTTGTTTGTAAATATTTGGGTAAATGCCCAAAAGTGGGATTGCTGGGTCATAGGGGAGCTCTATGTGAATTCTTTTGAGGAACCTCCATACTTCTTTCCAAAGTGGTTGAACAAGTTTACATTCCCACCAACACCGGTTCATACTTTTTGCTCTGTTAAAGCCCTCTTGGTTTATTCTCAAACCAGGCTGGGAAAGTGCAGATTAATTATAATTCAATGTGACAGGTTCTAAACTGGTAGTATAAATTGGTTTTATTCGAAACAGAAGTGACAAGTCCTGTAATTCTTAAGAGAATCTCAGAAGGTTTCATGGAGGAGGTAGGTGTGCTTTGGAGTAGGGATCTTGAATGCTTGTATAGGAGTTAAATGATTTATGGGGATTTGGTGCTGCGTGGACTGGAACAGATACCAATCTATGATTATGGACTCACCAACACTATCTGAAGATGCACATGCCAGGGACTTGTCTGCTGGCTTTTCTGCGGGAAAAATCATTCTGAGATAGGAATATGCAGATATGGATTCTAGACCTTGGCCTGAGCCTATCTCTCCACCTCTAAAGTAGAGATGGTTCTTCATTCTCCGGACATTATTGCTTTTCTCTTCATCTCTGTATCATTAAAAACCTGACCTTGACAATCAAATTACCAATACTTGAAAATAACATGCCTGCCTTCCTTCCTTCCTTCCCCTCCTTTCTCCTCTTCTTCCTTATTCCCTTATACCTTCTCTTCTTCCTTCTTTCCTTCCTTCCTTCTTCCTTCCCTCTTTTCTCTTCCTTTTCTCCCTCCACCTTCGTCTCTCAGTCCCTCCATCCTTCCTCTCTCCCCTCTCCCTTTCTACCTCTCTCCTCTCACTCCCTACCTTTTACCCTTTCTCCTTTCCTACTTCTTCCCTCCCTTCCTCCCTCCCTCTGTATCTCCCTCTCTTCCTCTCTTCTTCCCACCTTCCTTCCTCTCTCCCTTTTATTTCTTTTTCTTCTCACCCTTCCTTCTCCCCACCCTCACCCTCCCACCCCCACATGTATGGCCTTTACTATATTCCAATTAGATCCTAATAAATTGTTAGTTGATAGTTTTACATGTAACTTCCCAGTACAGACTCAAATGTGAGCAGGAGCTGAAATATTCCTTTCACTTTAAAACTGAATATGGAAATTCATTGCACCTGAAATGAAGGTGAAAATGTACCTGTCTTTGCTCAATGCCTGCTCTAAATATTTATTGCTGCATCACAACTGGTGAACTCTTCTTCTTGCAGCCCAATATTCAGGCCACAGTGGCATTAACAACAACAACAACATCAATAACAATAACAACAACAGAGGTTCTGTCATCTTCCTAGACTTCCTTGTATTGACTCACCCTGTTAATGAGGAGCTTCTGATTCTTTAGGCTTCACTTCCTGGTGTATCATTTGTTGACCACAGGATCTTAACACATTTTTACTTCATTCTCTCCTGGATCTCTGTTCTCTGCTCCGTGACATCATGTTTTAAAACTCTCCAAGGACTGTGAGAAAGACAAAGTATAGTTCACCATGATTTAGTCAGTGTATCTGGTCTGACTTTGAATGATTCTCTAAGCAGTCCCCTTTCTCACCTCTATCATTTAGGTAGTAAAGTAGAAAAAAAATTAAAACATGAAAAAAAAACAAACAACCATCAATACTCTAGCTAGATGATCTAAACAGATGCCAGGTCAGATTGCATCTGACCATTCATTCCGGCCATTCACTTTCATTCATTCATCACTTGTTCATTCATTCATCTGCTGATGTTCAAAGCCCAGACAGACACTCTTCTTTGTCCTTGAAAATGTCTTAGAAGCAAAAATATAGACAAAAATGTCCTGCCTTCCTAGAATGTACAAATGTGCTATCTGTACAAAACTCTGACCAAATAAAACAACCAAAAAAAGAAAAAAGAGCATAATCAAGTGAATTGTGTGGGATATAAGAAGGTCATGAGCATGGTGGAACACATAGATTCTCACTGGAGCCAGGGAAGGGGGTGGAGGGGGCTGGTGCAGCTTCTTACTCATGGAGGAAGTGAAGTCTCAGCAAAGACTGAGATTGTCAGGTATTGGTGGCTCATGCCTGTAATCTCAGCTACTTAACCTCAACTCTAAGACAGCCCTAGCAAGAATTTCTGTATGACTATGATTTCTACTTAACCACCCAAAAGCTGAAAGTGAAGCTGTGGCTCAAGAGGTGGAGCACCAGCCTTGAGTAAAAAAGCTAAGGGACAACACCCAGGACCTGAGTTCCAGACATAGTACCAGCACCAAAGTTTGGCAGGAAGGGGCAAAGAAAAGATTGAGAGCAAGTGAGAGATGTTTGAGTGAAATGCATAATGATAAAATAATTACTAGATCAAAAGCCTGAGGAAATCTTTTGGAAACCCAGAAGGTATTGGTGGGCAGACATAAGCCCCTTGAGAGATACAAATTTCATCTAAGTTATATATCTTTCACTTAATCCATTCATCTACTGAGGGGCATCTGGGTTGGTTCTGTATCTTAGCTATGGTAAATAATACTGCAGTGAACATGGTTGTGCTGTTAGCTTTAGTATGGCCTTCTTTGTGGTCACTTGGGTAGATATCCAGGAGTGAGATTGCTGAAAATGTGGAAACACAATGAAATTCTATGCTTCCACGAGAAAAAATGATATCACCCCATTCACAAGGAAATGGAAAAACTTGGAAACAATCATATTAAATGAAGTAATCCAGATCCAAAGAAACATAGGCTGCATGGTTTCCCTCAGTTGTAATAATTACTATATGTCTAGGATAGTCCTAGCAGAGGATCATAATAACTCAGTAGCTATGTATAGATGACCTTATAAGATGATACTAATTGAAATGAACTCCAAGATATGAAAACAAGAGGTTTCTCTTTGTTGTTTTTAATGCACTGTGTGAAGCTACTTATTTTTTCTTCCCCTTTTCTTTCTTTCTTCCTTTGGTTTATCCCTTGTTTTCACTCTATTTGATTTTGGTACTTTATGTCTTATATATGTGTTTATCTGATTTGGGAAAGAGAAGGCGAACAACAAAATGGTGAGACAGAGGACAAAGAGTGAACCAATGCAACAGCGATACTCACTGGACAATATATTGAAAATGCACTTTACAACTGGAGTGAGGGAAATTGAGGGGGATGGAGAGTGGGAGGAAAGTGAGGGAGGGGGTAACAATGTTTGACAAGAAATGTACTCACATTGGGAGGAAAATGAGGGAGGGGGTAACAATGTTTGACAAGAAATGTACTCATTACCTTACATATGCAACTGTAACCCCTCTGTACATCACCTTGACAATAAAATTAAATTTAAAAAAATATTTAACTTTCAGATGTGCCATTGTGGAAAAATCTCAACTACTATTCCCCTGAAATAACTTATAATCTTAAACTTAAAGGGTTTTCTCATTATTCATCTATGAGAACTGACATGAGAAACTGTGTTCTATCAGATTGGCACAGGCACAAGTTACATACATGATGTTATATTTTTCTGAAACTCAGAGAAATCTCTCAGGACCCACTTGTGTTTCTGAGCTCTGATACCTCTGGATCTCCCCAGGCTATGACATCATCTCTTCCAGTCCTTTAGCATGCTTCATATCACTTTTCTTTTCCATCATGCAGTTCAGATAAGTGTACTTAAATGATGTGCTATATTCTTTCTTTTACAATTTGTTTTTTGTATTAACATGTCATTGCACACACCCAGTCTGATATGTGTGTGCATCCAGACCTATAGCAGGCCATGAGCCAAATTCTAAGCAATGTACTGGGCACATGGTCATATCTCATTCAATTTCCTTGTTTTCATTTTCATCATGTCAGCAGATGCTTCCAGAAAAGAATTTTCAGAGCTTCCATATTTGGAATTTCATCACTAATTTGACTTCTTTAGGTATCTTCCAGTAGGTAGTTTAGGATTTCCTTAACAAATGCTTATTATCACGAGCAACACAAGATACATTGACAAGAAAGAGTCTGTTCTCCTGGGACACATGTGGAAGACAAGTCATAAAAGTAACTATCATTCATGGTCATTTGTTATTCAATCAGTTAGACTTACTCTGCACCCTTCTCTGCTCCCATGGTAATGACAAATTCAGTGCTTTCTGCCACTGCCTAGACTGAGTCAGAATCGCCACATGGCTGAACCTGGGCCAGATTCAACTGCAAGGTTGGTATGATCTCGCTCAATCCATTTTGAAGGTTCCATTTCTCTCTCTCTGTCTGCCACAGTGGTGGTCAGCCATTTTGTGTCCCTTGAGCTATATTCCTTCCAGACTCAGGAACAATATTTATGCCATTCAGTGGTTGGGGATATCTGTTACCATCTTGATCCATCCAACTCCTGCTCCTCATCAGCCCTAAAAAAAATCAGAAAATAGGGCCATATAGATTGGCAGAATATCTAGAAAAAGATATTAATTTTGACTAGGGGTATATATATTTTCTGGGGGAGATGAAAATTTAAACTGTTAGAAAAGAGTGTGTCCTTTCTACCTGCAAATGTCTAGCCCTAGTTCCTCTTCTAATCCAGATGGCACCCGTAATTGGTGAAATCAGGGACTTATACAATTATTACAAATTTGTAGATACCTTTATTCATCAAATTCTTGGCCAAAATGACTTTCCAGTAAGTTCTAAAAGGCCACCATGGTGAAGTCATATTGAAAAGCTAATTTCAACTCGCCTTGCTTCCTACCAGGAGAATAGCTGAAAAACGTTCTTAAGGGAAAAAAGAAAAGAAAAAAAAAAAGGAACATCTGTGAATTCATTCAGCTTCATGGTCATGCAGGATTTAATCATGACAGAAAATTACTTCCAAATGGATCTTTGTCCCCTCACTATTTTTTTTTCCTTTCTGGATCTACCCATTTAGCTGTTGGGCAATTTGAGTCAAATAGCTATTCTTGGTAAAGAAAGTACACATTTCTATTCCTGCTGGGAAAATATGAGATGCCTTGGAAAGATTTCATTAAAAGGTTCACATGAAGCTGGGCACTGGTGGCTTATGCCTGTAATTCTAACTACTTAGGAAACTGAGATCTAAGGATCGAGTTCAGAGTTAGACCAGGCAGAAAAGTCTGTGAGACCTTTATCTCCTGTTAATCACCAGAAAACCAGAGTGGTGTTGTGGCTCAATATGACAGAGTACTAGCTTTGAGCAAAAGAGCTCAGGGACAGTGCCCAGGCCTTGAGTTCAAACCCCATGACTGACAAATAAAAAAAATTCACATGCGTTGTTCCATGGAGAGCTTGTGTATTTCCAGGCTATAATAAATACACTTTACTCATTGAACAAAGCAGGCGTTCCCAAAGGAATATATAGAACTTTAAAATATTCTTCCCTTGCCACTCCTCCATGCTTTCTTCTGCCCTCCAGCTGTGTAGATAAATGAACAAGCCAATACATTTTAAAAGAGGTATAGATCTCTAGATCTTTTTTAATGGTAATGTTTGATTTAAGTCCTAAAAATCCTTATTTTACCTGGGAAATTTATAGGCAAAAGGATACCTTCCCATATTATCCTACTGTTAGAAGTTTGGCTGGTCATGGGAAGAGCAATTTGGGATTTTTGATAATATATGGGATTATCATGAACTTCTAAGAGGTCTGGTAATAGAGTGAGACCATCTTGTAAAAAGTATTTATTATGCCTGGCACCAGTGGTGCACACCTGTAATCTTACCTACTCAAGAGGCTGAGATCTGAGGATCACAGTTGAAAGTCAGTCCAGGCAGAAAAAGTCCCCATGAGACCCTTATCTGCCATTTATTTATTTATTTTATTTATTTATTTTATTTATTTATTTATTTATTTAGTCTTTCGTGGTACCTGAATTCTGGGCCTGGGTGCTGGCCCTCAGCTCTTCAGCACAAGGCTAGTGACATGCCACTTGAGCCATGGTGCCACTTCTGGCTTCTTCTGCTTATGTGGTACTGAGGAATCGAACCCAGGGCCTCATGCATGCAAGGCAAGCATTCTACCACTGAGCCACCTTCCCAGCCAGAGGGCTGCAGTTTAACCACTCAAAAACTGGAAATGGCACTGTGGCTCATAGTGGTAGAGTGCTAGACTTGAGCAAAAAACTTAGGGACAGCGCCTAGGCCCTGAGTTCAAGCCCCAGGACTGACCCTCCCCCCCAAATATGCAAACATTGACTCATCTTCAGAAGGGTCATTGTTATCATCACTTCTAAGATGTGATGATTTTCTCATTACTCTGTGTGCGTAAATCATCCTAAGTCCTCTGCTTCATCTCTCATTTTATCCTTTATTGACACCTTTCGAGGTAGGCATTACTATCATCAAGATATTCCCAAGGGGAGTTTACCAGGTTTAAATGCTATTTGTGTTAGAGGAGGAATACAAAGACATGATACCTGTGTGTTTCTGATCACACAAAATAATCTTTATCTAAATGAACTCCAGGAAATGGAAACAAGAGGTTTCTTTTCTTCTTTCTTTGCTGTTTTTGTTTTCATTCTGACTTTTTTGTTCATTTATCTATCTTTGGGAGGAGACACAGAAATAGAGGGACAAAGGGTGAACAAATGCAGCAGTGGTACACACTAGACACTATGTGGAAAAGGAACTCTACCACTTGTGGGTGGGGATGGGAGGGAAAAACTGGGAGACAGTGAAGGAAAGAGTGACATTGTCCAAAAAGAAATATACTCCTTATCTGACTGCCACCTCTCTGTACATCACCTTTATAATACCAATAAAAAATTAAAATAAAAAAAGCTATTTGTGTAAAGCTTGGGTGTGTTCACCAGCCTCTCTTAACCATTGCAAGGAATCTTAGTAAGAGCCATCAACACAGTCTACCTAATCATGGTGTAACTAATCCAGCTACTGCACAAATCCCTGGAACACCACCATTTCCCTCACAGCCAGAGGGAAACTCTACCCTATGCACCTGACAATTTTTATAACTCTTATCATTTCCATCCTTATTCCTAAGCTACCCAGGAGCTTTTCTTATTCTCCCGCCCCCGCCCACCATTGGAACCTGCCAAAGATCTCAAGTGCCAAACACTGTCGTGAGAGTCTGTGACATTCACTCTATTGTGCAGTGCAAAGTAGATGACTAAGAAACATCCATTGAAGCTGGGCTCCGGTAGCTCATGCCTGTAATCCTAGCTACTCAGGAGGCTGAGATATGAGGATCGCTGCTCCAGCCCAGCGCAGGAAGGAAAGTACATGATATTCTTATCTCCAATAAACCACCAGAAAACTGGAAAGGGCTGTGGCTCAAAGTGGTACAGTGCTAGTCTTGAGCAAAAAAAGCTCAGGGACAGTACCTAGATCCCAAGTTCAAGCTCCCTGACTGACCCAAACAATAAAAAGAAACATTAGTTGCGTTTATAATCATAGTTTATCTTTTTCTGAAAGTTTATTGAAAGCCACAACACAAAGCTTAAGCTGTTTGCATATAAATTGAATTTCTTTGTCACAATTTGGAGGATATTAGTTTCCCCCGTTTTATGGTTGTGAACACTGAGTCACACGGGAGTTATCTACCCAGGAATATACAATCTTAAATGGTAGAACTAGGATCTGAACTTTGGTTGAGTGGCTCTATAGTCTCTGTTCTGAACTGCTACCAAGGAAGGACAAATAGGTGTACAGACTGACAGGTGGATGGACAAAATGAATGGTCAACAGAGTCCTCAGTTTGTGTATCCTTGGAATCTGAGTTCAAGATCATTTTTCAATGGAATCTGAGTTCAAGATCATTTTTCAATGCTGGCTTTCTTTTTTTGTTTTTAATTTTTTATTAAGATTATAAAGGTGATGTACAGAGGGGTGACAATTACATAAGTCAGGTAAAGAGGACATTTCTTTGTAGACAATGTCATCCCTTCCCTCTCTCCCAGTTTTTCCCTTTCCCATATTGGCTTTCTTTTATGTATATTAAAACTCTCCAGCTTCAGACTTTCCCTCTCAGCATACAATTGGGGAGTTCAGCAGAATGGTGTGTGTTGAGAGGGGGGTACATTTTACCATTTCCAAGATTCATAATGAGCTAAAAGGCCAAGTCAAAATCAATTTATTATTCACCAGAGTCTCTGGTCCCTGCCTGTTTTGTTCTCCTGAATAAAACATACCTTCTCAAGTGTATGAGCTGCCAGGAGCCGAGAAGAAAAAGGGAACGAGTAATCCATATTTACATAATTAAGAAGAAGTTTTAAAAAAACACACATTCAGGGCAGGTTTCCTTTTGAACATTTCTGTTTATCTGACTCTCCAATTCAGGAAAAAATGTTTACCTAGATAGAAAATGTTTACTGGATAGAGAACATGTGTATTTTTAAATTTATTTATTTGCTGGATACCAGGATTTTTTAAGATGGAGGATTTCTTGAAACTATAAGCCCAGTATTTAACAGCTTGCTCCATCAGACCCTGAGCTCAAAAACAAGAACCTAGGGTGTCCTGTAAAACCTGGGGTTCTATAACTGGTCTGTGACCCGCTCCAAGAAAGGACAGTCCAACTACATCTCTGGTCTAGGATAAATTAAGCTTTGTGGCTTTGAAAGTGACCATGATTATAATTTATTACTGGCATTGATTCCTTGTCCAAGCAAGTAGATCCCTTTTTTCTAACTATGCAGTGCAGTGGGTAAATGGTTTTACATGAAAAAAACAAACAAACAAATTTCACAATTGTAGATGCCCACATTACAGCTGTGCAAAGTATACATCCTTGAGGAAACAAAGTCCCACATGAGTTCTATTTAACTTTACAACTGTGTTTTATTAATGCATTTCAAGTACAAAAGCTTAAATCGATAACCTTATTCCCCTGGAACCCAGTGCATTCAGGCGAAACAGAATGTAAGCTGTTAGCTTTATTTCCCAGCCCCTCCTCTGAAAGCAATGGCATTTCATTTTCCAACAGAGTCCCCTTTTTGTTCATAATGTCATATTTTAATCCAGTCAATGTACATTAGCTACAAAGTAATGTAAATGTCATTGCTACTCTTTCCTCAAAACCTTTTTTTTCTAATTTGCTAAAAATTCAGTACATCACATCCACCTTGGATTAATAGGCACTGAGAAGTTTTTCTATATTTCTTTTTATTTCTTTTTCTTTTTTTCCTTTCTCAGTGAAGTTTTATTGAACAAAACTGGAGGATATTCCAGGACAACAAATAAGACAGCTTCTCTGTAAATCTTACCAAGAATTTGGCAGTGCTCCACTTTTTGATCAAATCCCCTTGCTTCCTGTCCTTGTTCCTAGTGGAGCCCCAAATTCCCTATGGCTCCTCCCTCCTCTAAGTTCCTGCCTTTGTCCCTCATGCTGCTTCTGCTTCACTGACTTTCCTCATACCCTAAATCTCCTTGATTATTCAATCAAGTGTCTCTCTTTCAAGAAGTCCTCCTTGATTTCACACCCACAAACCTCCCAGCTAAATAGTATTCTAGAATTCTATATATACATTTATGAAAGGCTCTGGGAATTGTTCACCATGCATTCTAGCTGACAATATCATTGTATCACCTCCTATGTAGACTGTCGATTCCTAGGATAAAGGAATCAAGAAATGATGATACAGCAAAGCTGCCATCACAACCAGCAAAGCTGCCATCACAACCATGTTTCTTGCAGCACTATTCACCACAGCCAAAGTACAGAATCAGTCCAAATGCCCCTTAATGGGTGAATGGATCAAGAAAATGTCACACACACACACACACACACACACACACACACACACACACACACACACACACACATACACTCACACACACACACACACACGGATTTTTACTCATTCATTAGAAAGAATGGCATTGCAGCACTCGTAAATAAATGGAAAGACTTGAAAAAAAATTATGTGAAGTAAGTTAGTTCCAGAAAGGCAATGGATCCAAAGTGTGTCTTCTATGTGGAAGATAGCTTTAGCTTGCAAATTCATAATTAAATACATTGGGTGCTGTGCAAGTGTATACAAATGTATTCAGTGAAATATGGGAGATCTCAATGTTTAATTACTTAGAAGCCAAAAATCAAAGTTCAGCAAACTAAAACATCAGGATGTGGGTACGCAAAAGGAATGAAGTGAGGTCAAAGGGAAAGGAGATGACAAATTAAGGAAAGAACTGAGGGGAAATGCACACAAGAATCCAATGTATATACTACAAAATTAAGAAGAGTGAGGGAAGCTGAAGGCTGGTACCTCAAGCTTGTAATCCTAGCTACACAGGAAGCTGAGATCTCAGAATCATGGTTCAAAGTCAGTACAGGCAGGAAAGTCCATGAGACTCTTACTTCCAATTAATCACCAGAAAACTGGAAGTAGTGCTGTAGTCAAAGTGGTAGAGCACTAGCGGAAAAAGAGCTCAGGGACAGTGCCCAGTCCTTGAGTTCAAGCCCCATGACCAACCAAAAAAAGTGAAGACTGGGGCTGGGAAGGTGGCTCAGTGGTAGAGCGCATGCCTTGTATACCAGAGGCCCTGAGTTCGATTCCTCAGCACCACATAAGCAAAAAGAAAAAAGCCAGAAGTGGCGCTGTGGCTCAAGTGTTAGAGCGCTAGCCTTGAGCTGAAGAGCTGAGGGACAGCACCCAGGCCCAGAGTTCAGGCCCCATGACCGACCCCCCCAAAAAAAAATAGTGAAGAAAGGAAAGGGTAGGAAAGGGATGGGTGAGAATGTTGAAAGAGGTGACATGGATTAAGGTATATTGTATTCATAAACTGCTTTGTTAAATGGCAACTCCTTAAAGAAAAAAATTAAAATTTTTAAATAAAAGAAATGACATCTTGGCATTCTCTGTATTCCTTAGTACAATGCGTAAAACAAAGATGTTAATAAATGTCTAGAGAAATTTTTTTTTAAAAAAGAAAGCAAAAATGATAGCTACAGTAAGAAATAGTGGGAAATGGGAAATAAGAGAAGTTCAGGGGGACAGAAAGAGAGGGAGAGGAGAGGGGGGGAAAGAGAGGGAGGGAGGGAGGGAGGCAGGGAGAGAGAAGCTCCAGAAACAGAAAAGAAAAGCAGACTGAAACATGGGGTTGGAGAAACACTTATAAATGTCAGTAATACTGTTATGACTATGGATTGCAAATTACTGAGATATGGAAGTTTTATTCACTTTTGTGGTGAGTAGCTAGAGCTGTAAGGGAATCGGTTCCTCTCACTTCTATTCTCTGCTTCCAGTATAAACCTAGGACAAGTTCTCTGAGCCTTCACTAACATGCTGAAAAAATATTGGTCTTTTGCAACCAGATAACTATCCTTATATGACTGAAGTGATTTATCAGGATTAGTTAGAGGCATAAGGAAAAATTCAGTATCTCTAAAAGGATTCCAGAATATTCTGAAGTAGGTGTTAGGTTCAGGGATTTTTTTGTTTGTTTGTGTATACTTTAATGTGAAATAGTGACTTATATATGCTTACACATTTTGCTATTTCTGATTTGCTGGAGCTATTTCTCCTCTTCCTCCTCCTCCTCCACTTCCTCCTCTTCTTCCTCCTCTTCCTCTTTCCTCTCTTTCTGTCTCTGTGTCTCCCTTGCTGTCTCTGTCTCTCTCTCACGCACACAGTTGAACCCAGGGTCTTGCATTTGCTTAGTTAGTTTGTTTGGCTGGTGCTTTACCACTTAAGTCATGAATCCAGCCCGGCTTTCTGCTGTGCTTTTTAATGTTTTTAGATGAAGTTTCATGGAGATTTCTGCCTAGACTAGCTTTGAACCATAATCCTCCAAATCTCAGCCTCCCAAGTAGCTAGGATAACAAGATTGAGCCAGTGACACCTGGTAACCATCTCTGTCCACCACTTGAGCAGGGGAATCTATTTGCCAGATTGCACCTGAAGAACCTACCTGAGGCTAGGCTAGATTTAGTCCTGATCATCAGAAACTTTCCTTCCCTAGAAAAATCCCTAGATACCAGGTCCTTTCATTTTTGTTTTCTATGGAATTACTTTACTATTATTCCCAAGTCTTGTTCTTTGTCTTGTTTAGGGCCTTTGTCTCACCTTGGTTATCCATTCACATGGTTGGTATCTTAGCCTCCTTAAAACAGCTTAAATATCCATGTTCCTCACTTCATGCTGTACCTCTAAGCATAGCTATGTATTGCACACCGAGAGACCATTCTGGTTCCACTTTTATATCTAGTCTGTGTCTGTCTTCAGTTTTGAAATGGCACCAGATGAGTGTCTGTCCTAGTATTGTTACTTATCTATAGTCTTATGTGTTAGAACAGAACTACTGCTGTTACAATGGAAACAAGGCACTCAATGTTTCACCAAAAGCCTAGGTTCAAATTATGATTCTATTGTCTATAACATGATAATTCAGTTTTGCCCTAATGTAATTTATTCATTCACTCACTCATTACATTATTTTGTGTAAAAATTATAATACTAAGATTTGAAGGATAAAGACCTGGATTCAAAACCTAGGCTGAGAACTGAGGATCGAGGTCCACTCAGTGAATACTGAGGTACAGACTATAAAACTTGCTGATCATATCCTGGCCAGAATTTCAGTTTTGAGAGATACAAAAGGGAGACTAGTATGACATAAGGTCTGATCTTCATAGTTCCACATCATGTACTACCTTGACATTTGTAAAAATGGGAGGTGTTACAAGGCCAATCTACCAGTTTCACTGTTCTCTCTGCTCCTACAAACACTGTCCTCGAACCTAGCAGCCCTTCTGGATGAGAAGGACTAACAGCATTCCTGTTGATCCCTAGTATTAGACTTCAGTTTGCTGTTAGCCTATCACTGCAGCCAATCACTGGCTGTGTAGTCCACTGAGTTATGAGAAACAAAAACAAGAACAAGCCAATCACAGCCTCCCTAGCCAAGGGAACTATTCAAACAAGCCAATCACTGCCTCAGTAGCCAACAGAACTATTTAAACAAGCCAATCACCACATCAGAAGACAAGAGAACTGTTCAAAGAAGTCAATTCTAACCTCTTCTGTAGACTTGGAAAGACCATACCCTCTTCACACAACAGTACCTGCCTCCCACAGTCCCTGGTTATTCACACTGCCGCTGCTGTAACCCCTGAAAGGCAAGAGGTAGCCTTTTCTTGGCTGGGGATACACATTCAAGGAATGAACTGCTATTGATCACACCTGTTCAGCATCAGGAGCCATCCCCACCACCTCAGAGTGGGGCTCCTTCCCTAGTAGGGGCAAACAGAAGGTGAAGAACACTGATTCCTTTATTTGCAGTCTAAAGTGTTGGAGGAATATGGACCGTAACAGGCTTTTAGATGATCCCGGTCACATGCTGAGCCCAATTACACCCCTTGGGGTGAATGGTGAGTAGAGATGTGAATGCAATGTGAATAGAGAGAGGGGAGCCAGGAGCTCTGAGTAGAATGGTGGAGGCCAGTAGATTTCACAGATGAAAGGGTGATGGAGCCTCACAGAAGGCCGCATGAATGGATGGATGATGGTCATGTCCACACCCTCCCACTTCCCAGTCCCTACCTAGGAATTTTCCAGTGAGAGGGGGGTAGGAGGGTCCTACTGATTCCATAAGAGCCTAAGATCTTAAGATCCTCTGTGCTGGAGAAGGGCTCTGTAGTTCAGATTTGTCTGGGCCTGGTGTTTGTACCGTGCTGTCTTCCTTGTTCAAGGGTTCCTTTGAAGTTCTCAGTTTTAGAGTTTGCTGTTGAATATTTCTTTACTATTAGAGAATAGTTGCCAACAACTGTTCTTGTATTCTGCTTGTCCCTGGTCTATCAATAGCATATGCAAAATTGGCCCAGAATGACTGAACCCATGAGTCACCCTTTGAGAACAGAGCCTTGCCTATGTAGAATTAAACACTTTGCTTGTCTCTCTCTCTTCTTTCTCTCTGCATATGTAAAATAACAACATAATACAATAATATACAACATGGATATACTAAATATTAATGCAATATCATTAATTAATATGTTAGCATATTTAATGTATGATAATTAATTATAATATATTATAATTATATTATTAAATATATTGAATATATAATATATTATAATATATTAACATACTTAAGCATGAAATATGTATATTGATTATATAATTTCTATTTGCATTATTATCAATGCTAAATCAAGACAATGGTGTTTATTAGTTGAATGCTTATGGGGCTCATGGTACTGGAGTAAGGATGTTACCTTCATTACCCTATTTGAATCTAATTTAATTCTTCCCTAATTCTTTAAAACCAGATCCCACATGAGAAAACGATTACTCTTAGATGTTAGATAATTGACCCAAGGCCATATCACTGGTATATATAAAACTAAAGTGTTTTATTTTAGGTTTACTCGATTCTAAATTCATCTCAGAACCTTTGTGCTATTATGATGTGGTATTTATATTGTGCCCCCATAGAGGGGAGAATAATTAGGTCCAGCAAGTTAGCTACTGATGACGTGGGAAGTTTGGGTCCAAACTGCACAGTGAAATCCCTAACTCCTAACAGAAATAAGCTGGTTCTGTTACAGAAAAAAGAGAAAGAAAGAAAAAAAACAGTAAAAATTGCTGTTGTATCTCTGATTAAATACATGCAAATTTGTTTTGATCTCTTTTAAGCCAGATTATGTATTTACTGACATGAATAGCATGGCCTTCTAACTAGATGAGACACACAAGGAATCAGGCTGAGGGACATCAGGCTGTTAAATATCTTCCTAAATACATGCACCTAGGTTTTCATCCTCCATAATGCTGCATGCTAGATCCAGGAGACACTGGATTAATATTTCCTTGGTGAATATCACAGAGAAGCTGCAACCTAGATGATATTTAAAGGTAAAGGAAAAACAACAACCTTGTATTTTCTTTTTTTGGAGCCTCAAAAGGAGGCTATAATTTAACATGTTTATTTAAATATCCAGTGCTAGTGCTTTTTACTTTTTTTAATTGGTTGTAGGATTTGAACTCAGGGCCTGGGCACTGTCCCTGAGCTTTTTTGCTCAAGGCTAGCACTCTACCACTTCTAGCCACAGCTCTACTTGTGCTTTTTTTAGGTGATTAATTGGAGATAAGAGTCTCCCGGACTTTTCTGTCTGTGCTGGCTTCAAACCATGGTCCTCAGATCTCAGCCTCCTGAATAGTTTACAGGCGTGAGCCACCAGCACCTGGCCACTCAGTGCTTCTTAATCAAAGTTATTCGAAGTTGCCATCATTCTCTTCCATTCCTTCTGGTTTTCTCCCCCAGTCTCAGTTCCCATTTCCCATTTCCTTTATCACATGTGTACCTGAAGTGTTCATTCTTTGTTCAAATGTTAATTGCTCTAAAGGTTTACTCCATGAAGATTCACTTTTGTATATGCTCTGTCAACTAAATTGTGTATATAAAAACCTCTATGTGTTTACACAGAAGCCTGTATTTTGAGTCTTAAATGCAGATATGGGGGGAAACATGCACCCTTTATCTTTCTGAGGCTGGGCTAACTTCACTCAGTATATTTTCTAGATGCATCCATTTCCCGGTCAAGGACACAATTTTATATTTTCTGATTATTGCATAAAAATCCAGTATATAACTTTTTTTTTTTTTGGTTAATTGTGGGGCTTGAACTCAGGGCCTAGGAGCTGTCTCTTGAGTTTTTCTGTTCAACACTAGCTTTCAACCACTGGAGCCACAGCTCCTCTTCTGGCTTTCTGGTGGTTAATTTGAGAAAGGGGTCTCAATGACTCTCCTGCCCTGGCTGGCTTTGTTTGAACTGTAGTCCTTAGACCTCAGACTCCTGATTAGCTAGGATTACAGGTGTGAGCCTCCATCGCCTGGCACATTTTTTTTTCATCCATTCATCCATTGTAGTTCACACAATGCTGTTTCCTTGCATTTTCCTGATTATGATTTTAAATAGCTCAATTTTGATTATGATTTCTTCCAGAGACCTAATTACAATAAATCCTGCAATTCAGATGTGTTCATTTGCAATTGTCAACAAGATGATTGTGAGGGGGGAAAAAATAAAGCTACCCAGAAAGTCACAAGATGCTTTAAAAATCTTTTTCTTTAGTGAAATCAAAGAGAAGACTTCAGCTAACACTTTATCAAAGCAATTCAGAACTGTTTCTTTCCCTCTCGGAGTGGGAATGGATTTCTTTCCCTTCTGAACAGTTTAGCCAGGTGAAAAAGTTTACTTTCAGGAATCATGTGCTTCCTGGAAGTAAGCCATAAGCTTCAGGGGAAAAAAATCCCACCTCAACAATTAATATGGGGGGGTGGGGGGGAAGGAGGGGGAGGAATGTAGTTGTGGAGGTGGGAGGGAAGGGATGGGAGGGGAAAAACAAAGGAGGAGGGAACGATGCTTGATAAGAAATGTACTCATTACCTTGCTCATGTGATTGTAATCCCTCTGTACAGTATTTTCACAATAAAAAACTTATTTAAAAAAACAATTATTTTAAAAAAAGCAATTGGTTAGTAGGGGAAAAAAAGGACAATGCTAACTGTTGACAGAAATGTGTCCAGAATGATCTTCTTGCTGGTGCCTCTATCAGTGACATCTGAGAAACTACACTGTGTAAACACAACTGGAATTCCAATAGACTAGATGCTGAAACTCCTGTCAGGTTTAATAAAGCAACTGCACATTAGCTGGAAGGTTGCATTATAGAGAAATCTCAGTGTAAGAAAAAAATCATTATTTCTCTAATCAATGACTCATTGAATCATCAAATGTAGAAACTCAGAGGAAAATAGAATAGCTATATATTAAATACTGGGAGATTAATGCCCCGGGGTTCTACTGAGCTCTCCTGGAGGATTCAATATCATCAATGGCTTCATTGATGACCAGAATGTGCAGATGCATTTATGTGCACGCATAAAGATTGGTTGCATTAGTTTTATTTGTCTCTGAGTCTCGGGAAGCCAAGAGGGTTCATAAAAGTATCAGTTACAGAGAAGCAAAAATGGCAGAGATCAGGACTTGGGATTCAGACGACTAGGGGTGGCCATCAGTAACAATGGAATTGTGCTCAGGCTATAGTTGAGTTGTAGCCTGTACAGGGGATGTGAGATATAAAACACACTGCTCCATAAAGGATAGAAGATGGCATTGATCAAGATGCACTGTACTCATAAGCTGGCATACTGAATAGAAACCCTTTGTACTGCTACTTAAAGATAATAAAATAAAAATGAAGCTACTCTTGAAGAAGAGGAGGGCATTTGTATTTGAGGTCTGGAATAGCAGGATGTCTGAGTTTGAGTGATCTCAAACTGAATGATCTCAGGAAGGGGGTCTGAGCGTCTGGACATGAATATTTTTATTTCCTAGCAAGTCCAGAAGCAACTCGAAGGGAGTGAGATAGTAAAACAGGAAATGGGTAAAAGTCAATAACCAAATGGAAATGTAACTCAAGAGATAGAATACCAGACATAAGTGTAAAAGCCAAGCAAGAGAACAAGGCCCCAAGATCAAGCACCAGTATCAGCATAGAAAGAAAGAAAGAGAGAGAGAGAGAGAGAGAGAGAGAGAGAGAGAGAGAGAGAGAGAGAGAGAGAGAGAGAGAGAGAGAGAAAGAGAGAGAGAGAGAGAAAGAAAAAAAGAAAGAAAGGAGGAGAAAGAAAGAAAGAAACAACAAAGAAACGAAGAAAGAAAAAGAAGGAAGGAAGGAGTACAAAAAGGAAGGGAGGAAGGAAAATGGAAGGAAAGGAGGAAGGAAGGAAGGAAGGAAGGAAGGAAGGAAGGAAGGAAGGAAGGAAGGAAGGAAGGAAGGAGTGCAAAAAGGAAGGAAGGAAGGAATGCAAAAAGGAAGGAAGGAAAGAAAATGAAAAACAAATACATTACTTAGGTGCTGATGGCTTATACCTGTAATCCTGGTCACTCACAGGCTAAGATCCAAGGATTATGGATCAAAGCTAGCCTGAGAAGACAAGATTGAGATTACTATTGCCAGTCAACCAGCAAAAAGTTAGTTGAGATGTGGCTCAAGTAGTGGATGTCAGCCCCCGAGTATGAGAGTGTGAGGTACCAAGTTCAAGCTCCAGTATCACCAAGCACATGTGTGCTTGCACACACACACACACACACACACACACACACACACACACACACACACACACAGAGTCAATAATCAGTATACTAAATAGATGGATAGCATTGTCAGTAAATAGGTCACAGCATTGGGAACCTTGAAGCTCAAAAATATTCCACCCAGAGGGCCAAGAATCTGGGACATTTATACTCCCTCATCAGCTGTATGTGTTTTTGGTCATAAAAGAAACTCAAATATGAAGAGATACAGATCATATATGAGAATTTTCTGCCAAAGACCTCCCCACAAATTTGGACAGGGTGTTGCAATGTTTATTAAAATGTGTTATAGAAGTTACATGAAGGAGCCGGGCACCAGTGGCTCACGCCTATAATCCTAGCTACTCAGGAGGCTGAGATCTGAGGATCGTGGTTCAAAGCCAGCCTGGGCAGGAAAGACTGTAAGACTCTTATCTCCAATAAACCACCAGAAAATCAGAAGTGGTGCTGTAGGTCAAGTGGTAATGTGCTCACCTGAGACTGAAGAGCTGAAGGACAGCACCCAGGCCCAGAGTTCAAGCCCCATGACCAACAACAACAACAACAACATCAAAAAGTTACATGAAGGAAGACCTATCTGAGAGCCAAAGCGTTGTTGGATCATAATTTTTTATGAATAAAAATGCCCATAACTTTATGCCTGTCATCTTAGCTACTCAGGAAGTTGAGATTTGATATTCATGGTTCCAAGCCAGCCCAGGCAGATAAACTCATGAGATTAATAACTCCAATTAACCTGCAAGAAGCCACATCTGGAGGCATGGCTCAAGTGGTACAGCATCAGCCATGAGTAATAAAAACCAAGGGAGATCACAAGGTCCTGAGTTCAAGGCCCAGAAGCAGCAACACACACACACACACACACACACACACACACACACACACACACACACACACACACACACACACACACACACACACACGGATTCTAGAGCTCTTCTACCACTTCAACCCCTCTGATCCCTTCTTTATAATCCATGAAAAGTTAAGATACTCTCTTCAATGTTATTCAAATGATAATCCTGTCGGTTCCCAAAGTTAGGGATTACATTATAGTAGATGTGCTTTTCTTGTCTTGATTTATATAGTCAGTATCTCCTTGAGTCTTCTCCTAGTGCTTAATTTCTCTTTTGAAGCTGAACAAAATATCTTCAAAGTCCCATCCATATGTTAGCCTGGTAGTAGCCAGTCTCCAAGATGGTCTCGGCGATCCTTGCTTCCTGATGCATCTCCATGTGTGCTCTCCTCCCACAGTGAATAAAGCTGACTTGCATACCCAATAGGATTATTATGGAAACCAAGCCATCTATGTGTCTCTGAGTCTGGCTTACTTCATTTAATATAATTATTTCCAAGTCTTTCCATTTCCTTAAGAAGGGCACAATAGCATTTCTTTCTGATAGAAGAGTCAAATTATATTGTACATATTATCCCATTCATTGAGGGGCATCTGGGCTGATTGGTGGTAGCTAGAATGCTCCCATAAATCTACAAGTAAACACACTGGGTGGTAAGCAAGAGATTACAAATGAATTAGCAGATCTGTAATACACTCTATGGAGAGCTCAAATAGTATCATTCGTTTAAAAGATGATGTCAAAGCCTAACAAAGTAACTGCCCGGAAATGGGTACTTGTAAGAGGGGAGGGGAGGGCCTAGGGGAGAAGGAGAGAAGAAGAAAAAGGGTGAAGAGGGGAGAAGGCAGGCAGGATGCATTGTATAGACCACAGCTGTGAGAATTACAAGGGGAGGGTTGGGTGGAAGGGGGAGAGGTGAAGACGTTGAAGGGATGATCCAGATCGAGATTGCTTTGTTAAATGGCAAAATAACTTAAATACATCACCTCAGATTAATTCAGTAATGGAAGAGGTGGGGAGAGGAGGGATGGATGAGGATGTTGAAAGGGATGACATGGATCAAGACATACTGTGTTCACTTTGGTGAGTACCGATTCCTTTGTACGACTATTGAAAGATAATAAAAATATATTTAAAAAAAAAGAGTATTATGGAAATGACTGCAAAGATTAAATGGCTAGAGTCCCTGTAGCAATTCCAGTTCCAGCATCTTCTGTGAATTACACCCTGGGGGACCCCATGTGCCATGTCGTGAGGGCTGTTTGGAAGCCTTATAGGGAAGAGTGAAAAATTGAGTCCCCTGTGCCAGGGTCACGTGACTAAACCATTTTGGAAGCAGATCATCCATGGCCAGCCAAGTTTTCAGGTACTTTCCAATGCAGTCAACATCCTCACCCTACCCTCTGCAATTTTCTCAGAGTTGTGGACTTCAACCCCCCTGTTCCAGATGTCTGGAAGTAAAATCATATACCTTGTGTGGTTCAAGCCGCTGAACTTTGTGATCAGTTGTTACACAGCATAAATATCTATTACTTAGCGTTTGGATATGCGAAGGTAGTGACTTATCCTCTTGTCTTTTAATGAATGGTTCCCTTTTTTTTGCTTTGTCTCTTCCTTCGTGTAGTCTGAGTCTGTCCTTTTTGGTATTGGGTCTTTATCACCTAAATCTTTTTTTGGTGAAAGTGACCCAACCTCAACAGCAAACATTTTATGCTCAACGAATGGGAATTGTGTTTTGTTTCCTGTGTTTAAATTTCCAAAGGAAGAAAAGGGATCTGGCCGTAGAGACAGCTGAAGCCAGGGATTTAAATGACACATGGGCTCATATTCTCCCTTTCTTTTTATGCTAAGTAGCCTTTTCAAATATATTTCAAATATATTTCAAATATATCATATTCTCCCTTTCTTTTTTATGCTAAGTAGCCTTTTCAAATATGTTGTTCTCAGGAAGTTATCATCATTTTTGTATAGTTTTTGTTTTGTTTTGCTTACTTTTAGCTGAGTGGCCAGAAACAAAAGAAAGTTCTTCCTTGACAATCATTTCCAATGTTCCTTAAAAAAACTCAAAGAAAGAATCACAACTAGTCTAACTTAGAACATTACTGTATGTACACCACTGCTCTAAGAACACTATTGTCAACTCAGATGGGTTGTACTCCTCTCTGTGGCTAAAGAGACATGTGTAGGATCTAATCAGATGTGTGGACAGGCCAATCACTGGTGCCTCATGCCTATAACCCTAGCTACTCAGAAGGCTAAGATCTGAGGATTTCAGCCCAGGCAGGAAAGTCCATGAGATTCTTCTCTCCAATTAGCCACCAAAAAAGAAAGAGCAAAAGAGAGAGGGGGGAGGAAGGAAGAAAGAAGGAAAGAAAAGAAGGAGGGAGGGAAGATGGGAGGGAGGGAGGGAGGGGGGTAGGAAGGAAGGAAGGAAGGAAGAAAGAAGGAAAGAAAGAAGGAGGGAGGGAGGATGGGAGGGAGAGAGGCAGGGAGGGAGGGGGGTAGGAAGAAAGGAAGGAAGGAAGGAAGGAAGGAAGGAAGGAAGGAAGGAAAGGAAGGAAGGAAGGAAGGGAGAAAGAAAGAAAGAAAGAAAGAAAGAAAGAAAGAAAGAAAGAAAGAAAGAAAGAAAGAAAGAAAGAAAGAAAGAAAGAAAAGGTAGAAGTGAAACTATGGCTTAAGTGGTAGAATATCAGTCTTAAGTAAAGAAACTAAGGGAGAGCACCCACGTCGAGTTCAAACCCCAGTCCTGGTACAAGAACACAACAGAAAGACTTGTGGATGGAACAGATAATTCTAGAATGAAGGTGGCCTATGAACTGAAGCAAAACACTAAGATCAGTTCTCTTAGCTAGATGTGACATCGCTTGCTGGATTTGGACTAGTGATGAATGAAGAAAGATTACTTTCTGATGGCCAGACCAGCGTGTCTTCTATAATTAATATAAAAAGTTGATAAGGGGTCAGATGATTGGCATGGTAGAAGTAGGAAAATCCTACCAATCCACAAGGTGGAGTAGCGAGAAGAACTTCTTGGATTTCTAGGACAGTCAGGTGCGTGTCCACGCTTGGGCCAATGGCTTTTCCACAATAATGGTGTCACACACTGGGTCAAAGTGCTCTCTCTGAAAAGACAGCCAGAGAGGTTCAGCCTGACTCAATATCATGGTTCATGAAGTCTTTCTTTGTTTGCTGGCGCATCGAGCTGAATTTAGTCATTCCTGTGAGAATAGTCTCCCTGCTAGCATGCCTTACAAGAGGCAGGGGACTCTAATAGTTGGGAAAAGATCAGCTTGGAAGGCAGTCTGGATAAATGATTGATCTACTTATTAAATAGATATATTTATATACAATAACCAGCATATATGTATATATAAATAAATAAACATATAAATAGAAATATATTTCATTTATTTTATATTTATATATGAATATGAATACAAATATATGTGTATGTTTAAAATATATACATTTATATGCATATAAATCTGTTTGCATGTCTGTATATATACATATAAACACATAACATACATATTTATATATTTATACATGTAAACTATCTACATATGTAAATATATACTTATATATATGTTTATAGTTTGGATTAAATTCTTTACTCTCTCTGTACCTCAATTATGCTGAGTATAAAATACTGTCTCAGAGAAATATCACCAATTAAGTGAATTAATGTATACAAATTGTCTACAGTCACACCAGACATGTAAATACTACCTGGTGTTAACAATGATCATGATAATGATCTTCTTCATATTTAAATTTGTTCCCCATAAATCCATGCATCCTTCAGGATATCCTAATAGGTACATGTCACTCATTTTTTTTTAGGACATTAGAAATGACCGTCATTCATTCGAGCATCATCTGCTCCATATGTCCATATATTGGGAGCAAGAAACTTGTAAGTTGCCATTTGTGTGTGTGTGTGTGTATGTGTGTGTGTGTGTGTGTGTGCATGTGTGTGTGTGTGTGTGTGTGTATGTGTGTGCATGCTGGTACTAAAGCTTGAAATCTTGGCCTAGAAACTGAACTTTAGCTCCTTCACACAAAGTGGGATTCTATCACTTGAGTCATAGCTTCACTTTTTAACTGTTTTTTTGCTGTTAATTGGAGACAGAGTCTTGGGGACTTTCTAGCCTAGGCTGGCTTCAAGCTGAGATCCTCAGATCTCAGCCTCCTTAGTAGCTAGGATGACATTCCTGCTTCAGCAGCGCCTGGCTGGAAAGTATGATTCTAAGCCTTCACTGGATTTGAATGCAATCTCAAGGAAGAGAGCAGCAAGACAGGAGAGCTGGAATGATTGGTAGGATATTTGGGCTGGAAATAGATTTCTTAGAAGACACTAACAGCTAGCTTTAACATCATGTGTTAAAGTCTATACTGATTGCATAGAGATCTATCTTCAAATAATTCAAGAGAAAATAGACCCCAGCACACTGCCTCAAGAAATGAGCATGCATTTGTGGGCTGTTGCTTTTCCAAACTCAGTAGCAGAGATTTTAAACCATATTTAGGTCCCAACATCTCCATCATAAAAGCTCATCTTTCTAATGCCCATTTTTATCCAAGCACAGTGCATAATTAAATGCTAGCACAGAAAAGCACTGTATTTAGAGAAGAACAAGGGAAGATCATCGACCACAGCTATTTATATTCTCCTTCAGCAGAAATATTCCAGAGTACGCATGCTTGCTACTGACATTGCTTATTTTTTTAAATCCTTCATAAAGTCTATATAAACCACAATGTTGAGGGGGAAAAAAAGGCAATTGGATGATTATATCGTATAATCACAAAGCTCTCAAAACTGGATGAAGATTAAAACTCACTCAGCTCATCCCTTAGTGTCTTTTCACTAAATATTTTGTTTTGTGTGTGTGTGTGTGTGTGTGTGTGTGTGTGTGTGTGTGCGCACGCGCACGCGCGTTAGTCCTGGGGCTTGAACTTGAGGATTGGGCACTGTCCCAGAGCTATTTTGCTCAAGGCTAGCACTTTCTCATTTGAGCTACAGCTATACACTTCCAGGTTTGCTTCTCTGTTTTTTATTTTGGTAGTTTATTGAAGATCAGAGTCCATGAATTTTCCAGCCTGCGCTGGCTTCCAACTATGATCCTCAGATTTCAGCCTCCTGAAAATCTGGGATTTACAGGCATGAGCCACTAGTGCCCGGCTTCATTAAATATTGTGAAGGTCTCTAAGTCATGGGGTGACGTATGGAAGCTGTGACACTATGACATCCTTGAGTCAGGCACTAGTGGCTCACATATGTAATCCCAGTGATTCAGGAGACTAAGATCTGAAGATCAAAAACAACCTGAGCAGGAAAGCCTGGGAGACTCCTATCTCTGAATTATCCACCCAAAAGCCAGAAGTGGAGTTGTATTACAAAGAATAGAGCATTAGTCTTGATCAAAAAAGTTGAGGGACAGTGCCCAGGCCCTGAGTACAAGCCCCAGTACTGGCGTACACACACACACACACACACACTCACACACACGTGCACACACACACACACACACACACGCACACACACACACTTCTACTGAATTTCAGTTTGCCTGACCAGATATATATAACTCAATATTCTGATTATTATCATTCATTTCCTTCAGTTATAAATTCTTTGAGGCATATCTGTGCCTCTCCAACATTCCTTTGATGAATATTCCATGAAGAGTCCATGGACCTATTCCATGAAGAATGAATCAAGCCATCTCTCAGTGAATAATGGTAGCAAAAGCTCCTTCCTGGAGCCAGTTGGTGATTGGTTCTCATCTTACAAGTTGTCTTTTTGCTTTTTTTTGTAATGAGGCAGAATCCAGACACTACACAATTATACTTTAAACTTCACAATTTAGTGGATTTTGGCTTAACCACCAAGTAGTACATCTTTATTACAATCCCCAAAGATTGCTGGACCCACCAGTAATCACTCTCCTGTTTCTCTCTCTCTCCCATAGCTACCTCAGCTCCTAGGAGCTAGTAACTTATTTACTAATTTACTTATTCACTGGTGGGTTTTTTTTTTTTTTTGGTCTTCTGAATGCTTCATATAGGTCCAGTAATACAAGATGTAATCCTTGAGATCTTATTTAGCATCCTATTTTAAATATTTATCCACACTTTTGCCTATGTTGTCCTTCTTTTTCTTTCTTGGGTGAATAATTTCTTTTTATGACCAAAGACATTTTGCTTACCTTTCCAGTAATCAAGGAACATTTGATTTGTTTCTATTGTTGCCTATTACCAACATTCATATACCAGATTTCATGTAGTATTTATTTTCTTGGTTACATGCCTAGAAGTGAAATTATTCAGACATATAGTAACTCTATGTTTAACTTTTGAGGAATTCCAAACTGTCTTAAAAGTAAACCTCTGATCTTAAATTCATGTCAGCAAAGGGTAAGGGTTCCTGTTTGCCCTGGTCTCTCATGAATATTTGCTCTTAAGATTGTGTATGTGGGGCTGGGAAGTTGGCTCAGTGGTAGAAGCGCTTGCCTTGCAAGCCTGAGGCCCTGGGTTCGATTCCTCAGCACCACATAAGCAAAAGGAAAAAAGCCGGAAGTGGTGCTGTGGCTCAAGTGGTAGAGCGCTAGCCTTGAGCTGAAGAGCTGAGGGACAGCGCCCAGGCCCAGAGTTCAGGCCCCACGACTGGACCCAAAAAAAAAAAAAAAAAAAAAAAAGATTGTGTGTGTGTGTGTGTGTGTGTGTGTGTGTGTGTGTGTGTGTGTGTGTGTGTGTGTGTGTGTGTGTGTGTGTGTGTGTGTGTGTGTGTGTGTGTGTGTGTGTGTGTGTGTGTGTGTGTGTGTGTGTTGTATGTGTGCTGGTCCTGGGGCTTGAACTCAGGGCTTGGATGCTGTTTCTGAGCTCTTTTTGTCAAGACTAGTACTCTACCACTTGAGCCACAGCTTTATTTCTGGCTTTTTTTGGGGGGGGGTGTTTAATTGGAAATAAGAGCTTCCTGAACTTCCTTGCCCTGGCTAGCTATGAGCTGCAATCCTCACAAATCAGCCTCCTGAGTAGGTAGGATTACAGGTGTGATCCATCAGTGCCTGGCCAGATTCTGTTTTAATTGTCCGTGTTACCCTATTATTGGCCACTATTGTTATTCACCAGCTTAAGCTGCTACAATGATCAAAGACTGACTGGGGATTTTCAACAAATGCTCTGAAGAAAGGGCTATTTACTGGAGATGACTTCCTGGTCAAGTCTAACAAAGAAATATTATAATTCAGTTCTCCACTCCTGCTTCTAGCATCACCACCACCCCCAAAAAGCAAAAACAAACCAAAACCAAAACAAACAAACAAACAAAACCCTCACCAGTCAAATGAAATGACTATGTTTTCCTTAGAATGGAGCTCTGAAAAATATCCACTCTTGTTTGTCCCCTCTAGCAATCATTGAAACCTATTTATTTTTGAGACAAATACAGAGCTGGAGATGGGGTTGAAGTAGGGCAGATTAAAATGCCAGGAAGCTGGTTATTCTTATCAACACTCAACCATTTATTTTTCTAGAACTCTCTGGGTAATTGCCCAAGTTCTCCAAAAGTTGATTCTCACCATTTTTCCTGTGCTCGTGTTATTGTTGTAAACAAGAGAATTTCCAGAAATGCTTACCCTACTATGGTCTCTTCTCTCATAAACTAGGTTCACATTTGTATATTACTGTTTCTATGAGTTTATAGGATCAGAAGACTTTATTAAAGTTTATAGTCCCCACACATCTGACTTCCCATTTTCCTCTTAAAAAATCATCTTTTAGGCTGGGCACCAGTGGCTCATGCCTATAACCCTAGCTACTGAGGAGGCTGAGATTTGAGGATCGCAGTTCAAAGCCAGCCCAGACAGGAAAGTCCATGAGACTCTTACCTCCAATGAACCACTCAGGAAACAGCAAGTGGTGCTGTGGCTCAAGTGCTAGAGCACTAGCCTTGAACATAAAGAGCCTCAGGGACAGTGCCCAGGCCCTGAGTTCAAGCCCCATGATAGACAAAAAACAAAAACAAAAAACAACTGTCCTCAAGTTTAACATTTGTTTTACTCATTTGATTTGATTCTTCTAGTAGAATGAGAGCTTCACTGAGGACCTGTATTTTGCTGGTCTGATCTCCCTTTGGGTCTGCAAGTTTACATTGTAGATAGTAAAGTGAATAATAGATACCTGAGTGGTGAGAATTCTGCAAATATCCTCTCTCTCCAAGTTAGAATCCAAGAACAAACCAGTTCAACATGATGACAAATGACTTATACTTGGAAGATGGCTGGTGACAGTAGCCTAAACCAGGGTTTCTCAACTTTGGCATGTTAAATTTGAGGCTGAATCATCTTTTGCTATAAGGGTTATCCTGTGAATAGAAAGATGCATGTAGCAGCTGATCTGGTCTCTATTCATCCATTCCTAGATTTTTCTATTGGCAAACACTTGAGATTGAAGAAAAGTTTGTTTTGTTTTTGTTTTTGTGGGGTTTTTTTTTTGGTGAAGGATTGGAATAGAACACTCATTTTTGTGGTAACCTCTAACATGATGCCATTTTAAAACTCAGTTTCCATTTCCTTCAGCTGTACAATCACAAAGCTGAATCCAATGAGCTCATCACATCTTCCAAACCTTACCCTTATTTATGTGTGCATGCCTGTATGCAGAATCTCGCCATGCATCTCGTGACCAATTAGAGAGAAAACTACTTAAACCTCAGGAAATAAAACTGATTTCACATGCTACACAATGAAAGAATAAATATGAAACACCAGGATACCACTTTAACAGAATCTTTGTTATGACCATAACGATCCTTTAATGGTTTGGTTGTTTTTGTTTTTGTTTTTTGGTCAGGAACAGGTTGAGGTTTAGAGCACTATAATGAAACATATAATCTTCCATGTGGTTAACCAACTCATGGCTATTGTACTCGAAACTGCTCTAAGCTGCCGCTGGGATTCAATTTGCTGAAGTTTTTATTTTATTTTAAATGAGTAAGTGGTGAATCAAATACATTAAGTGATGGAAGGGGATTTGAGGTTGTCTTTATATTGGTTCTATAGTCAAGTGGAATGTTTTCCTGGATTTTAGCAGCTTTTAGCTCTTATTCCCAAACATCACTGTGCTGTTACAAACTCTATTGAATTCTTACATCAGGGAAATATAGGAAAAGGAACATCAACCAATGGCATGATGATTTTTATCTCTGAAGTACAAGGAAGAGCCCTTGGCTGTTTTCTTTCTGTTTTTTCCTTCCTCCCTCCCTTCCTTCCTCCCTCTTCCTTCCTTCCTTCCTTCCTTCCTTCCTTCCTTCCTTCCTTCCTTCCTTCCTTCCTTCCTTCCTTCCTTCTTTTCTTCCCTCCTTCCTTCTTTCCTTCCCTCCTTCCTTCCTTTTCTTCTAAATTTGGATAATGAAGTCTGGGTACTTAAGATAGAGGACAGATGGGCAAATCAAGTAAATGATGTATGCATATTTTGGGGAAGTTATAATTTCTCATCTATCTCTCTCACAGCCCGTAATTTCCCCACACATGAATTACTGTGCTCATTCTAAGACAGGCCACAAGACAGAGGCTAACTGGAGATCTTGTCATTATTTAGCCAGTTGCAAAACAAGAAATGCATACTTCAGATTTCTGCCTGAGAACTGACAAATGCAGGAGCCCTCATGTTATTTCTGTCATACAGGTACGCTTGGGATATGCCATAGATGATTGGTACAATTCTGCAAGAAGAAATGAGTTTTAATGAATACCCAGTCAGGTTCAGGTGGAAAGAAAGGCAAGTAGATTTCAGCCATACTACATAAGAAGACTTTATAAGATATTCTTTTCAAATATAATTTTGTTAATGCTCAATAGGAAACGTACTCATTACCTTACTCATGAAACTGTAACCTCTCTGTACAGTATCTTTACAATAAAAAATTTATATTAAAAATATATAATTTTGTTATTGTTATTAAGGAGTTGTACAGAGAAGTTACAGTTCCTTAAGTCAGGGAAATGAGTACAGTTCTCCTTGGAAAATGTCACCCTTTCCTTTGCTTTCCCCCAATTTTCCCCTTCCCATCCCTGTCCTCAAGCGGCACACCTTTTTGTGTTTTGTTTGTCTGCTTCTTGTTTTCTTTTTGTCAGTTGTGGGGCTTGAACTCCAGGGCCTGGATGCTGTCCCTGAGCTTTTTTGCTCAAGGATAGTGCTCTGCCATTTGAGCCACAGCTCCCCTTCCAGTTTTTAGTTGTTTAATTGGAGATAAGAAGACTCTCATGACTTTGCTGCCTGAGCTGGCTTTGAACTGTGATCCTCAGATGTTAACCTCTTGAGTAGCTAGGATTATAGGCATGAGCCATGGGTACCTGGCCACAATTTTTTTTTTTTTTTTTTTTTTGCACAGCATGTATTGACTACCATGTGTGCATTTATTTACTCTTTCTCCTTCTGGTCCTTTGCTCCCTTTTGCTCCACCCAAAACAACAAACAAAATCAAATGACAATGTTGTTTGGAAATGGAAATAAGGTTTCTATTCCATTCCATGGAATTCATTTTGATAGTCTTTTAGGTATTCAAAAATAAATGTATATATATATATATATATTTAAAATTAACATACAATCTACTTGATTAAAGATATTTTTAGACAGTGTTTGCATTTGCCTAAACCAGGATTTCTCAAATTTGGGGTGCTAAATTAGCTTAAACCAGCATTTCTCAACTTTGGCATATTAAATACTTTAAGGTTGAGTAATTCTTTGCTGAGGGGCTTTCTTTTTTTTTCTGTTCTTGGGGCCTGAACTCTGGGCCTGGCAGTGTCACTTCCGACTTTTTTCTGCTTATGTGGTGCTGAGGAATCGAACCCAGGCCTCATGCATGCAAGGCAAGTGTTCTACCACTGAGCCACCTTCCCAGCCCAGGGGCTTTCTTGTGAGTAGAAAAGTCCTGAACCTCTTTTTTTTTGGGGGGGGCCTCCGGTCATGGGGTCTGAATTCTGGGCCTGGGCGCTGTCCTTCAGCTCTTCAGCTTAAGGCTAGCGCTCTACACTTGAGCCACAGCGCCACTTCTGGCTTTTTTCTTTTTGCTTATGTGGTGCTGAGGAATCGAACCCAGGGCCTCATGCATGCAAGGCAAGCGCTCTACCACTGAGCCACCTTCTCAGCCCCCATGTCCTGAACCTCTTTCCTGGTCTCTACTACCCAATTTCAAGCAGTAATTTTCTGGCACTAGGTTTGACAGTCACCAATATCTCCAGGTATTGTCAAATGTAAGGGGATCAAAAAAAAAAAACTAGAATATTCATCTGGAACATTCCTATGTCCTATGTCTGTATAAAAGAAAATGAGCAAAAAGTATCATAACAGACAAATCTTACCAGCTTATAAGGAAGCAGCAGGTTGGGGAGCAATAACATGGATATTTTATTTATCCAACAATGGTTCTAATAGCTACAGAATAGGGACTTTTCTAGCACAATCATGGCTACTTTTTGAATAGTTTTTCTGTGCTGTTTTGTGTTTTGTTTTGTTTTGTTGGTTGTGGGGCTTGAACTCTGGGCCTGGGCGCTGTCCCTCAGCTTTTCAGCTCAAGACTAGTGCTCTACCACTAGAGCCATAGCACCACTTCCAGTCTTCTGGTGGTTAACTGGAGATAAGTGTCTCACTGGCTTTCCTGCCCCAGTTGGCTTTGAACTGCAATCCTTAAATCTCAGCCTCCTGAGTAGATAGGATTACAGGCATGAGACACTAGTGCCTGAATTTTTTTTTTTTTTAAATGTGTTGGTTCATTTAAGTTTCACAAAAACCTTACCTGGCAGGTAGATAAGTAGCAATAGAACCTAGCTTTGGGGGCAGGGTTTTGTTTAACTCTCAAAGGTCTTTAATCTTTTCTCTGTTGGTGGTTCTCCTGAGATTTTCATTTCATAGAGATTAGAACATTGTAACTGAGGGGGAAAAAATGTAAAGCAAATGGCCTAAATCTGAATCTGGTCTCCATTAGCTCAAGGCAAAGCTTAATTTTTAGCTCTGGAAGATTGACCCAAGTCACCAAACTTCTCAGACTCTGGTTTTCTGTGTATAAAATGTGCTGTCCTATAGGACTCTGCTGTAAGAGTGGAGGAAGGCCATGGGTAAAAATGTCTGGGACAAAGAGCATCTATAATTTTAGGTTTCAAACTCTTGCACATAGCAGGAGAAGGCCATGTTGCACAAGTAGAATGGCCTAGAATGGCTTTGAGAAGGATGGCGATGCCTTATAGAACTGCCCTGTCTATAGGATTTCAAACCAAAGTTTTTAGAACCTAAGGTTAAGCCAAATGAGCAGGATCGCCTGAGACCCTGATCCCCTAAATAATTGATGAGTCCTGCCAAATTCAATGCTATTTGTCTGTGGTGAGATTTTACCTGAAACCTAGATCACATTTTATCCTTGACCAGGGCAGAGTATGTGTGTGTGGGGGGGGGAGGTATTCCTTGAAAAAAAATAGATCTATATCTCACCAAGCACTGGTGGCTTATGGCTGTAATCCTAGCTACACAGGGGGCTGAGATCTGAGGATAGCCAGCCTAGGCAGAAAAGTCTATGAGACTCTTATTTCCAACAAACTAAAAAAAGCCAGAAGTGGTTCTGTGGCTCAAGTAGTAGAGTGCTAACCCAGAGCACAAAATGATTCAGGCATAGAGCCCAGGCTCTAAGTTCAAGCCCCAGGACCAGAAGAAAAAAAACAAACTGTTCAGTTTAATAACCAAATTGTTTTCTTCATACATCTACTGAAAATAAAATATTTATCTGAAATGCTTGTTGGCTTGGGGTAGCTGTCCAGGGCACAAGACACTTAAACTGATCCCAACTAGGCATCAGTATCTCTAAGGACAGATTGCAGAATGCTAAGGACATGAAGATTATAGCTTTCCACAGGAATGAAAGGGTCCAAGGCTTGTGAACAAATACAACCACCAATTAGACACCTTCAACATTGTATTTAATTTAGAGTCTTTAAAACAAACAAGATTGCTTCATTTTAAATCTTAGATTTCTTTAAGGCCATCATCCTGCAAACTATATCTTGTTTTGTTTTGTTTTGTTATGATCCTAAGGCAACTGCTTGGTAGGATTTGACAATTTGACAACGAAAAATATTGTGTCTGACAGAATCATATCCCTCTGTCATGGACAGTCAAGAAATCCAATGTCCGAGACTTTATGTGAAGCTTCTAAATACTTCTTTCACTTTAGTTCAACATACACCCTCATTGTTCACATACACACACAAATACACACAGACATGTGTGCACACACACATACATACACACACCTGTACTCCCTGATTATTATTACCCAGCAGGGTAAAGATCATAACTATTTATTCAACTTAGAACCATAGCACAGACAACATTTGGCAAGAATTTTTTTTTTTTCTGATTTCTTAATTCCCTCCTTAAAACTTCTAGCCATTGATCCCAGGACTGGCCTTGCAGGCAAAATTTAGAACTCTCTTTTCTCAAAAGGTGTCTTTATGATCCCCTTAAATTTTTATTTGTAATCATCCAAATATCACTTCCTTTCTCTTATGATATACACTCAAGTCAATATAATACAAATTATCATAGTTGAGCTAAAATTCTATGGCAGAGATAACCTGTCATTTGCAATAATGCATACACCATTTCTTTTAAAAAACATATTATATATAATATATAAGTATATGTTATATATTTTATATATTATATATAATTTGATTGTTGTTATGAAGGTGATGTACAAAGAAGTTACCCTTTCATAAGTCAGGTCAGGAGTACATTTCTTTTTTGGACAGTGTCACCCCTTCCTTGCTTTCCCTGTTTCCTCCTTTGGACCCTGCCCACAGGTTCCATAGTTCACTATGCACATAATGTCTAATCAAAATCATGACTGCATTTGTTCATCCTTCTTCCCTCCATCTCTGTATCTCCCTTGTGCCTACTCAGAAACAAAAACAAATGACACCATCACCACCACCACCAATAGCAAAACCCTCACATTTCCATTTCCTGAGATTCATTTTGATAGGTAGTTTTTTGTTGTTGTTTGTTTTGTTTTCTTTTGTTTTCATCACGGGGCTTCAACTCTGGGCCTGGGTGCTCTCCTGGAGCTCTTCAGCTCAAGGCTAGTGCTCTACCACTTGAGTTACAGCACCACTTCTAGTTTTCTGGTGGTTTATTGGAGATTAGAGTCTCACAGACTTTCCTGCCCAGGTTGGCTTTGAACTGTGATTCTCAGATCACAGTAGCTAGAATTATAGGCATCAGCCACCAGTGCCCAGCTGATAAATAGTATTTTAAGCACACACCATTCCTTATATGATGTAGGTACTGCTGACCAGCTAAAGATTACATTTCTTCCCAGACCTTATCTAAAGAAGGACAATGTAACTCTTGTAAATAAAGAAATGTGAAGGTGGATGATGATAGCTCATGCCTATAATCCTAGCTACTCAGAAGGCTCAGATTTGAAGATCAGGATTTGAAGCCAGCCTGAGCAGGAAAGTCATGAGACTCTTATCTCCAATGAATCACAGAAACAGCCTGAAGTGTCACTATGGCTCAAGTGGTAGAGCACTAGACTTGAGCAGAAGGAACTTAGAGACATCTGCCAAGCCCAGAGTTCAAGGCCCAGGACCAGAAAAAAAACCTGCAAATAAAAAACAACTTCTAAAGTCACCATACTAATGGAGCCAAGCTCCCTTTCTCTTCCTGCCTTGCTACTTGGATTGCAGATGATGGCCACATTTTACCATACAGAAGCAACCTCTTAGGAACAGATTAAAAAGGACTGGTGAACACTACAGAGTACAATATCCTATTAGCCATGGACTGCTTACTGTTCAACAATTATTATAACAGAGTAATACAAATGTGTTCTTTAAGCTGCTGTTGAGTTGGAACTATTACTTGCATAAAGATTAACAGTTCATGAATCCAGCCAGTTCCTGGTATTATGATGCCAGAGATGAGGTTCATTTCAGAATGCATTGTCTTTGAGCATTTGGTGAATAAGATGTATTCGCCAAATACTTCTGAGGAAAACCACCAAATGTACATCTTTATACACCTGATACCAAAATACTGTCCCAGAACACAGGCCAGCTGCCTAGTAGGAAGCATAGTCTGAAGCTGAAATTTTATTGCATCTTTTTCTTTTTCATTTTTCCAGTTGTGGGGCTTGAACTCAGGGCCCGAGCCCTGTATCTGAGCTCTTTCACTCAAGACTAGTGCTCTACCACTTTAGGCCACAATGCTGTTTCTGGTTTTCTGGTGCTTAATTGGAGATAAGTGTCTCATGGACTTTCCTCTCCTGACTGTCTTTGAACCATGATCCTTAGGTCTCAGCCTCCTGAGTAGCTAAAATGACCAGCGTGAGCCACCAGTGCCCAGCTATTGGATCTGATCTTTTTTTGGATCTTTTAATTTGACAATCAATACCATTGCTCTCAATGGTGATCCCTAATCTGTTGTTAGAACAGCCATTTTTCCTTTCCTAACATTCAGCCTTTTACCATGGAAAGAACTTGCCTTGTACACATTTATTTTATGCTTTAACTGAAATGTCAGACATACCACAAAGGAGGTATATGGTAGCATCCATCCGTTTATCACATTTTGGTGGGTAGTTGTTCAAGTATACCCAAAGAGAAAATGAAAGTCCCTTAATTCTTCATGTATATATAACTAAGTATTGCTTAGTGTTCTCTCTCTCTCTCTCTCTCTCTCTCTCTCTCTCTCTCTCTCTCTCTGTCTCCTACATTCATACATACACACATACACACACACACACACACACACACGCACACACACACACACAATTCCCACTCATACACTGTAATCATTTCAACACATCTATGTAGGTGCAAAGTATATATCTGTAGTTTGAGTTTTGTCTTGATCCTCCAAATCTAAACCCAGGTTCAGTAAGCTTTGGTCTACAAACTAAATATGATTCTTCTTTGATTATTATTTTCTTTTAAATAAAGTTTTATTAAAACATAGGCATTGAAACATTACCTAGGTGTTAACTGCCCATGATTGTTTTAGGGCTACAATGCAGAATCAAGACATGGCCACAGAGACTATAAAGCTATGAAGGCAAAAGTATTTACTATACAGATCTGAAGATTTTGAGAATTTTTTTTTGTTCTCCATTTTCTTGCCCTGTGAAAATTTTATGTAACCTAAGAGCATCTGTGATTTTTATATAAAATAGCAATATTCTTCCTTCCTTATAAAAGTTTTTCCACTGAAAGGCAGTATTATCTATGTTAAGAGTATATAGTTTCTAGGTACTGGTGGCTCGTGTCTATATAGTCCTAGCTATTCAAGAGGGAGATCTGTGGATCATGGTTCAAAGCCAGCCCAGGCAAGAACATCTGTGAGACTCTTAACCTCCAGTTAACCACCAGAAAACTGGAAGTAGTGATGTGGCTTTAAGTGGTAGAGCACCAGCCTTGAGTAAAAAATCTTAGGGACAGCACCCAGACCCTGATTTCAGGCCCCACAACTGACTCACACTCACACACACACACACACACACACACACACACACACACACACACACACACAAGACTACATAGTCTCCAGGCACTGGTAGCTAACACCAGTCAATCCTAGCCACTCAAAATGTTGAAATCTGAGGATCTAAGTTCAAAGCTAGCCCTGGTAGACAAACCTTTGGAGACTCTTGTCTTCAATTAACTATCAAAAAATCCCCTGGAGGTTGAGGCAAGGCTCAGGTGGTAGAGTACCAGCCATGAGTGAAAAAGCCAAACCCTGGTACCAGCACAAGATGAAAGGAAGGAAGGAAGGAAGGAAGGAAGGAAGGAAGGAAGGAAGGAAGGAAGGAAGGAAGGAAGGAAGGAAGGAAAGAAGGAAGGAAGGAAGGATGAAGGAGGGAGGGAGGGAGGGAGAGAAAAGGGAAGGAAGGAAGGAAGGAAGGAAGGAAGGAAGGAAGGAAGGAAGAAGGAGGGAGGGAGGGAGAGAAAAGGGAAGGAAGGAAGGAGAGAAAAAGGAAGGAAGGAAGAAAGAAAGGAAGGAGAGAAAAGGAAAGGAAGAAGGAGAAGAAAGGAAAAGAAAGGGAAAGGAAGGGGAAGGATGGGAAAGGAAGGGAAGGGATAGGGTAGGGAAGAGAAGGGACAGGGTAGGGAAGGGAAGGGAAGGGAATGGATGGGAAAGGAAGAGAAGAATTCTTCACTTTAGCACTGCTGACGTTGTAGACCACATAATTTTGTGGGAGGTTGTTCTATGCACTGTAGCATGTCAACCAGCATCCTTGGCCTCTGCCCACCAGATGTAACACTGCTACACATACAGCCTCAGCAACTAAAAATGTCTCCAGCCAATGCTAAATCTTCATAGTGATGGCAGCATGGGAGGGAGGCAAAAGTGGCCCCACTTATGAGAAACATATCCTAGTCAAAAAAACCAAAGAGCTCTAATTTATATTTCTGTGTCATAAACTTAATGTCTTTTCCTTTACAGTATTTACCATTATGATAACAAAGTATCTCATCCATTTCTCAAACCTTGACAAAAGGAGTTCTAAACCACATCTTCAGATCCTTTATTCTAAAATTTCCTCTAAAATTGACATTACTTGGAATCTCTTTGCCTATCTGTCCAATCAGCTATGACATTTTCTATTATAACAAGGCTCTTTAAAAACTAGTCAGGGATTCCAATAATCTTATTTAACTTTTTTTTTTCAATGTGTCTTTCCCAAACCAGGAAAATGGAACTTTTAGAAAGTAATTCTTTCTGTCTCTTTCTCTTTCTGTCCCTTTCCGAATATTAAGCTTCCATTCTCCATTAACAAAGACCATTCTGCCATTTGATTTGTAAGGAACAATCTCATTCTCAAGACATCAAAGCAGAAACCATGGATGGAAATGACTTTCTTTGCTACTGAGCGTATACAGTCATTTCCTACCTTTTTGTTGTTATTGTTGTTTAGAAGAAAAAACAGAAATGTTTGTTGCAATTTATCTTCATCATATCATGTGGGTGTTACCTTGAAAACAAAATGGCAGGTCAGACTCAAATGTTTCTGAGAATGTCAAGGGCAAATCCAAGATTTTACAGTGTATTTCTTCTGGGTGTCAGTAGGTATAACTTAAAACACCTGAGTCCATGAAAGGTAAATAATGCTAAGCTGTTAACTTCCTTGGACAAATTACATGTTTCTATCAAGTCATCCTTCTTTAACACATCCCTAATTTTATCATGTGTCTGTGTAATTTGTGGAAACTTAGCTTTTACAAGGGAAGAGTCCAGAGCAAAAGTAAAATGGCAGCCAAGTGATAGTGGTTCATGCCTGTAAGCCTAGCTACTCAGAAGGCTGAGATCTAAGGATCACGGTTTGAAGCTACCCAGGGCAGGAAATTCTGTAAGACTCTGATCTCCAATTAAGCACCAAAAAAAAAAAAAAAAAAAAAAAAGCCAGAAATGGAGCTGTGGCACAAATGGTAGAGCATTATCTTTGAGCAGAAAAGCTCAGGTGTAGTGCCCAGACCCTGAGGGTTCTAGCCCTAGGACTGGCACACACAGAAAATTAAAATAAAATGTCCTTTCAGTACTTCCAGGAGCAAGAACAAACATGAATAATTTAAGAACCAATTGAATGTCATTGTAAATTTGGAAGTGTAGAGCTGTACAGGGGCTCCTTCAATCAATCTTGGTCCTCTCAGCCATTTGCTCCACTCATCAGGCTGGGCCATGTTTAACATCCTCACGTCAGTGATATATTCAAAAATTCAGTAAATTAGGATTTATTTTCCTTATGTTACCATCCTCATTGAACAATGGAAAATCTGTATGCCTATGTTTAAAAACCCTCATTACCTTACTTTGTGATCCTTGATTAACAACTCACAAAACTTTTCTCTAGCCTCTGGAAGCCAGGAATAGAGGCTTCATCAACTGTATTGTTTGGGCGTGTTTGAATGGACCAAATTACAGTGCACATTTCTGCTTGTACTGTGGTCACATTGTTGTACGCCTTCAACCTTCAACTCCTAGCCTCTGTGAGTTCATATTACTGTGGTTGCTTCCTTCTCTGGGCTACAGATCCAAAACTTTATTTCTTGTTTGTATTGAATCAGAAAACCCTGTCCCTATACCATAAGAATGAAATGAGCTATGAAATCTGATTCCAAAGACTTGGGTTGTAGTTCAAGTTCTGCCACTCCTAAATGAGATAATTTTCCAATAAGTCCCTTTTCTTTGCTACACTCGGGGTATTACTAAATCATATAGCTAAAAGAACATGTAATAGTATCAGGTTTGGCTGGATCCAGGAGATCCAACCATGTGGTAAAATTCAGCAGGTCAAGGCAGACATTTTCCCAGGCCCAAATCTTAACAGGAAGAGCACTCACTTCATTGCTTCCCAGAACAAATCCTAGGCAAAGCATCATTTCCTGTCCTAATTCATATTCTTGTCCCCAACTCTTATGGCCAGGACAGTGAGTCACTGTGCTATGATTTCCATCTCTGGGCTCCTGCAACTTGTGAGGTTCACATACAATGACACTTCCAGCACTCCCACACTTCCGGCTTTCCATACAACGAAACTTCTAGCACTTCCTGCAAGAATATCTAAACTAGCAAACATCTCTGAAAAAGATATTATGATTGAAGCAGGAAGGACATAGAAACTGTGCTGGCCCCAGAAGAAAGTGGGAAACAGACAGCTCTCTCTTTGATGGGAAATAGCCTTTAACTAAATCAATATTTCAATCTAATCTGCCACCTCTGCAGGAATTGCCTGAGACACTGACCGACCCACCAAAGTCTTTTTTTTTTTTATCTTGAAGCAGATATCTCAACCCCAGAATTTCAAGACTCATGGCTGCAGGTATTTCCCAAAGGCTACACTTTAGAAGCTCATCAAAGTGTTGAAATCAATTGTAGGTTAAGAATTCATTCTAGCCAAGCTATGGAAACAGCCCAGATGCCCTACAATGGATGAGTTCATCCAAAAAAAAAGTGGTGCTTATACATAATGGAATTTAACACAGCCATTAGAAAGAAAAAGATTATGCCATTTGCAGGGAAATGGATGGACCTAGAACAAATCATGTTAAGCAAGGTAAGCCAAGCTCAGAGAGGCAAAGGGCACATGTTTTCTCTCATATGCAGAAGCTAGATCTGAAATACATTGGGACATAATAAATTATATAGCTCTAGGCATTCACACACAGTGAGACCAAAGGAGGATATTCTTAGGAGAGGAACACAAAGGCACAATGCCTTTGTGCCTCTTATCATATAAAATAATATTTATTGAAATGACCTCCAGGAAATGGAAACAAGGTTTTTTTCTTTGTTATTTTATTTTTGTTTTGTCTTATTTGTTCATTTATCTGTCTTTGGGAGTATGTGGGGGGGCACAGAAATGGAGAGACAACAAGTGAACAAATGCAGCACTATGTTGAAGATGAACTGTTAAAAAAAAAAAAAACTCAAAAGAGAAAGGAATTCATTCTGAAGAAATTATTGGCCCTCTAGAGGAGGGACTTCCAGCCCTGTTGTTCTATAAATTCCTTTCCATTTCTCATTAATTGCAAATTACCATAGTGTAGAAATTAAGAATGCATCTGCTTACTGGAGACCAGAGGAACAGTCTTGAATAGCTACTGCTAAATACCAACCTTCATCTTTTCCATCTAGCATCTAGTCTGCTATGGAGCAATAACACCAAATGTTTTCCATCAAAAAGTATGAAACGGACATCATCTCTAGTCCAGAAGGTGGGGCAATTCTTATCTTCTAGCTCCTGATCTCAGTTATCTCTCCTGAAAGGAAAAATGAAACAGTTTATGCTTTCTCTTTTTTGGCTGTAATAGAAATGTTGTATGAGTTAGCCAGGACCTGCTGGTTCATTCCTATAATCTTAGCTACTCAGCAGGCTGAGATGTGAGGATCACAGTTTGAAACCAACCCAGGCAGGAAAAAACATGAGACTCTTTTTTCCAATTAACCAGCAAAAACAAACAAACAAACAAACAAACAAAAACCACAGGAAGTGGAGCTATGGCTCAAGTGGTAGAACACTAGCCTTGAGCAAAAGACTAAAGGACAGTGCCAAGGCCCTGAGTTCAAGCCCAGTACTAGCCTTTCCCCTTCCAAAATCAGCCAATCAAAACTCAGCAAAGAGAATGACGAGTCATGAAGGCATATCAAACATGTTTGTTCTGTGTGGTAGATTATATGGCAAGGAAAAGGTAAGCATTATTTGAACTACTCTTGATGGTATCTTTACAAAGAAACTAATTTCCTCTTCTGTGATTCTAATACATTAATTAGGATATGCCAAATAAATTATCGCTTCATTACTTTAAAATTTTCCTGATAGTGTTTACAACCAAAAGTGAGAGAATTTCTAAAGGTTGGGCAGAAAGATTTTGAAGGTCATAGAACTATCATGCTTACTGTACTGGTGATTAAGACTGCTTTTTATAATTTACAATAATTTTTATGGTCCAACACTACCATCTAAATTGACAGAGAAACTAAGTGGCATGAGTCACCCAGGAAGAAACTAGGTGACATGAGTCACAAAGGAAGTCTGGATTGATATAATGTCTGCTGGCTATAAACTATGGTCTGGGCCAGGTGTGGTAGCATAAGCCTGTAATACCAGCACCTAGGAAGCTGAGGAAGGAAAATGATAACTTTGAGGCTACTCTGGCCTCTATAGCAAAACCTTGTTTCAAAAGAAAACTTTTTCCTTTTAATGCTGAGAAAGTAAGAAACTATATGTAGTTGTTATCCTCAAGGACTTCAAGCTCAATATTAAGATGAAGATTTTGCATAAAGTAAGTCTTGACTTTGTGGTAATAAGCCACATCAGAAATTCCACATCTGTAATCCTAGCTATTCAGGAGGCTGAGAGCTGAGGATCATGGTTGGAAGTCAGACCTAGCAGACAAATCCAAGAGACTCTCATCTCCAATTAACCTGCAAAAAGCTGGAAGTGAAGGTATGGTTCAAGGAATATAGCACCAGCCATGAGTGAAAAAGTCAAGTGAGAGTACAAGGCCCTGAGTTCAAGCCCCAGTACTGGTACAACAAACAAACAAGCAAACAAGAAATTCCCCTTTAAAAGTAAACTTCCAACATTGGGAGCAAATCCTTAGAGTGAGTATATGACAAATCATTTGACTAGAGAAAGATCTGAAAAAAAATGCAATTGAATGACAAAACCATGCTTATGTTCCTTTCATTTATTAGCTGTTAACATAAAATGTCAACAGTTCACAGACAAGCAAAATGCAAACTTCCATCTTTTCTGAGAGTAAGACATACCTTCCCTAGCTTTAGGGTTGGACTCTTAAACCATGATTATAAAATAAGGAATTTCTGCAGAAGTATTTGAGGGTGCATCAATTTTCTCAAGGGCTTTTCTATCTCTTTTGATATTTGAGTTCTTGCTTGAAGATTCTGTGCTTTTATAATACCGATCGATTTGTTCCCCACCACCCCCTCCTCTCACTGGTCTAATTCTGCCAGATTGTCAGCTGCCCAGAGCTTAAGTATAACACAAGCAGCTATCCAACTCCATCTTCACAGATAACCATGAATTCCTGATGCTGGTAAATGGAGTTTGCAGCCCCTTTATGCTGTTATAAACTCTAAATTTTAACAATCAACAGAAATTCATTAAATAAACATGACAGTTTCACTTACAAGTGAGAACAAGCTATAGCCCAAGAAGCAAATCTGGCCCACTGCTTGTTTTTGTAAATAAAGTTTTATTAACACACAGCCTTGCCCTGTCCATTTATGTATTGTCTCTGGCCGCTTTCATACTATGCAGTCAAGTCCCTTCGTTGTAACAGAGACCTGTGATCTCCCCCAACCCAAGATATTTACTGTCTGTCTAGATCTTTCTAGAAGTCATTTGCCACTACTGAGCTGGACTAATGCTAGAATTCAGCAAGTATGAATGTTACATGGATACTAAATTCATAAGGGGTCAATTAATTAGTAAAGGTCCTGAGCTCAGGATTTTTACTTTAATATTCTAAAGCAATCAAGACAATTACAATAAACATTCAACTGAAAAAAAAAGATGCCTTACTTAAAGAGAAATCCAGGTCTTATCTGGAGTGATGCGAGATAGTGATTTATTTTGTAAGAGAAAGCAAGCGCTCCCTGTGGCTGCTGAAGGAGGTGACATGGCTGAAGACCTTGAAAAATACACAGTATGGAAGATCACACCATGCTCTGAAAAGCATTCCATTCCCTGGAATTAGGAGCAAAATTGTTCATCAGCCATCTTGTGGAGACCACAGGGTATATAACCAGTACAAGAGAGGGGTAAAAAGCTGGGTGGTGCTAGTGGTTTACAGCTGTAATCCTAGCTACTCTGGAGACTGAGATCTAAGGATAGAGGTTCAAAGCCAGGCTGGGCAGGAAAATCTGTGAGACTCTTATCTTCAATGAGTCACCAGAAAACCAGAAGTGGCATTGTAGCTCAAGGGTAGGGCTCTAGCCTTGAGCAAAAGAGCTCAGGGACAGCGCCTAGACCAGCAGTTCAAGCCCTACAACTGACAAATGTTTGTTTTTTAACAAATAGAGAGGTAAAGGCAGAGTCCAGTTAAAATACTGTCTGGTGAGCTTAAATGGGCAGATCTTCCAATAAGACAGACATAGGATCTATCTGTGGTCATGGCAAATTGTCACCAAATCACCTACTTCCTTCCTTCCTTAGTCAAGGTTTAAAGCAACTTTCAAGTCACAGGGGTGTTCATTGTGACCAATTCCTACTCAACTAAGTGAGCAGGGCTGGAAAGGAGAGCAAGTGAAAATTTCCTCTTTCTGGGTGAGATCTGATAATAGAAACTTTGCAGAAAACCTCCAGGACCCAGCTCCTCACAGCTTATATACTTCCTGTGATGGGATTCCAGGCCAGAATGCAAAACATAGGAGGGAAAATTTGTGTGTTGTTAACAACAAATATATATATATATATATATATATGTATATATGTATATATATTTATATATAAATACCCACGGAATGACTGGGCCTCTTGCCCTTTGATGGATGCTTTTAGGTTGTGCCATTCTCTTTCAAATTAATCCCTTGCAATGTACAATTGGATCACCATCTTCCAGGACTCAAGCAAAGGAATTCAAGGCCTGATCTCCCAGCAAGGCCACTTTTTAATGGCCAGTCCTTCTAAAGCCTCCTTGTTCTCCCATGAGTCCATGGGACGATTAGCCATAAGGGTGAGCCTTCCAGACCTCTGGAGAGGGAGTCCAGCCTCTGTCAGATGTGTCTGAGACCTTGGCAGCTGGGAAAAGGGGCCCACACTAGAAGCACAGCGGTTTGCCAGTCAGGAGAAAGGACAGAGAGGCTGAGGCCTGCTGTGCCTCTAGGTTCTGGGCTGGGCTTCAAAGGCTACTTCCAGCACACTGTGAGCCCACCCTCCCAGTGGCGGGCGGCTGGGCAGGGCCAGAGGCAGCTTCTCTGACTCCAGTGCCTGCTTCAAGGCCATTTCAGGATTTGTCATTGCTAAGGTGCTCTGGGGAGGGTGGGGATACAGGTAGAGAAGGGATGGGAGGGGCGAGGAGGGGGAGGGGAGGATTGGATTTGAGACTCATTACAGTTTGATCTCTCAACCTCTTCCTCTCTCCCTCTCTCCCTCCTTCCCTCCCTCCCTCCTTCCCTCCCTCTCTCTCTCTCTTTCTCTCCCTCTCCCTCCTCCCCTCTCTCTATCTTTTCTTTGGTTGAACTCAGGGCCTAGACACTGTCCCTGAAACAAATCAACAAAATCTCCCGGATCTCCCAGGGCAGTTCTGCAACTTCAGTGAATGGTCCCAAGTGACAATGTTCCCATTTTGCCCTGTATTTGACAAAACACACGAGTATGGGGGACAGGGGTCAGCCTGGACTGAAGTATACATCCTCTCAATTCTGCCATGGGAAGATGTCAAAGAGGAAGCTACTTGGAAGGCAGCTGAAAATTGCAGGTGAAGAAAAGTTACTCTGAACATTTCCTCCTCAGGCACTCACTTGGCGAGCAGAAAGCAGATCCTAATGGTGTGTGTGTGTGTGTGTGTGTGTGTGTGTGTGTGTGTGTGTGTGTGTGTGTGTGTGTGTGTGTGTGTGTGTGTGTGTGTGTGTGTGTGTCTGTCTGTCTGTCTGTCTGTCTGTGGGACTCAGCCTCATCAGAGCTTTACACCATGTTATGCAGCCTCCATCTTTAGGGTGTGGGCATTCTGTCAGGTCATAAGAGATAAAAAGGGAAAGCAGGAGATAACGGCACTTTTTTTTTTTTTGCCTTGCCTTCTTCTCCCAGCAAACCACATTGTCTCAAGCACAGGAAGCAAGGTCATAGCTTGCTTTGCGATTTCCCCCACCCACCCACCATCTTACCATCTTAGTTGTTGCAATTACTGGCCCCTATCTATTATTGGCAGGTGATACCTGCAAGGTAGAAACTTAAATACACTGCGAAGACTAGAGGCATTTGAAATACAAGGTCACTGTCAGGATGGTTCTTGAGTATCATAGTATAGCTTTTAATCTTTCATTAGGAATAGAGGTGGACAGCCAGAAACTATGAGCAAAGTGTCTCTCCATGCTTATCACCTAAAGATCCGGAACACAGACATGTCAGATACCTGATAGTCACTTACACTGGATGAATTGGTGTTCCACCAATTCATTAAAACACATTAAAGCAGTCCTCAAAGGGTCTATTTAACTCTTTTTATTTCATTGAGTCTAGTATTAGGGAATAAAACAAAAACAAATAAACTTCAAACATCACTTATCACTTTTAGTAAAAAGCATGTTCCCCAATGGTACTTTTCTACAACTTTTTTCTTTTGGCATTCATGGGGCTTGAACTCAGGGCCTGGCACTATCCCTGAGCTCTTCAGCTCAAGGCTAGTGTCCTACCACTTTGAGCCACAGCACCACTTTTGGCTTTCTGGTGTTTGGCTTTCTGGAGGTAAGAGTCTCATGACTTTTCTGCCCAGGCTGGCTTTGAACTGTCATCCTCAGATCTCAGCACTGGTGGCATGAGCCACCATTGCCTGGCTCTTGATTTCTTTTTTTTTTTTTTTATAAATTTCATTTGGTTTTATGAATGCTCCAAAAAAACCATCCACAAACAAAAGAATAGAGCATATCAAAGGGTCACGGGGAGCTAACCACAACAAACACTCAACAACTAAATCTCACATTGTTCAAACAACAAAATAATTAGCATAATATTGGATTGTCTATCCAAGTATTCCATGAATATGCATGAGCCAACACAGAATAAGTTACTCAAATAATAAATAAATAAATGGAGGGGGAGGGTTGAATCCTGCAGAGCAATTTACAAATAATATATGCAGACATTTCCTCCTACAGGAGGTGAGGGCAAATTCTGTTTCTCAGAAGATAGGGCTGTTACTCATGTGTCCTTTCTACCAAATAGAACAGGAAATGGGAAAGGCAATAATTTTACAGTGGGGGAAATCTGAGTTGGACTCTAGCAAAGGGAAAATGCCACAAACAGCACTGTCTGTGGCTACCTAATGTGTCTCTTGAATTGTAATAAAGAGGATGCTTCATATCTCTACTACTCTCTTCATATATTCCATAGAGTTCCATCTAATTATAGGAAAAGCAAAACAATAAAAAAAATAAACCCAGATTGAGGAATACTTTTAGAAGACCTGCCTGGCCAGTCTTCTTCAAGACCATCAATAGTATGAAACAAAGAAAGAGAAATGGAGACACTGTCCTAGACCAAAGAAGAATAGGAGATGTGACAGCCAAATGTAATGTGGCCTGCTCCAGGGACAGAAAAAGGTACAGTACAAAAAAGGCACAATACAAAGACAATACAAGAAAATAGCTTGCAGGTTTGTTCTTTGTTATGACAGTTTCTTAGTATTAATTAGTGCACCCTGGTAAATGTGGATGATGCGGGGGTGAACATGCCCCATCCTACATTTGTGATTTAAGAAAGAAAGGAAGGAAGGAAGGGAGGGAGGGAGGAAGGGAGGGAGGGAAAGAAAGTTATTCCAAATTTATTTATTTGGTTATTTGTTTGTTTGTTTGTACCAGTCCTGGAGCTTGAAGGGCATTGTCCCTGAGCTTTCTTGATCATAGCTCTTACCCCATCATTTGAGCCACAGCTCCACTTCTGCCTTTTGTTGTTGTTGTTGTTGGAGATAAGAGTCTCATGGACTTTCCTGTCCAGGCTGGGCTCAGTCTCCTGAGTAGCTTGGATTATAGGCATGAGCCACCAGTGCCTGGCTCAAATGTACATATATATATATATATATATATATATATATATATATATATATATGCTAAATAAAACAGTTCAACTTGTTCTTTGATTGCTATACAGTGATGTTTAGAATTTAGTCTATAAAACTTTGGGGTTCACAGGATTTAAGCTCTCTGACAAATACTAAATGATAATGTCACCAGACGGAGGTGAGGTGTGGGGAAGTTTTCCTTTAAATATAGGAACTCTTCACTTAGGGTCCTTGACTTCGATTGCAGAATAAGAATTTCTGGACAAGTCACAATGGTAAGAAAACTTAGCAGAGCTTTGTTAAGTAAACAAGAAGGCAAGCAGACAGACAAAAACAAAGGAGACAAACAGAAGGGTAGGGACAAAGTCTAACAGAGTGTGGTTGCTCTCAAAGCGATTTAGAGACATAGACAAACCTAGAGAGAGACAGACCCAGAGAAAGACACAAACACACACACACACACACACACACACACACACACACACACACACACACACACACACGAGACACCCAAAGAGACACACAACTCCTTAGGCTGTTGGAGGTATTTACAGGATAAAGGCGGGGGTCTGGCTTTAAGTTATGCAAAACTAGGTGCTTTGCCTTTGCTCTAACTACACTTAGTGTTATTTTCAGAGTTTCCAGGTAAGAATGCATCTTGCCATAAAACAGATTCTTTCCCCTTGAGACAGTGTTGCAAGGTCTGGCCTCCTAACTTCAACAGGAGGTGCCTTGCTATCTGTATTTGGGGGCATCTTGTCAGACAGTTGTTAATCCTTGGGTGAGATATGCATCCCTCAGCAAGGAATGCACCTTATTGTCTCTCTCTGAAGCGAAAGAGAGCATTTCTAAGTTCCTAAATACCATATTTCTAGTTGCCTTCACTGTCAACGGACAGAGGTGAGATTTAGTGAGGTTTCCCTTTAAATATAGGAACTCTTCATTTGGGGTCCTTGACTTCAATCGTAGAATATGAATTTCTGGACAAGTCACGATGGTAAGAACACTTGGCAGAACCATATTGAGTAGGTAAACAAGCAGGCAAGCAGACAAACAGACAGAAAAAGGAGACAAACAGAAGGATAGGGGCATACTCTAGCAGAGTGTGGGTGCTCTCCTAGGGAGGTAGAGACACAGAGAGACATGTGAACATGTGTGCACACAGACAGACACACACACACATTCAAGGAGCCACTCAGAGACACACACAGCTACTTGGGCTCTTGGGTATTTATAGGGTAAAGGCAGGGGGTCTGGCTTTAAATATGCAAAGCAAGGTGCTTTGTCTTTGCTTTAACTACCCCGGTGTGGTGTTATTCTCTGAGTTTCCAGGTAAGAATACATCCTGCCATAAAACAGATCCTTGTCCTTGAAACAAAGAGAAGCCCTGCTATCTGCATTTTGGAGCATCCTGTCTGGCAGTTGTGAAGAAATGCATCCCTCAGGAAAGAATGCATTCAGTTGCCTCTCTTTGAAACAAAGATAGCATTTCTAAGTTTTTAGATACCATATATCTGAGTTGCCTATAGCAGGCCTCAGTTTCCTTAAGTTATCCTGTTTCATTTTCCCCTAAAATGACTTTTGCTCCCTTAATCCTAACAGAAGTACATGAAGGAATATCTCCTATATTTGCTGTAAACTGACCATTCCTCATTTTCCCTTCGTCCATCCTGCTTTCATTTCCCCTAAACTGACTTTTGTTCCCTTAATCTTAAGGGAAGTAGATGAAGGAATATCTCCTGTATTTGCTGTTAGCTGACCATACCTCATTTTCCCCTAGTCTATCCGGCTTCATTTCCCCTAAAATGACTTTGTTCCCTTAATCTTAAGAGAAGTAAATTGACAAGCTTTAAGCTTGAGTCTTTGAATCCCTGGCAGCCATTCACCATGCCTCATTTTCCCTAGGCTATCCTGCCTCAATAAAACAAGCAAACTAAAATAGGAGCACCCCCACCCGCACCCCTACACACAAAATCTAAACTACTGAGGATTTCAACCATGAACTAGGAATTAAATAACACTTTCTGCCGTCTACTCAGGTAAAATAGAATCTGGTTTTTTTTTACAAAACTTGAGGAACAGTGAAGCATTCATTTCTTACCTCAAATTCATTTTGCGACAAAACTGGCTCCCCGAAACATGCTTTAAATGATGGAACTAGAATGTTAGCTTTCTGATCCTCACGTCTTAAAACATCTCACTTTTGTCTATTTTTAGGGGCTCCGTCTTGTCTTTTGTCAAGAACGAAGACATGTCACACCGCCCATTGCATCCATTAGCTCAGCTTCTGTTTTCTCTTTGCTTTGTTCTCCCCCCTCACACTTTTTTTTTAAGTAGGGAAGAATATTTTGTGCTCATGTGATTATTATTTGTGAGAACTAAAGTACCTAAAGCAGAACAGGCTATCAGAGCAAAATTGCCAAAGCATATAATTGTATCATTACACACGCATGCACACAAACACAAAACATACACACATGCATGCATAAAACACACAAGCATATGCTATGCACACATATATACCAATGCACATACACACAACACATAAAAAACACATATACACATACACATACAGACACCTGTTCACACAAATATAAACATACATACACAGGCATGCACATACCCATATCCCTCACATATATAGACACATGTGCAGCATGCATACATGCATGTACACACAACACAAATATAAATGTACACATATACATGCACACACATAACACGTACACATGAACATAATGTATATTTACAAATACATATATGTATATATTTGCAGAAATGCACACATACACACAGACATAAACATACATAATCCTATGTGTGTTTGCATAATTCTATACACACACACACACACACACACACACACACACACACACACACAAACACAGAGAAAAACCCCGTCCCTTTCTCACTGTGCACTTTGGTGGTTCAAAGCTACATTGAAACATATTAACACAGAGAACAAAACAGCCTCCCTGAGCAACTGATGGCCATGCAGAATAAATAAAATTGAGAATCTGGGGCTGGGAAGGTGGCTCAGTGGTAGAACGCTTGCCTTGCATGCATGAGGCCCTGGGTTAGATTCCTCAGCACCACATAAGCAAAAAGAAAAAACCTGGAAGTGGCGCTGTGGCTCAAGTGGTAGAGCGCTAGCCTTGAGCTGAAGAGCTGAGGGACAGCGTCTAGGCCCAGAGTTCAGGCCCCATAACCGGACCCCCCCCCCCAAAAAAGAAAAAGAAAATTAAGAATCTGAAATGTTGAGGCGAGCTATTTCTTCCTCAGAGAGCCATCCATGTGTAAGTTGACAATCAGACAAATGACTAATTCTAGAAAGCCAGCATTTATTGATTAATGTTCTGTCACCTCTACAGATGAAGCCAAGGAGCCCTGGAGATTGAATTATTAGATTATGGCTTTCATGGCTAATGAGTAATAGGTCCTAATTGTCTCAGAATGTACCTTTAGTATTCCCAAACCTGTAGTTTCAACTTCTAAACTACACTGATTTCAAAATCAGTAACATTACTATATGGGTGCTGTTACCATTAAAATTAGTATCAACAGCCATCCTTGTTCATAAAAAAATACATCTAATACTTGATTCCTTTAGAAATGAAATTTCAAAGATAAAGAATGTAACTAAATATCCAGGAGATGATGGCTTACTCCTATAATCACCCAGCTATTCAGAAGGCTGAGATCTGAGGGTTCAAATGCAGCCTAGGCAGGAAAGTCCAGGAAAATCCAGAAAAGCCAGAAGTAAGAGCTGTGGCTCAGGTGGTAGGTAGAGTATTAGCCTTGAATGAAAAGCTAAGGGACAGCATCTTGGATCTGAGTTCAACCCCCAGTGCTGGCACGAAAATAGAAAAGAATATGAACATTCCAATTTCGCTTTGTTAACTTTCTTTCCCCCACAATTCCACTAATTGGCAATCAGTTCAATGCACAATGCTGATGCCTCCCTCAGCAACACCCAAATTTTGTATTTTCAGCCACATGCCAATAATTGTTTTCTTCTGTATTTCTTGGTTGCATATATGTCTAGGCTAGAATTGTTACTCCTGAGTATTGGCTTTCTATAATCATGCAAAACCTAACTAGCTTCGTTTTTTGTTTCATTTTTTTTTTTTTTTTTGTCAGTCATGGGGCTTGAACTCTGGGCCTGACCGCTGTCCCTCAGCAAATCAACTCAAGGCTAGTACTCAACCACTACAGCCACAGTGCCACTTCCAGTTTTCTGAGTGGTTTATTGGAGAAAAGAATCTCTCGGGCTTCCCTGCCTGGGCTGGCTTTGAACCACGATCCTCAGATCTCAACCTCCTGAGTAGCTAGGATTACAGGTGTGAGCCACTGGCATCTGGCACCTAACTAGTTATTTTTGTGTTTGGTATGCCATCTTATTTCCTGCCCATCACTGAAGAAGTCATTTATTTTTTCCAATATGTACCAAAATGTCTATCCTATGTCAGATATTTATTAAGTACTGAGATTACACGGGTGAACAAAATAGCTTAAATTCATGCTCTGTGGAACTCAGGGTCCAAGGGGAAAAAAACAGACACTGAACAGGCAATCATGAGTGAACGAGGAAGATCAGACTGCTTTGTCCTGATAACAGGAGGACCTAGCACAGCCCAGATGCTCAAGAAAGATTTCCCAGAGGATTGAGATTTAAAAAAATAAAAATAAAAAATAAAAATAAAAAATAAAAATAAAAAATAAAAATAAAAAATAAAAATAAAAAATAAAAATAAAAAATAAAAAAGATGGGGAAGAAAAGGAGGCTACTTAAAGAGAGAAGGCTGTAAACAGCATGGACAAAAACACTGAGACAAGAGAAACACCATCTGGTGTCATTAAAAGTTTTTGTGAGGTTTACTTTTTTTTATTAGAATCTTAGAGGTCTATGTATTAAGGATATTCATCTCTCTCTTTCTCTGTGTGTGTGTGTGTGTATGTGTGTGTGTGTGTGTGTGGGTGTGTGTGTGTGAGTGCATCCATGAATGTGCTGGTACTAGGATTTGAATTCATGGCCTCATGCTCTTGCTTCATTTTTCAGTCGAAACTGGTACTCTACCACTTGAACCATGCCACTTCCAGCTTTCAGTTCATTCACTGGAACTAACCCATCTCATAGACTTTTCCATAATGCTCAGATCTCAGCCTTCTAAGTAGCTAGAATTACAGGCATGGGCTACTGGCACCCAGCCATTGTCTCATTTTTGAACCTAAGAAATAGTTTTCAGAGTATTACATTTATTAAGAATGCATAGGTAAATCAAAGCTCAAAAAGAACATAGAAGTGTATAATTTAAACTCAGGAGCACTTGCCTACTTAATAACCTAAGCTATTTATGGAGAACAATGTTTTAAAAATTATATTAAACCAAAATAGCCACATTTCACTTTCTGCTAAAACAAATAACATTTTAGTTTATTTAGTATATGGAGAGGTATATAAATAGAGAAGCAATCTATTCTGAGAGTCTCCAACGGTGAAAACATTATCCATTGATTTATTTCCTTTCTACAAATTAGAAACAAAGCCACATTATTCTCCTCCTCCTCCTCCTCCTCCTCCTCCTCCTCCTCCTCCTCCTCCTCCTCCTCCTCCTCCTCCTCCTCCTCCTCCTCCTCCTCATCCTCCTCTTCTTCTTCTTCTTCTTCTTCTTCTTCTTCTTCTTCTTCTTCTTCTTCTTCTTCTTCTTCTTCTTCTTCTTCTTCTTCTTCTTCTTCTTCTTCTTCTTCTTCTTCTTCTTCTTCTTCTTGTCCCCCTCCTCCTCCTCCTCTTCTTCATCCTCCTCTTCCTCCTCTTCCTCCTCCTTCTCTTCCTCCTCTTCATCCTCTTCCTCTTCCTCTTTTTCTTTCTCCCCTTCCTTCACTTCCCCCAACTCCTCCTCCTCCTTCTCCCTGCCCCTTTCGTATACCAGGGCTTGAATTCAAGGCCTTAGTTTTTTCCACTCAAGGATGGTTGCTCTACCACTCAAGCCACAATTCTGTTTCCAGCTTTTTACTGGTTAACTGGATATCATAGTCTCATAGACTTTTCTGTCTGGACTGGCTTTGAACTGTGATCCTTGGATCTTACCCTCCTGAGTAGCTAGCTAAGGTTACAGACTTGAGCCACCAGCGCCTCCCCCCGAAATACATTGATTTCTTTAATAGCAGCAGTTAGAAAAAAATCTGGCTGTAAAGGTAACAAGGAAAAATCAATACTGTTTTTTACAATGTACTTCGATGTGCGTGGATTCCCTTGTCCCCTTGTCTAGCAGTGTGAAAGGTGGTAATACACAAATATAGGATGCAATTATTGATAAGTATGATCCAAACTTCACATATTGTAAAGGAATAGCAGAACTCTAGAAAATAGTTGATGGAGATTAAGCTACAAGAGCCATTTGTGACAGGTTCTAGACCATGGGCCGCCTGCCCATTTTCAGCTCAGCTTTTCCTCTTCAATCTAGGCTTCATGCTTTCTTTTTTTTTTCTTTTTGTCGGTCGTGGGTCTTGAACTCTGGGCCTGGGCTCTGTCCCTGAGCTCTATCAGCTCAAGGCGAGAACTCTGCCACTTGAGCCACAGTGCCACTTCTGGTTTTCTGAGTGGTTTACTGGAAATAAGAGTCTCACAGACTTTTCCTGCCTGGGCTGGCTTTGAATCGCAATCCTCAAATCTCAGCCTCCTGAGTAGGTAGCTACCTACTCAGGCATGAGCCACCGGCGCCCGGCCTGCTTCATGCTTTCTAAGACAAAGGGATCCTATCTCCTTTCCTTCCCATATGAGAACACAGGACCTACTTTTATTCCTCCCTTCTTCTTTCTTCCTCTTTTCTAACTCATAAACTTGCTGGACTTGGTGCTCCTGAGAGTATTAAAACAGAATGCGCTTATTTACTTTTATTTTTCTTTCTTTCTTTCCTTCTTTCTTTCTTTCTTTTCTTTCTTTCTTTCTTTCTTTCTTTCTTTCTTTCTTTCTTTCTTTCTTTCTTTCTTTCTTTCTTTCCTTCTTCCTTCCTTCCTTCCTTCCTTCCTTCCTTCCTTCCTTCCTTCTTTCTTTCTTTCTTTCTTTTGATCCTGGTTTCCCACTGCGTGGCAGAAATACATAAAAATTGGCATAAAAGTAAGAAAATGTGCCCCAGATGCTATATTAACTGTGAAATAGGTTTAAATGCCTTCAAACAGGGTCTGGGCTTCAATCTGTCAATTTTCAAAGCCATGCATCCTCAAGTTTGTTTTTTGGGTATTGGTTTTTTTAGTCTGCAGTAAGGATGATAGCGTAGTGAGGGAAGTCCCTCCCACCAACTGTCCAGTGTCTTTGCAGCAAATAATCCACTGCTTAGGCTTCTTTACAGCTTTTTAAAAAAAATTTTTTCTGGGGACACAGGCAAGTGTGGGCCTCACCTACGTGGAGTACCGAGTGCCTCTTGCTAGAGCCAGAGTGAGAGATTTTTTTTTTTTCAGGCAGATGCTGCCGCTTACAAGGACAAGGTCATACCTTCAAGGTCACAGTAACTCTGTCATCCCTGAGCCTCTTTTCTCTTCCTGGCCAGCCTCCAGCCTCATGGGTATCTTCCATTTTCTTCAAGATATTTACACATGTGACATATTGTCAATGTGATCTAAAACCCCTCATACACTTAAAAAATTTTTTTTGTTATAAAAGTGATGTACAGAGGGGTTCTAGTTATATAAGTCAGGTAAAGGCTACATTTCCTTTTGGACATTGTCACCCCTTCCCTTGCTCTCTCCCAGTTTTTCCCTCCCATCCCCACCTAAAAGTTGCATAGTTCATTTTCCACATAGTATCTAGTGAGTAGCACTGCTGCATTTGTTTACCCTTTCTCCCTCCATTTCTGTGCCTCCCCCATCCCTCCCAAAGACAGATAAATGGACAAATAAGACAGAAAGAAAACAAAAACAGCAAAAAACCCTCTTTTTTCATTTCTTGAAGTTTATTTTGACAAATATTATTTTATATTCTCAGAGGCACATAGGCATTGTGCCTTTGTGTTCTTCTCCTACGAGTATCCTCCTTTGGTCTCACTGTGTGTGAATACCTAGAGTCCTTAATGGTTCATCATGTCCCAGTGTATTTTAGATCTAGCTTCTGCATATGAGAGGAAACAAGCACCATTTGTCTCTCTGAACTTGGCTTACCTCCCTTAACATGATTTGTTCTAGTTCCATCCATTTCCCGGCAAATGGCATAATCTTATTCTTTCTAATGGCGGTGTAAAATTCCATTGTGTATAGGTGCCACATTTTTTGGATCCACTCATCTATTGTAAGGCATCTGGCTCCTCACACACTCACTTTCTTATTGCCCCCAGAATATCTGAGCTACAGTGTAGAGCTCGCAATACCTTACTGCTGGGCTAGTCCTACCCAGACAGGTTTGCAAAGCACTTGCATTTACTAAGCAGGCATTCCACCACTAAAGCCATATACTCTGGGTCATTTTCATTTTAGATATTTTTTTTTTTTTTGATTAGGTCTTCTAATTCCCCTCTCCCCTCAGGGACTGTGATCAGCCTCCTGACATCTCCTATACAGCTGAGACCACAGACATGGGCCATCACACCCAGATTATTGGTTGAGTTGGGGTTTTTATTTTTTACTAACTTTTTGCCTGGACCAACCTGGAATCGTGATCCACTTATTTTCTACTTCCATCACCACATCTGGCAAGGTCTGTCTTCCTGAGTTGTGGTTCTTATCTCCTGACATCCATACGTGCTACTCTTTCTACCTATGAAATCCTTTTCTGTCTCCCTATTTACCACCGTTTGTTGTAGTTTGGAGACAGATCTCATGACGTAGCACAGGCTGCCTTCAAATTCACGTTGTCTGGCCTCAGTCTTTTAATGTCTGGAATTACAGGCATGTGCTACCACACTGAGTCTTCTTCATATGTTTATATATATATATGTATATATATGTGTATATATATATATACATATGGGCATGTGTGTTACAATATATACATATATGTTATATATCACATAAAATATAATCTATACAAAATACATATCCAGGTACATTCACACATGTACATGTATGCCTTCACACTTATATATATATACATACATACAAGATGGAATATAATTCAGCCACAAAGAAGAATAAAATGCTGTCATTTTTGGTAAAGAAAATAGAACCAGAGGGCTTGTGTTGAATAAGATAAACCAGAGAGAGAACAACATATGTTGAAATTAAAAATACAGTGACCTGGGCTGGGAAGGTGGCTCAGTGGTAGAGCGCTTGCCTTGCATGCCAGGGGCCCTGGATTCGATTCCTCAGCACCACATAAGCAAAAAGAAAAAAGCCGGAAGTGGCACTGTGGCTCAAGTGGTAGAGTGCTAGCCTTGAGCTGAAGAGCTGAGGGACAGCGCCCAGGCCCAGAGTTCAGGCCCCACGACCGGACCAAAAAAAAAAAAATACAGTGACCAAGCCATGCACAAGTGGCTCATGCCTGTAATCCTAGCTATTCAGGAAGCTGATATCTGATGATCGTGGTTCAAAGCCAGCCCAGGCAGGGAAGTCTGTGAAGCTCTTATCTCCTATCAACAACCAGAAAACTGGAAGTGATGTTGTGGCTTAAGTGATACAGCACTAGCCTTGAGAACAAAGAAGCTCAGGGACACAGCCCAGGCCTGAGTTTAAGTTCCACGACCAGCAAGAAACAAAACAAAACAAAACAAAACAGTGATCGAAAAGTATAATTGCGATTCTGAGGAGCTTTCAACAGACTCACCATCTTTTTAGGTGTACATTAATATCAACCATCCAGGGAAAATGGTGGAGTTAAGCTTTGGGATGCAGTTCTTTAATTTGCAACTCAGGAGTGTCTGGAGTAACAATCAAACATAGCGAAAAGGATCTCAATCCCACTGGAAGAAAAATAAACATCCAATGAGAATATCTCTATGGAGCTGCTCAATCTCATTACCAATCAGTAGACATGCAAATAAAAGCCATAGCCAGCGTAATTTACATGTATCAGATTTCAAAACCTTTCAATCTTTATCGTATAGAGAAATTGTTGCTATCATCTACTATCAAGAGGTGTGGAAATTAGGAAGGCTTTGGCAACATTTGTCATCTGAAGATAGATGGACCTGGAACAAATCATGTTAAATGAGATAAGCCAAACAGAAAGTTAAACAGACCCATGTTTTCTCTCATATGCAGGAGCTAGATCTAACATACCCTAGGATACGGGGAAATATACAGGACTCAAGGCATTCACACACAGTGAAACGAAAGGAGGATACTCTTATGAGAGGAACACAAAGGCACAATGTCTCTGATCACATAAAATAATATTTATCAAAATGAAAAAAAAAATCTGTCTTCGGAAATGTTTAACCCAGCCCTGTGCTGGTGGCTCACATCTGTAATCTTAGTTACTTAGAAGGCTGGGAGCTAAAGATCACAGTTCAAAGCCAGCAGGGACAGAAAAGTCTGTAAGACTTTTATCTCCAAAAAATCAGCTGGAAGTAGAGATGTGGCTCAAGTGGTAGAGCGCCAGCATTGAGCAAAACATTCAAGCAAAAACAACAAAAAAAACAAACAAGAAGCCAAGGAAAAGCATGACACCATGAGACTATGAGGCCTTGTATCAGCATACAAACACAAAAGCTATGCAAACACTTAACGCAGCAATTCCACTGGTAGAGCTGTGTTCTACTGAAATGATCTTTTGGGATTCAGAGATATTTATGAGGCTACTTGTTGCAGATTCCTGTAACCATGAAAAAACAGAAACAATTTACAAGTTCATAACAGAGGGTGAATTAAATTAAGACATATCTGCCCCATAAATTGAATAGAATCTTTTTTTTTTTTTTGTATGTGTGTGCCCATGTTGATGCTTGAACTCCAAGCCTGGACACTGTACTGGAGCTTTTGTGCTCAAGGCCAAAGCTCTATCACTTGAGTCACAACTCCACTTCCAGCTTTCTGGTAGTTAACTGGAGATAAGAGTCTCACTGACTTTCCTGCCCAGGCTGGCTTTGAACCCCTATCTTCAGATCTCAGCCTCCTGAATAACTAGAATTACGGGCATAAACCACCAACACCTGACCTGAATAGAATCATTTTAATCAAAGGACTGATCTACAACAAAAAGTATAAAGTAAAAGAACAACAACAGGATATATACCACAGAAAATAAGGTAACACACATGAAAAGTAGAACTAGTTAAGGAAGTACAAACACACACACACACACACACACATAAGTAGTTGCTTTGTGTTTTACAGATCTGCATTGTCTAAAGCATCTGCAAGAATAGAAATGCCTTCTATGAATGCAACACAATTTTGTGAAGGACAATAAATAAAGAGCATCCCAATCATTTTCCTAACTTTGATGTTGTTGGATTTCTGCCTCTACAGGAAGTTAGAACTTGCTGGAAACCCAAGGTTTCTTGGTAAGAAAGTGATTGCTAGTAAAATTCTGTCCTGTCTAAGAGCGAATCAGCTGACCTCATAGTTTGGACTACAGGAGAAGAGCTGATTGGCAGATCAGAGCTAGCATGTGGTATGCAGAGATGAAGGTTGCATGAGGCAGACAGACATCCTGGTGACTCTTTCTAACCTGGGCATGCCACATGGCATGACATGTGGCTCAATGTTAGCCAGTCCCTGAATAACCAAATTCATTTCTCCTGGACTCATGTGCCTGATTCACTAAGATCCTCACCATGTGCCAGCTGGATACCTGCATTTTTCAATTTTTTTAGTGCTACCATAACAAATTACCACCCCTGCTTCACCCCCCCCCCCAACCCCCATGCAGTAGCTTGAAAAAGAAAGGTATTGTTTTCAAGTTGCTAAGTCTGAGTGGGGTCTTACAGGACTCAAATCAAGATCTGGGCAAAAGGAAAAGTTCCTTCTAGAAGGTCCTGGGGCGGGGAGGGGGGGTGTGAAGGGGCGAGGAAGGACCTGTTTTTTGTCTTCCTTTGCCTGATGCTAGAGGACAATTCCCTACTCCCTCACTACTTGACTCAAGTCTGCAAAACTTAACTATATTCTTCAGCCACATCTTCTTTTGCTGAGCTGCCCTTCCCCACCTCTCAAATAATTTAGGATACTGAATCCACCTGAAGATATTTACCTTCATTACAAGAGCAAAGTCCCTTTAGTCCGCAGAGAGTGCATATTCCTGTGACCAGCAATGTGTGCTTTGGGAAGGCCTTTGTCCTGCTCTCTCAGGGACCCCAGACATTGGAAGTCTGTCTTCAGTCTCCCACTTGGTGTGCGAGGCTAGAGTGATGAGGCAGGTTAGACTTTGAGAGTCATGTTAAAAGGAAGATGTCTATCTGGGTGCTGCTGGCTCATGCCTGTAATCCTAGCTACTCAGGAGGCTGGGATCTGAGGATCAAGATTCAAAGCCAACCCAGACAGACAAATCAGAGAGAGACTCTTATCTCCAATGGACCAGCAAATAAATAAATCCAGAACTGAATGCTTTTTTAAAATTATATATATATATATATATATTATTGTAAAGATACTGTACAGAGGGGTTACAGTTGCATGAGTAAGGTAATGAGTACATTTTCTATTGAGCATTGTTACCCCCTCCTTTGTTTTGTTTTTTCCCTACCATCCCTGCCCTCCCCACCTTCCAACTTCTCCCTCCCCCCACCAAGTTGTAAAGTTTGTTTTCAACATAATGTCTTGTACATCTCATTGTTACAAAGGGTCAATCTGTATCCTTATTTCAGCATTTTGTTATTTCCCTACCCTTCCCCAAATTAGAAAAATGTATATATAAGATGCAGGGCACTGGAATCAAATACAGTGAAAACAGAGGTTACACCATGGGGGAGAACATACAAAAGAAACAAAAGAATCACATAGTACATTAAAAACAAAACAAAACAAAACAAAAAACAACAAAAACAGTGACAAAGATCAAATCTCTTGGGTCCCTAACAGGGTTCATTTTGCTTAGCATCATCTTATATGGTTATATATCTTATATGGTCATATGTACATAGCTTTTGACCTTTTCTGCTAGTCTAGTAAGATTATTCTAGACTTATTCTAGTTATTGCAAATAAGGGAAATCATAGGACCTATGTTTTTTGGGCCTGGCTTACTTCACTTAATATAATTTTTTTCCAAGTCTTTCCATTTCCTAACAAATGGAAATGTGTCATTTTTTTCTGATGGAGGCACAGAATTTCATTCTATATATATATATATACCACATGTTCTTGATTTGCTCAAAGGATAGAGCACTGGTTTTCAGTCAAAAAGCCAAGTGAGAGCTCGAGGATCGAAGTTCAAACCCCAATACAGACAAATAAACAAATATACAAGCAAGCCAGCAAACAAATTAAAGACACCTAAATATTCATGGATGATGGCTTAAACTTCAGCATCCATCATGATATGCATTTTTCTTTTTTAAAATGTTTTATTGTTATTCTAAAGGTGATGTACAGAGAGGTTACCATTTCATAAGTCAGGTAATGAGTACATTTCTTTTGAGGCAGTGTTACCACTTCCTTTGCTCCCCCCCTCAAGTTTTCCCCTCCTGTGATGATAGTCATTTTGATTCTTTCTCTTTCTCTTGCTCTGTCTCATTTCAGGACTTAGGGATTTGGTTGTTAAATCCCTCTGGAAAGGAAGGTTCTGTGGCTTCATTCATTGGCACAAAGTTTTCCCATAGAGTCATCACTACAGTTTGGTCTATTAGGCTTTATGTGGCAAAGTTCTAATTTGGTACCTTTCAGAATCCAATTATGAAATGTTCAGTAATGTAACACTTCCCCACCCCTCGTGAAGTCCTCTTCAAACACAAATTCAATTGAGAGGAAATACCCTATGTGTAGAGGTCATTGGACATTGTATTAAAATAGCTTCAGATATCCCAGAACAGGACTGCTATGGCACATATACGCAAGCATGGAAAAGAAAGAAACTTGGGGTTGAGGGGGACAGAAATGACAAGTTGTGAGCAAAGTCTATGGTGACAAGAATTAGCAAAGGAGTGCTTACATGAGAGAAGTCTAGAGCATCTATTGTGGCCCTGAGATGTCACGGCCTAGGTACCACAAATTATAATCTCCTGTAAGATCAAAGTATTTGTTTTTATTTTCAGGATGTGGGGACATTTTATCTCTTATGTGAAATTTATGTCAAGCCTAAGTTGCTTACAGAGACTTCTACATTTATCTCTTCAATTTTATTTTATTTCCTTTTAGTTTCTGAACTCCAAAAGACTGTACAAGGGAGATTGCAGTTTAGTATGGGCAGTGCTAAATGTGCAAGGCTTCTGGATCAGTCACTTCTACCAGACTCCCCATCATGGATTCCCTCTTCTCATCCACACTTGTTTCACATTTCCCCTTTCCTTTATCACATGCGTACACGGAGTAATCATTTTGTGTTTGTGCCCTGTTCCCATTCCCACTCATCCTTTCCCTTTTCCATACCCCACTTTATAATCTCCTTTCAGCTTCCTGATACTCATTTTGCTATACTGTTGATTGTCCTAAAAGTTTACTCCTTGGAGTTTCACTCCTGCATATATTATATATTTATTTTTCTTTAAGTCATAGGGCTTGGACTCAAGGCCTGAGCCCTGTCTCGGTGCCTTTTTGCTCAAGACTAGTGTTTTACCACTTTGACCCTAGCTCTGTTCTGTTTTTTAGGTGGTTAATTTGAGATAAGAGTCTCACGGACTTTCCTGTCTGGGCTGGCTTCAAACCATGGTCCTCAGATCTCAGCCTCCTGAATAGCTAGGATTACAGGCATGGGCCGCCAGTGCCAGCTTATACTATACTTTAATAAACTAAATTGTACATATAAGCATATGCCCCTGAGTGTGCTTAGATGGAAGGTTATATTTTGGGTCTAAGATCCACATATGAGAGAAAATAGTTGTCCTTTGCCTTTCTAGGCCTGGCTTACTTTGCTCATTGTGATATTTTCCACTTCCTTGCAAATGGCATAATTTTATTTTTCAATTATATATGATTGATATCAATATAGCTATCAATATAGATATATATGTCTATACCTGTAAATAAATAAATTGATGAATATATCTGTATATAAATAGAGATAGATAGGTAGGTAGGTAGGTAGGTAGGTAGGTAGATAGATAGATAGATAGATAGATAGATAGATAGATAGATAGATAGATAGATAGATGATTTTTGCTCTACTCATGTACTGTAGGGCAGCTGGTCTGTTTCTATAACTTGGCTATGGTGAACAGTGAAGAGATAAATGTGGGTATGCAGGTATCTCTGTTGTATCCTATCATGAACTCTTTCAGATAAATGTCCAAGAGCATTATCACGAGATCATAGTGTAGCTCTATATTTAGTCAGTGGAGACATCTGCACATAGATTTCCATATGTTGCACTAGTGCTCATTTTCACCAGTGGTATATTAGAGTGCCTTTATCCTCAGCAGTGTTTGTGACTTTTTATGTCTCTGGTGATGGCCATTCTTTGATCTTCCATAGACAAGAAGCTCTGAATTGCTGTTTCAGAGTCAGTCTCTGTAAGAGGGAACTTGTGACTTCAATGTGTGTCTTACATCTCCTTGCCTCAATTTCTGCATCTATGACATGGAAATTTTGTGCATAGAGAATTTTGCTGAGAAGTGTTGAGGATGAGTCTCTGTGTATAATAAAGGTCCAATAAATGGCATAGTAGAATGCAAACTTTGAGCTCTTTTCCATATATCATCTTGTAATTGGAAATCTCTTGAGTAACAAAATAAGCATCAGAAAGGAGAGTTATGGGTAACTTATAGTTAACTCACAAACAAGTAGGCTTTGCCACATACCTACTGTAGCCTTCTACTTAACCAGAACCTTCCAGGAAAGTTAGGTTCATCTTCTGTTTGTAAGGCAAAGCACATACTTCAGTTCCTAACTGTTGTTGCATGGCAGTTTAATCCCAACTTCTACTCTGTATTTAACTCTAAACTCTACTCTCAGCTCTGCATCTCACTGCTGCATTTCTGAAAGGACTAGAAACAGAATCTAATTAATTTTCTCATGTGCTCTGCTCCAGCTGCTACATTTTCATTCCCTGGTAAAACTGAGAGATGACATCAACCTCAATTATTGGGAAGATACTCCAATTCATAACTTTCTTTAATATGTGGTTTGATTCATTAGATTAATTGCCAATTCATGTTTGAAGCTGTGAAATGCTTTCAGAGTCATTTATCCTTTTTCCTGAGTCGTACAATCGCTCTTACAGGTGACACTGGTGAGTGTTGATGGTAACGCAGAAGACCTAATAAAGAAAAAAGGACTTTTCCCAAGTCATAAAGCCAGTCCATATCAGAATTATAGCTATCCAGAGGCCATTTATCCTTCCTATAATAATCAGAAAAAATGGATTGTGATTATTGAATTATTATTTGTGATTATTGGTGAAATTTCCATTTCACATGATATGATAAAAATCTATATTGAACTGGGTGCCAGTGGCTAAGGTCTGCAATCCTAGCTACTTAGGAGGCTGAGACCTGAGGACTGTAGTTTGAGACCAGTTGGGGCAGAAAAGCCCCCATGAAACTCTTATCTCCAATTAACCACTCAAATAACAGAAGTGGCACTGTGGCTCAAAATGGGAAAGCTGCTAGCCATGAGCAGAAAATCTCAGGGACAGAGCTCAGGCCCTGAGTTAAGCCACATAACTGACAAAAAAAAATCTATATTGATAGAAGCACATATATATATATATATATGTATGAATATATACATATACACAATGTAAACACAGTCATTTAATGTACTCAAACATCACATTAATTAGAAAACATTTCCATTTAAAGATAACAAAAATGGGACACTTGACTGGCTAAACTTAGAGCATACATTAAATTCATAAATGTTTGGCTCTAAACTCCCATACTATGGATGGCCTCCCTTTTCACTGTGATTTTACTTCTAATATCAATTGCTGGCTCCCCTGTGCCCTTTCTTGACAGTAAATGAGTTTATTGCCTTATTCCCTAATGTATGAAGTCCTACTTGTTTTCACTTTTCCATTTTTACTCTTTTCTGACCTCAGGGAATAAGATTTAGTAAAGCTGGGGCATTCTATCATCCCAGATGGTAGGGGGGGAGAGAGAGAGAGGGAGAGAGAGAGAGAGAGAGAGAGAGAGAGAGAGAGAGAGAGAGAGAGAGAGAGAGAGAGAGAGAGAGAGAGAGAGAGAGAGAGGGTTTCCAATTACCATCATCTTAACTACTGGAAGCCATGCACGTTGAGAAAGAGTCCATAATGAGTTTTCACAGGACAGAGGTGTTATCCAAAGCATAACATGCTTCAACAGGGAGATCTGATTATGAATATTTTGCCCTCAGCAGTTGTCAGTACATAGCACTTAATGGTCCCCACAGTACACGTGTTCATTGGAAGGCACTTAGCACTCACTCCTGGGACAGTGCGACACGATTTCCATTCTCAGATCTGCTGAAGGCTTGAGGCTGAGAGGCAAGGCAGGATGCCCGAGTGTCAGAAATATCTTAGAGCTGAAAGAGAATTTGGAACAGACCCACTAGGAGACAATGGCCATGTTGCTGCTCAATCAGTCTCCCACACTGATATTCAATATACAACACGGAAGATGTTCCACAAACAGTTGAAATTTACTGATTAAATGAAGGAGATCGATTTTTCTAGATGGGGAAAATAGAGACTTACAGAACCTAAAGGAATTCCATAAAATCATGGAGAAAAATCAGCTTGCACAAATGTTGTTTTATTAATTTTGTTGTTTGCTGATTTATTTTATAATACTAGGCATTAAGCTTTCCAGTGGTTGGCAAATACTCTACCACTTGAGCTACACCCCTGACTTTTTTTTTTTTAGTTTCTAATTTGTTTTTGAGAAAAGTTCTCAGAAATGGTTTTAGTGAGATGGCCTTGAACTCTCAGTCCTTCTATTTTTTTTACTTCCTGACTAGGTAGGTCAGGTACAGATGTGTACCACCATACCCAACTACAAATTTTAATCTTTGTAATCCATTTTCCCAGTCCATGGATTTAGTCATTCAAATTCAGGGATGATAATACTTGAGGAATATATAAAGGAATAATATTTGGTTTCCTGCTCTCTACATCCAGTAGGAAATATGAAGCAGAATGGAAAGTGGTCAGGAGAGAAAGTGTCTCTTAGATCACTGATGACACATGTACAAAGGTAGATTTGTCAGAACCTCTAATGCTACCAAATCAGGCAACACTTCAAATTCCTATCAACAGGATGAATAGAAAAACCAACTTCAGAGCACCCGTGTTGGAAGACACTATAAGCATTAAAATGTGTGACCCAACTAAGGAGCTGAAATAAAAAAAAAAGATCATTTGCCAATGCCACAGAGGTCAAGAAAATTCTAGAGATTTCCAGAACATGCCTTACATATATGCCCATTTCTACAGTTTGTATTATCCTATGTATAAATCAGAATTGTAAACCTGTGAGTGGCCAATATCTGACTTTATAGGCATCTTATTTGGGACTATGCACTACTTCTAAAGATATAGAGTTTAATGCCAAGTGTTCCATCTTAAAAAATCAGGTACTTTCTCCAAAATCTAAGTTGGTGGGGGAAGGGGAGGGGGAGGGCTAAGACTTAAGAAAGTTAAGCCTCAGAGGGTCCTCATTTCCAGGGTAATACTCATCAGCCACAACTGGATTGTGACTGTCCCCACAGGCAGAGCACAGACACTCTTTAGTATGGCCTGTTCTGCCTTGGTATTATTTCCCCATCTTTCTGGACACTTCAGTTGTGTGCCTCCTTCTCTTGCCAATGAAATATACTAGGCAGGATGTCCTGGAAGTATACACACCAAAGTGCTTTATCTGAAGGAAACGTTTGTTGCCTAGGGAGTGGAGGGCTATTGGTAAGACGATTTGAAAGGCTGGGGAGATATATTCATGGTTCTTTCGTCAACTTAAAGATTGCTTATCTTTCATAGATGGCAGCATTGCTTGAATAAGGTAACAGAAGCTATAAATACTAAGGAAGAAAATCTATCTGAAGATAAATTATGGGTCCCTATCTATAAGGATGACTTGATCACCTGTGGAGGTAAGGTAGTGTGTTCCAGATAGAGGATATACTATAAATCATGCTGTCTACTTTTCAACCCAACCCCAGCACACACAACACAATGCTTGTTTCAGAGATTCTCACGTCTATCCCATGTTCCTTCTTCCGAGTACAAGAGTCCATGAGTTCACAGGCTTCTAGAAGCCTCTCCTAGAAGCTCACCAAAGGGGAATCTGGCATCCATTTTTAGCATTTACAGGTGACATAAATATAGGAAACCTTTGAAAAGCATCTAAGGGTGGGGGTTGAAGGAAGGAAAAAAAAAAGAGAAATTCAATTGTGATTTGCCTTAGAGATTTTGACCTGGATCAAAGCTGTTCTTAGGCTTCCCTCTGCACACCCGTCAAATGAGGAAGGTGAACTGGGTGCTTTTAACAGGCTTCAGGCTCTAAAACTAGGTTTGGGTTTCTGATTGACCTATCTGGGAAATTAGAGATTCAGTTCAAATGGCTTAATGCTGCCTCCATTTCATGAATTTTGTAGGTGCTCTTATTCGAGGAGATGACAGAGCTCTTAGAGGTACCCATCTTTCTAAAGACTGCTCAAAGCTGTTACCAGGGAGATTACTCCAATTGAGATGCTTTTTCCAGTCCTGTTGGAATGCTGCAGTCTAGGAGAATAATAACACCTCACATTTGTACAGCAATTTAACTTTTTTTTTCATTTCTAATGTTGCTGTACATCTCTGTCCTGAATTCTGTACTTAGGCTAATCCTATAACATAGGCCAGATGGGAATTTTACAAGTCACATTTTAACAATGAAGAAACTTGGAGTTGATTTGTGGCGATGATGTATTCAAAAGTAGACTTGAAAACGAAATCTGTCTCTTTTCTTTTACTGCTTAGACCACATGTGTGACTTTGGAGCAAGTTTCTTCGGTTCCCCAAGCTTTCATTTTCTTGTCTGTTCACTCGCCCAGAGATAAAGAGTCACTTGCAGGATCAAATGCAATGATAGATGTGCTGGGTCCCAAAATCCAGACACGCCTGCCAACATTTATAACAGGAACACACAATGAGGTTAGATTGATAACCAGGAGATAAATAGAACTAGAAAGGACAAGGAGAATGGGATGAGGGACATGTCACTGCTACTGATAACCATTTCATTTCTGATGCACACAACTGGGAGGGCGAATACTGGAGAGGGTCTGGGGCCTATTACATGGAGGAGGAAAGGAAAGGAGTGTAAGTTTAGCTCCGGCAGGCTCATTTTAAACTTAAATTGATTTGCTCAAAAGGTAATTTCCCTAGATAGTGGTGGTGGCTGCTCACATCTGTAATCCTAGCTATTCAGGAAGCTGAAATCTGAGGATCCAGTGTGAAACTAGCCCAGGCTGGAAAGTCTATGGCACTCTTATCTCCAATGAACCACCAAAACACTAGTAGTGGAGCTGTGGCTCAAGTGGTAGTATGCTGGCCTTTAGTGAAAAAACTTAGTGTAAGTGCCCAGTTCCTGAGTTCAAGCCCATGTGCTAAGAGAGAGAGAGAGAGAGAGAAAAGAGGAGTTAAGAAAAATAAATTTCAATCAGGAAGAATGTAGGGCTATAGATATGCGATTTGCCTGTTTTCTTTGTTTGCTTCCTTGTTTCCAGCGCTTAATCTAAGTACAAAACTTGTTGTCTCACTGAAATTAAAGTGGTATTTTAGAAAGTTACTCTGAAAATATCCTTTGAGGGACCATATTTCCCAAAGTAGTCAAATACTAAGATGTTACAAGGAAAACAAAAATATATATAAACGATTTAAGGAAACACAATATATCTACCTTCCAGCTCCAACATGACTGACAGGAGCTTATTAAAAGCTTTAGAAGTGTATGGTCCTTAGGCAAACTTGTTTAATTTTACACTCAGCATCTATCTCATTTATTGGACCAAAGAATCCCCTGTCTTTTTTTCCCCCACGTTATTCTAATTGATAGCTTGTAAATCTGGTTTTGTGGAGTCGAATTTTATCATGTTTGCTATGTGTAAGGCGGAAAAGGTAAACTTCAACTTGCTCTGTGTCTTTTCTGAAGTACTTCAGTTAATATCTTGTTAGACAAGAGTTCACTATTCCTGACTCTGCATCTTGATTTCTATCTGCCTCCTAGACTTACCAGCACTTCTGTGGAAAGAAGAGAGAGAGAGAGAGAGAGAGAGAGAGAGAGAGAGAGAGAGAGAGAGAGAGAGAGAGAGAGAGAGAGAGAGAGAGAGAGAGAGAGAGAGAGAGAGAGAGAGAGAGAGAGAGAGAAAGAGAGAGAGAGAGAGAGAGAGAGAGAGAGAGAGAGAGAGAGAGAGAGAGAGAGAGAGAGAGAGAAAGTGGATAGACAGGAGGCAAATTCAGCAGCTCTTTGTGCCTAAAGCATTGCCAAGCAGCCTCTGAATTTGCCTTCGCCCTTTTGCCTGCGTAAGTCATCCAGAAAACAATCCAATTCATGTTTTAATAATAGAAGTTTACACTCCTCTCACGCCTATTATTACAGGGTTATCAAATCATGCCACCAGCATTAATGAATTTTTACAATGCTCCTGCAAAAGAGATTAAGGGAACATCTTACTGGTGTGATTCTCCTGGGGCTGTTTTAATGAGGATATTGATAACCTCTTGCTTGAGAATATCTTCAAGTCAGTTCTATTGTGACAGAGCAGATGGTTCAGTTTTGCAATTGCTCTGTATACCCACACAGCCAAAAGGCCTGCATACATCTGCCTTAAGCATGAAATACTCTCATTTCTCTAGCATTGCCACGAACAAGCTCTCTTTTTTTTGTGGGGTTTGGGGTTTTTTTTGTTGCAATTTTTTTATTGTGATTAAGTGATTATATAAATTTCACAGTATTGTGGGATAGTGATACTTAGTTAAAGTCACAAATACATTCTAACCTTCATGGAACAAATTGTCTGTATCGTAGTCTGTAAAGCTTATGAGTTCTATGAGCTTTGACAATACACTTATTGCTTCCAAATCAGGTGATATGTACATTTCTTTCCTTTTGCTTAGTGTCAGCTGTTCCCACTTTCCTGCTCATTCCTCCTCCACCCCCCATTGCTGCCATTCAGTTGCTTAGTTAGGCTTGATCAATGTCCACTGCAGCTGATGGGTCCCACTGTTGTATGTTTTCCCCTGTTTCCCTCTGTTTCTCTGTCCTCCTAGTTTCCCTCTGATGTGCACATATATACCACATATGTGGTCAGCAGCATGGGGTCATTTAGTAATGATTCCACCAGATGAGTGGAGGTCCTTAGTTTCTTGAGTCTTGTTTACTTTGTCATAACACCTTATGTTTTAGATTTAACATCCACTTATCAGGGAGACCCATGTGCTGTTTGTCTCTTTGCCCTTGGTTTACCTCACTCAACATGATTTCTTCTAGTTCCATCCATTTCCTTACAAATGACCACTGGCAAACTCTTAATGTGTCTATCACCAAGTCTTCTCTGCCTTATCACTTCCAGTTCACCAAGGAAGGAGTTACATAGAACAAATGTAAACTAGCCTATAATCCTAGCTACTCAGGAGGTTGAGATCGGATGGGAAAGTCGGGGAGATTCTGATCTCCAATACATTACAAAAAACAAACTAACTAAAAAAAAAAAAAGGAGGAGGAAGCAACAATGCTCAATAGGAAATGTACTCATTACCTTACTCATGTAACTATTACCCCTCTATACAGTATTTTTACAATAAAAATCATATTAAAAATGCAGACAAATATACACACAAAAAAGCCACAAGTAGAGCTGTGGCTTAAGTGCTAGAGTACCAGCTTTGAACCAGAGAAATTCAGGGATAGCATCCATGCCCTGAGTTCAAGCTCCAGGACCAACAAAACAAACAAACAAACAAACAAACTGGGCTTCTCAAAGATTTGGAATAAGTGAGGCTTATTTCAAATTCTTTCCCACAGTACTAAGCTCCATTCTGGGTGTGGAGAAATACAGCAATAAGCTACAGAAATATGATCTCTGCTCAGTGAAGAAGGTAAGGAACAGAAGACAACAATTACTACAACTTATTGCATTCTCCAAAACCCATACAGAAGGAACCAATTAGTGGGATTTTTTTGTTGTCTGTGGGGCTTAAACTCAAGGCCTGGGCTCTGTCCCTGAGCTCTTTTGCTCAAGGCTAGTGTTTCTACCACTTTGAGCCACAGTGCCACTTCCCGTTAATTGGAGCTAAGAGTCTCACAGGGACTTTTCTGCCTGGGCTGGCTTTGAGCTGCGATCCTCCGATCTCAGTCTCCTGAATAGCTAGAAGTATAGGGCCAGGCTGACTAGTGGAAATTTTCTTTTTTTTTTCTTTTTCCTTTTTTTTTCGGGGGGAGGGGGCTGGTCATGGGGCCTGAACTCTGGGCCTGGGTGCTCTTCAGCTCAAGGCTAGTGCTCTACCACTTGAGCCACAGCATCACTTCCGGCTTTTTTCTTTTTGCTTATGTGGTGTTGAGGAATCGAACCCAGGGCCTCAGGCATGCAAGGCTAGCGCTCTACCACTGAGCTACCTTCCCAGCCCTGGGAATTTTTTTGTGAGCAGTTGTTCAGATGCCTGGTTTCCTACACTAGGAGTGGTTGATAACCAAGAAGACCCTGGAATTCTATCCAATGGAGCTCTGACAAGGACAGAAGAAGATTACAGTTGGTAGGAATGGTGTGGAGGGGGAGGTAATACAAAAAAAAAGGAGAGGGTGGGGTCCTAAGACAATCATTGCTGAGTTCTTGAAAATTTTCCTAAATTATTCTTTCCAAACTCATGTCTCAGGACCATAAACACCTAATGATGCTGTCTATGGCTAACTTTTTCTACAAGATGGAAATAGGCTTGGGGTGGAGGGTGGTGTTGGTTTTTGGCTTAAAAAATTATCTTAAGTAATTGTACAGAGGGTCTTCAATTCAGCATGCCTGTGAATATATATATTTCCCTCTTCCCCCCCCCCCCCCCCCCCCGCTGCTCCCGCAGTCCTGGAGCTTGAATTCAGAGCCTGGACACTATTCCTGGGTTTCTTTTGCTCAAGGCTAGCACTCTATCACTTGAGCCACAGTGCCACTACCAGCGTTTTCTGTTTATATGGTACTGAGGAATCGAACCCAGAGCTTCATGCATGCTAGGCAAGCACTCTACCACTAAGCCCCATTCCCAGCCCAGTATAAGGAATCATCCAAGTCAACCCTTTCTGTCATTCTCACATCTCCGCTAACCCACCCCCATCCCCTTATTGGATGTTATAACTGCATTTCTCCCCTCTTCCTCTCTCCATTGGTCAATCCCCCTCCTCTTGTGCTCTCCCTCCCTACCCTAGACAACCCCTGCTCCAGCTTCCCAGTAATCAATTTATTCAAATGGAAGTTAGTTGTTCAAAGGAATTATTCTATTGGAATCCTCCCCTGCATGGAAAGATCTCCATTTTATGTGTCAGCAGTGGAGCTCAAGCATGGGAGCAAAGGTAGAAATATGACATCATTAAACCCTATCTTCCTCTCAGACTTTAACCCTTCCACTTGCAATAACTGGAAATTCACTGGGCTCCCAACCACATTCCCACCACCATTCTTCTTCAGTTGCATCACCATAGCAACTTTTAGGAGCTGAGTTCTCAGCCACGTGGCAACCGGATGGAACTGTAGTACTTATGTTGCAGCTGGGGACCGTGAAAGTGAATCTTAACATTGAATCATACTCACTGCATTGACATTCAAATCAAACGGCTTTGTCAGGGCTCCTGGCAAATGGAGTGTCATTTTGCCAGCACAATGTTTCACTCAGAGGCACATCCTTGCCTCTTTGAAGTGCTAAGTGAATGGAAAAGGAGAAAAGCTTTTCTTTTCTTTTCTTTTCTTTTCGGCTGAGAGGTGAGGGAGGGTAGAGAGTGGGGAAGATAGGAAAGCAATCTGGATGAATAACAGGAAAAGGAATAAAGACGGCTACATGAAGTTTGAGTTGGTTGCAAATGCTGCCCAAAAATCCTTGTGATTTGTCTCCATCTTTCTTCTGTCTTTCTCTCTTCCTTTCTTCTTTCCAGGCAGTAACAGTTGAGAAAGAGCCTTTTGTACTTTGTATGTACTTTGTACATGTGTGTAGTTAGGTTTCAGGCAAAATCACCTGCTTTCTGGTAACCTCAATTTCCTAGCTTAGAGAGGATAGCTAAATTAATACTCATTCACTTGAGAGATCTTTCTGAGGGCAAATGAAGAATACATCTGAGCATATATACATATATATGTATATACACATATATACATATGTGTGTATATAGCATTTAAATATATGCATATATAACGTATACAAATGTATACAACATATACAAATATATGTGTATATAACATAAGCAAGTATGCATATAGCATATGCAAATACATGTGTATAAATATGTATACATACATACATATGATATGTGTGTATGTATCACACGTTGTTTTCCTGTCAGAGTTTGGACGTTGACATTTGGCTAACACCTGAGTCAATACTTTGTTCTGTCACCATCCAAGTCAGAAAAAGACATACTTAATCCCTCACTTTCCAGCCAACACACCACATGTGTTACCAGAAAGTTTAAGGCAAGTAAACAACCTCAGTCCTTGTGTCTGGCAAGATACAAATCTAAGTAAGGATCATTGAAAAGCTTATTCAAAGAGAAATCGACAAGAAAGAGGGCACATGGCAAAGCTACCCCATGGGAAGATGGCAGCTAGGCTCATGTCTGCTGTCTTGGTTGTCTTCAGCCCTCTTCCTCATTACAGAGCTTGGCTTCCGGTTCCATAGTGAGAATTGGATGGCTTTCTGATTGGTGGGTTTCCTATAAGGTTGTAATGTCAAAGATGGACTTTATTTCCTCATTCTTTTGTCCTTCTTCCTCCTTCCCTGTCCCCATTTCATCGTCAGGCAAATTTTGATCAGCTGCTTTTCTGCTAACTTCTATCAGTATAGCACTATGCTGACTGTCTCCCTAACTTTGTCTCCAGCAGTCACAGAATTCGCACTGGGAAATAAGCATTGGTGTCCTCATTTTACAGATAAGGACACAGAAGCTTAAAGAGGTTGATCAAAAATTATCTAAGACTGAGAATCAAGGGAAAAGGATGACCACATATCCTTTCAAGACTAATTTTTTTTCAGGTCCAAGGGCAGGACTTGATCTCAGTTCCTGACACTTTTAACTCTTTGTCTGGTACTCTACCAACTGAGCCATGACTCCAATCCCAAGAACTGGAGTATTTTCTAACAGGTTCATGTAAGGTGTATTTGATTCTTCAAGGAAGTATGCCACTGATGAATTAGGCCCATATACTTTTATGTAAGATGCTCATTTGTAGAAGATGAATACTTTACAAATGACTTTTGTCTGGTAAAGAACAAACTGTCCAGTAAAAAAAAAAAAAGATAAACTCCAAAAATTATGGTTTTATTGCCCAGGAGATCATTCACTACCTTCATATTTATAATTTATCCAGTTTATTTCTGTGTCTCTCTTACCCTGTCATGACTATATATATATCAGTACGACTTGATTTCTCTGGCTGATGTCTACAAATTTACCAGCTCTGGATCTTAGGAACCGGAACTGTGATGTTAAGGTTGGACTTTTGCCTCCAAGAAAGATGGCCAATGGTGATATGTAAATCCAGGATGTACTGTAGTCTGGGAATGGTCTTATACCAGCTCAGAGGAAGGATTCTTGGATTTCTCATTTGCAGGACATAGGAATCAATTGAAGAAGATCTCTTTAGAAAGGAAACCCTTACGGTAGCATTGAAAAATAATGAGTATAGGTGTGGAAGAAGAATCTCCAAGAGTTCTACAATACTAAGAATAAAATAAGGATCATAACAATGGCTAGTGATTTTATAACTCAAGCTGATAAAGGCTGTTTAAGATCTTATGATGGGGGGAGGGAGGCGGGGGGGGAGGATGGGAAGGGATGGGAAGGGGAAACAAAGGAGGAGGTTACAATGCTTGATAAGAAATGTACTCATTATCTTGCCCATGTAATTGTAACCCCTCTGTACAGTATTTTCACAATAAATAAAAGGGTTGAAAGAAAAAAAAAGATCTTATGATATATTATGACAGTTGAATGAAAAATGATGTAATTCCTAACTTCTTAGCCAATACACCAACTACATAGCCAGAATGCTTAAGATAGCTAAACAACCTTGAATCCTGTATCTGGAAAGAACCTGACAAGAGCATAAGCAAAGATACTGGGAATGTTTACTAGAAGAGAAATAGGACAGAGAAACAGAAGACATGGAATAGATACATCATGGAAAGACAGCAAGTCAGCCTGTCTGCCATCTTGATCAGCCATTTTCCTCATTACAGAGCTTGGCTGTTAAATAAGTGAGAATTGGATGGTTTTCTGATTGGTGGGTGTCCTTTCTGTTTCCCGTAAGGTTGCAATGTCAAAGATGGATTGTCCTCTCCTTGTTTTCTCCTTCTTTTGTCCTTCTTATGTCTTCATTCATTTGTAGTCTCTGCCCCCATTTTATTGTCAGGAAGGATTTGGCAAGCTGTGTAGGCCTGCTTTTCTACTAACTCTTATCAATTAGGATTTGTGTTAGGTTAGTATTAGCATTAGTATGAGAATTCGAGAAAGGATTAAGCCTTGTTTTAGGATTAGAAGTAAGGTAAGTGTAGACACTGGTGTAGTGTTAGTACTGAGCTATGGACTAGGTTGAGGCTTGGATCAGGGTTAGGGTTAAGTATAGCAATCGCATCTGGGGTATGGTACAGAGTAGGATTAGGTTATATCTGTGTAGTTAGGCACAGTATAAAAATTACCTACCCTCTAGGAAAGGTATATATAAGACATGAACAGAAGTAAAGCTACTAGGAACTGTAATCTTAGCTATTCAGCAGGCTGAGCTCTGGGATTCATGCTTCAAAGCCAGCCTGGGGAAGGAAAGTCCATGAGACTCTTATCTTCAATTAACCACCAGAAAACGGGAAGTGAAGCTCTGGCTCAAAATGATAACGTGCTGGCCTTGAGTGAAAGAGCTCAGGGACAGCACACAGGCCCTGAGTTCAAATCCCATGTCCTACAAAAAAAAAAGATACTAGGAAAGTTTACTAGAAGAGAAATAATGACAGAGAAACAGAACCTGTGCCTTAGATACATAATGGAAAGATAGGCTACCGGAAGGTTACCACATGGAATGGAAGAAGCTACCAGCCTTCCAATTTGGGCCCAAAGTTGGAAGAAAAAGCACCCAGAAAAGCAAAAGTTGGAAGAAAAAGTACCCAGGAAGACAAATGGATGGGAAGGACCAAGCAAATGAATGGGTCTCCTTGCTGATGTGTTATCTTCAAAGGGGTCAGTGAGATGCACAGGGGATGAACAGTTTTACCTCTTGATGGTCCCACGGTCTAGCTTGATTTCCCACAGTTCTCCCCAAGGAAGAGCAGTGGAAAGGAGTTCATAATTCAGATTCTATTGCCCCTCTGAGTCCTCCTCATTACCTTTCTACTCTGTTATAAAGAATCAGAAGATTGGAGTCTGGGACTGATATCTGCCAGGCATGAACTTACTGGGTTAACAAAGCTTGTTCGTTCTTCAAGCCTCAGTTTGTGTCTCTGAAAATGAGACTGAGATAAATGATGTGCTTAACCACTAATGCACAAGAGACATGTGGTCTCTTGTGATACTTAAAAGTCCCCAAGAGATGCATTCATCCTCTTGACAGAGAAGGAAGATGACGCTCAGTGTAAGGGATTCGCATGAAACTCGATGCACATAAAATGGTTGTCTGCTTGCTGGATCTATACTTTCTCCTAAGTGGGAGATAGTGCTTTCTAAGTGTTCACTCCCTACCGGTGCCCAGTCCCCACACCACCCACATATGGAAGACAATTCATGTCCATACCACCTCTCTAACTCCAATTGCCTTCAGGAAGGCTATTTTATATTTCTCCTACTTGAATCCTGCTGCACTTTATACCCACCACAGTATTTAAGTACTTCTGTAAAAGTAAATCAGAGCTAGGCACTGGTGATTTAGGTCTGGAATCCTAGCTACTCAAGAGGCTGAGATCTGTCTGAGGATTGTGGTTTAAAGCCAGCCCAGGCAGAAAAATCTGTGATACTAACCACCACCACCAATAACAACAGCAACAACAAAATAACAAACAAACAAACAAAAACACATGTGGAACTGTGGCTCAAGTAGAAGACCACTAGCCTTGAGTAAAACGGCTCAGGGACAGCACCCAGGCCCTGAATTCAAGCTGTGGGACTGGTGCTCACACGTGTGTGTGTGTGTGTGTGTGTGTGTGTGTGTGTGTGTGTGTGTGTGTGTGTGTGTAAGAAAATCAGATTATGCCATTCTACTGATTAATTCTTTTGGTGGTTTCCTGACTTACTTCTATAGAAATCTTTATGAGTATTCAAAATTCCCAAATAGCTTCTTGCCATCCTTCTATCTTGATTTCTTCCTTTCTTCCTTTTGTAGGGTCTTGTTTTAGCGGTAAAGAAATCCAACTTAAATCACCCTTGAGGCCTTTGCATATGCTGCTTCATCTGCTAGGGACACATTTCTCTCAGATGCAAAACCAACTTCTGCTTTTATTCAGGTTCTGTTCAAACAGCCTTTCTTCAAAAGAGGTCATTGCTTGCCACCTACGTCACAGGATACCTTTGTTCACTCGGTTAGTCTCCCTATTCCAACAATATTTTTCTTTTTCTTTTTCTTTTTTTTGTGGGTTGTGGGGCTGGAACTCTGGGCCTGCGAGCTGTCCCTGAGCACTTCAGCTCAAAGTGAGTGCTCTACCACTTGAGCCACAGTGCCACTTCCAGTTTTCTGGAGATAAAAGTCTCATGGACTTTATTGCCAGGCTGACTTTGAACCATGATCTTCAGATCTCAGCCTACTGAGTAGCTAGGATTACAGGTGTGAGCCACCAGCATCCAGCTCGACTTTATTTTTCTTAGCCGATTGGAGTATTTATTCACAAATTTCTCTATCACTTATTTCCCTTTCCTATATTAGGCCCTGTGAAATCAAGGACATTTTTGTTTATTATTGCATCTTCCATCCTCTCACAGTGTCCTCCAACTAACAGGGACCAATAAATACGTTAGATAAATGAGTATTAATCATTATACCTCTCCTAGTTGAGTATAGTCATTTATATTGTGTTCTCATGGTTAAAATTTGGCTTCAATATGATGGTAACAAGGGTTGGATGCAGGTAGTCTTTGGGGAACAAAAGCATATTTGAATGTCTTTCTCTGGGTTAACAGTGGGGTGATCTGACCTTTGAGTCTGTGTCACAAGTTGTAAGATTATTAAACTCTAATGCTTAGCTGTCCTCTGGCTGACTCATGCGTTCTTTCAGAGTGATGGCTTGGTTCCTCAGATCCCGGGTCATTCAGGATTATTGCGTAGTCCCCGCAAGTCATAAGCACTCACCATCCAAGTGGCTAGACAAATGAGATCTTGATTAAATTAATAAAACATAAAACCCTCTAACCCTTCTGGAGTGTGAAAAACTAAGTCATTGTTTACCAAAATGTATACCAAGGAAACATCTCTGTTGGGAGAGAATTAACATCAAGGAATGGGAGGGCAAATGAATAGGGGGGGGAAGGGTAGGTAAATACAGTGATTGTATTCAGTGCACACATGTGAAAATGAAACCAGGTAACTTGTTAAAATGGGGGAATATGAGAGAGATGGGGGAGAACAATGGAAGGGAAGACATGGATCAAGATGCATTGTACTCAAAAACTGTAGCTCCTTTATACAACTACTTAAAGACAAGAAAATACTATATTAAAAAAAAAAACAAGAAAAAAACAAAAATCATAAGCCTGGCACTGGGCGAATGCCTGTAATCCTAGCTACTTAGGAGGCTGAGATATGAGGATTGCAGTTCAAAGCCAACCTAGGGAAGGAAAGTCTGTGAGGCTCTTATCTCTGATTCACTATGAGAAATTCAGAAGTGGTATTTTGGCTCAAAGTGGTAGAGTGCTAGCCTTGAGCCAAAGGAGTGCAAGGACAGTGCCCAGTCCCTGAATCCAAGCCCTGTGACTGACAAAAATATAAGCAAATAGGGGCTAGGAAGGTGGCTCAGTGGTAGAGCGCTTGCCTTGCATGCCTGAGGCTCTGGGTTCGATTCCTCAGCACCACATAAGCAAAAAGAAAAAAGCTGGAAGTGGCGCTGTGGCTCAAGTGGTAGAGCGCTAGCCTTGAGCTGAAGAGCTGAGGGACAGTGCCCAGACCCAGAGTTCAGGACCCAAGACCGGACCCCCCCCCCAAAAAAAATAAGCAAATAGAATTTAAAAAAACCAAAACATTGAAAATGAAAAAAAAAACCAAGACAATCCTCTCTTTTGCCCAAAGAGCATTGAAAGGGTTAGAAGGGGAAGAAAGAAAGAAAGAAAGAAAGAAAGAAAGAAAGAAAGAAAGAAAGAAAGAAAGAAAGAAAGAAAGGAAGGAAGGAAGGAAGGAAGGAAGGAAGGAGGGAAGGAGGGAAGGAGGGAAGGAGGGAAGGAGGGAAGGAGGGAAGGAGGGAAGGAGGGAAGGAGGGAAGGAAGGAAGGAAGGAAGGAAGGGAAGGAAGGAAGGAAGGGAAAGAAAGAGAGAAAAAAAGACATAGAGAACTGTATCTGGCATATGGCCTTGCCTCACATCATCACAAAAAAGGTAGAAGGGTAGAAAGACCCATTTTACAGATAAAGGAGGCTCAGAAATATTATCCAGATTTTTCAATGGGCTCTACCTGACCATTGGCAGAAGTCACATGGAAACACAGGGCTGTTCATCATAAACTCTGGCCTATTGTAAGCTATTATTCATGGCTGCTCCTGTGCATACTTGGCTTTTCTAGGATCACCAGCCTCTTGAGATGCCAAACTATAGGATGCCTGGAGGATATAAATAGCTCACTTCTCAAGGTGAAATCACAGGTCAATATCATCTAGATAGAGCTGAATTTAATTTAGGAGAGAGCATCCTTCCTAATCTTGTGGAAGCTCATGGTAGCTACAATCACCCTTCCAGGTTCAACTACTGAGTTCCATCTTCTTTTGTGTGTGTGTCAGTATTGAGGCTTGAACTTGGAGCCTGAGTGTTTGTTCCTAAACTCTTTTTGCTCAAGGCTAAAACTCTACCACTTAAGCCACTGCTCCACTTTTGCTTTTTTTTTGGGGGGGGGTAGTTTATTGGAAATAAGAATCTCACAGACTTTCTTGCCTGGGCTGGCTTCAAGTCAGGATCCTTAGATTTCAGCCGGTTGAGAAGCTAGGATTACAGGTATGAGTCACTGGCGTCTGGCTGGTGTTCCTTCTTTGATACTGGCTGGTTTCCCAAGCCTTCATTGCACTCCACCTACAGTGTCTCCCAATTAGATGACAAAAGGATGTGCTCCATTGTTGAGAAGGAAGTTTCGGTGACAAATTCTAAAACGGAGGCAATTTCTTTTTTTAAAAAAATATGTTTTTTTTATTGTAAAAATACTGTGCAGAGGGGTTACAGTTACATGAGCAAGGTAATGAGTACATTTCCTATCAAGCATTGTTACCTCCTCCTTTGTTAGCAATTTCTTGATGCCATTATCATGTTCTCCTTAAACCCAGTTCCCTATTAGCCTAGAAAATGGCCTCCTCTGATCCTTACATTCTTTTTCTTCCTTCCTTCCTTCCTTCCTTCCTTCCTTCCTTCCTTCCTTCCTTCCTTTCTTTCTTCTTTCTTTCTTTCTTTCTTCCTTCCTTCCTTCCTTCCTTCCTTCCTTCCTTCCTTCCTTCCTTCCTTCCTTCCTTTCTTTCTTCTTTCTTTCTTTCTTTCTTTCTTTCTTTCTTTCTTTCTTTCTTTCTTTCTTTCTTTCTTTTTTCCTTGTCAATTGCAGAGCTTGAACTCAGGGCCTAGGCACTGACCCTGAGCTTTTGTGCTCAAGGCTAGCACTCTACCTCTTTGAGACACAGCTCCACTTCCAGTGTTCTGGTGGTTCATTGGAGATAAGAATCTTCATGAACTTTCCTGCCCTGGCTGGCTTTGAACAGTTATCTTCCAATCTCATCCTCCTGAGTAGCTAGAATAACAGATGTGAGCCACTGGTACCCAGCTCCTCTGATCATTCTTGAGAGAACTATATCCCACAATCTTCTGCTCTTGATTCCCTTATAGAAAGCTCCCCTTCCTGGAGAGTATGGTAATTCTTCTGGAGATACTGAGCAACCTTAAGTCCATCTACTCCTGTAGGAAATATTTCCTTTACTTCTGTATTCCTAGGATCATTGACCAGGTTGCTCATCCATAACTGGAAATTTAATGAGATGGAGAAAATGGTATCCATTAGACTTCATTCTAGGAAAGTGCAGGAGACTGAATAGAACATTTGAATAGGGACCTTACAGGGCTAAAGGTCTGATGGCAAACAAGAGATAGTTACTAAATTGCTCAGAGTGCCCAGGTGCCTTCTCACCATCTGTTTCCCTGTCATGCGTTTTATCCAGTGCGAGCTTTTCCTCATTTGACAGAGGAGTCAGACAATCCATAGCCTATCACTTCCCTTCCTCCCATAGAACATGTTGATCAGTCTAAGCCAAAGGTCAGCAAAGGAAAGCTTGTGGAATAAATACAACCAATCATAGATGCCTGCATCTTTTTTTTTTTAATAGCTGGATTTGTTTCTTGATATGTGAAGTGTATGGAATTCAAATATCAATTCCAGAAGATTTCTCTGACAGCCTTTTTGAAATCCATTCACATATAATTCACTTTATTGAGGATAAGAAAGCCCCTAGGGTTCCATTCTCACCCCTCAGAAAATAATTGCCCCCCACAGAATAAATGAAACAAGCAGGAGAGAAAGGAAGGAAGGAAGAAAGAAAGAAAGGAAGGAAGGAGAGAGGGAAAAGAAGAAAGGAAGGAGAAAGGGAAAAGAAGGAAAGGAGGCAGGGAAGGAGGGAGAGAAGAAGGAAAGAAAAGTTTCATTTAAGAAATTTTAACAATTCAGAAATGCAATTTAGGAACTAACAGTTCAGAAATACTGCATTAAGAAGAAACACCTAAAATACCAGCATCACAGCAGGCCTAACTTAAGAAATTAAAGACTTAAGTGTTCAATTTCATGGCAATTATAAAAATATTCACAGGGCTTTTCAACTGTCACTACAGTGAATTTTTAAAGAAATATTCTTATTGCCCCCTAAAGAAACTCCATGCTCCATCAGGTATCTCTTAATCCTCCTAATTCCCCTTCCCATTAATACTTAAGAAGCCACTCAACTGCTTTTGGTTTCTATAGATTTCCCTGTTCAGGAAGTTTTAGGGTATAAAGTTTTATTGAAACACATTCACACTCACCTATTTTCTAATGGTGTATTTGTAGTATGATAGTAAGGTGAATTGGTGTGAAAGAAAAAGGATGTCTCATGCTGCATAAATTATTTCCTATGCGGTCTTGTCTAGAAAAGGTTTATCAGTCTCTAGTCTCAGCCAATTGGAGTCTGACATTCTTTTGAAGTGTAGTGAGAACTTGATCTATGGCTTACGGAATTATAAAGGACAGGACTGTTCTCATTAGGCTTTGCAGAGTGTCACTCGGTTGCATGGAGGATAGCAGAGAGGAAGAAGAGAAAGAATTGGGTGGTTGGCTACATGGAAGCAGCCAATCCTGAAACCCTCTTCCCTCTGGCTCCCCAATCATATGTAATACTCTCCTTTGCTAAGAAAGTATGGTGCAGAATTTCCATTACCCATAGCCAAAAGCACTGTGGTAGATGAATTTCTTTCTGCACAAGTGGGTAGGAGTAACATATACTGGTTTGGGCCAAAGTGAAATTCCCTGGCTCAACTGTCAGATGGCTAAGCATGGCCCATAGCATCCCTCTTCTTGCTCTTCCTTTCCCTCATGCAATGATCTGCTTTTGAAAGAGGTGGTCAGTGTGTGAAAGGAATCTCAGTTCAACAGCTTGCTGAGGTCTATTCATAACCCTGGCTTTGCAACGAGGCTCCCCAATCTTGAAATATGGCTCTCAAGGTCATTTATCAATAGAGGAGAGCTGAGTTGCTCTGAGTTTGAAGCAGTGTTGTGTTGTAGAGGTGATGAGTGTAGTCTCATGTGCATCTTAATTTTTCCCCTGGTGCTGGAGGGTGTTTGTGGTACATAGACCGAAAGCTATTGCCTGTGTGGAAAAGCAGGTATTCTCTTTCCTGCTTTCCCTCCGTTCTCTCCTTCCCATCCTCTCTTCTATCTCCTACTTCCTTCTTCTCTAGCTTCTTCCTTCTTCCTTCCTGTCTTCCTTCCTTCCTTCTTTTTTCCCTTCCTCCTGCCTTCTGTCTTCCTTCCTTCTTCCCTCCCTCCTTACTGCCTTCCTTTTTTCAATCCTTTTCTTCCTTCTTTCCTTCCTTCTCTTCTTTTTTCCTTCCTTCCCTCCCTCCCTCCTTCCTTCCTCCCTCCCTCCTTCCTTCCTTCCTTCCTTTTCATATTCCCATCCTTCCTTTCTACACTATTAAGAGAATTTTCTATTTTAAATGAGGCCAGGTGTGATGTTGGTCCTTCAGGTACTTTTTTCCTTAGGCTTTTTGAATTGTTCTCTTTTTTACTGATGTGCATGTGCTCTTTTCAGATCAAACATTCATTTAAACTTATATTTTAAAATACTTCTATTTTTCTCCCCCAGGCTATCATGCATGAAGCCATTGGTTGCTCACCAGTGTGGCTACTCAGTGACAAGATGACAGATCCTATCAGGTTCAGGAACAGAGGTACCATGAAATGAAATGCAGAAATATTTTCAGAAGTTGATGGAGCAGCAAGAACAGGAAGTGAGGCCTAAGGATCTGAGGTTGAAACCCTGACCCTGTGGCACTAGCCAGTTAGTATCTTTCTGTTTAAGTGTAAACTCCTTCTGGGAGCCTAGGTCTCCACATCCATGTCATCCCAAAGCACTTGTTGATGGGTGCCCGGTGGTTCACACCTGTAATCCTAACAACTCAGGAGACTGGGATCTAAAAATTACACTGTGAATCCATCCCAGGCAAGAAAATCAGAAAGTTTTATTTCCAATTAACCACCAGAATGCTGGAAATGGAATTGGGTCTCAAGTAGTAAAATACAAGCCTTGAGCGAAAAAGCTCAGGGACAGTACCCAGGCCCTTAGTTCAAGCCCCAGGACCAGCAGAGAGAGAGAGAGAGAGAGAGAGAGAGAGAGAGAGAGAGAGAGAGAGAGAGAGAGAGAGAGAGAGAGAGAGAGAGAGAGAGAGAGAGAGAGAGAGAGAGAGAGAGAGAGAGAAAGCAATTGTTGATGGGCTCTGGTAGCTCACACCTGTAATTGTAACTACTCAGGAGGCTGAGCTCTAAGGATCATGGTTCAAAGCCAGCCTGGGTAGGAAAGTCTGTGAGACTATTATCTCCAATTAACCACTAGAAAACTGGAAGTGGAACTGTGGCTTAAAGTGGTAGAGCACTAGCCTTGAGACAGAAGCTCAGGAACAGCACCCAAACCCTGAATTCAAGCCCCATGACTGACAAAAGTGCTTTAAAAACAAAAGAAAGCACTTATTGAGGTCTTTTAAAGTTTTTAAACTTGAATTAGGTAATGATGCCTAGTACATTTTTGCATTACAACTCTCATCTGACTATGTTTTTAATGTTCTTTAACAAAGTTCCTCAGCTAAACAGTGAATGCTTATAAGAAAGAACTCTTTTTTCCTGAATTGGACATTTCCTATTCACCTGATAAAGATTTCTACCAAGAAAAGAATAGGTGGGGGACTGGGAAGGTGGCTCAGTGGTACAGCGCTTGTCTTGCATGCCTGAGGCCCTGGGTTCAATTCCTCAGCACCATATAAGCAAAAAGAAAAAAAGCCAGAAGTGGCGCTGTGGCTCAAGTGGTAGAGCGCTAGCCTTGAGCTGAAGAGCTGAGGGACAGCGCCCAGGCCCAGAGTTCAGGCCCCACGACCGGACCCCCCCCCCCCCCAAAAAAAAAAAGAATAGGTGGCTTTCCAGTCTGGAGAAAAACTAAATATTGACCTCCCCTATGACGCAGCCATACTACTCCTAGGCATCTATCCTGAACAACAGGAACCAGTATACAAGGACACATGCACCTCCATGTTTATTGCAGCACTGTTCACAATAGCCAGGATATGCAAACAACCCAGATGCCCCACTACAGATGAATGGATCAAAAAATTGTGGTATCTATACACAATGGAATATTATGCAGCCATTAGAAAGGACAAAATAATGTCATTTGCAGGGAAATGGATGGAACTAGAAGAAATCATGTTGCGTGAGGTAAGCCAAGAACAAAAAGACAAACAGCACATGGTCTCTCTGTGAAGGGGATGTTAAATCCAAAACGTAAGGTGATACAACAAAGTAAACAAGACTCAAGAAACAAAGGACCCCTGCTCATCTGGTCGAATCACCACTAAATAACCTCATGCCACTGATCACATATACAGTATATATATGTGCACACTGGAGGGAAACTAGGAGGAGGACACAGAACTAGAGGGAATCAGGGAAAAACACACAACAGTGGGACCTATCAGCTGCAGTGGACATTGATCAAAATGAACTAAGCAACTCAATGCAGTGATGAGGGGGAGGGAATGAGCAGGAAGGAGGAAACAGCTGATGCTATACAAAAGGAAAGAAATGTACACATCACCCAATGGGGAAGAAATAACTGTATTGTCAACGCTCATAGAACTCATAAACTTTATAGACCATGATAGACAATTTGCCCCATGAAGGTTAGAATGTATTTGTGACTTTAACTAAGCATCACTATCCCACAATACTGTGAAATTTGTGAAATTATGTAATCACTTAATCACAATAAAGAATTTGCAAAAAAAAAAAAAGAAAATAGGTGGCTTTCATTATTTATTCTATAGAAGGAGGAAGATGGATTCAACTAGAGTCACTTTCCTATCTCACACTGAATTTGTCTTTGTTAAATGATGTTTATAATAGATGTGTTTATGAAAACTGCCACTTACCATTTAGACATTCTTTGTGACTGATAGTGACAGATGTCCTAAATAATATCGCCTCAAGGAAGACATGAGTTCATTTTTTTAATTCTTACGTAAAAGGCATGCAGAGAGGGATCCTGGTCAATAGAAACTGAAGATACAGATTTTCCCTTGTTTTCCACTCTTACCAAATGGCAGCTCTTCCCTAAATTGGCCCTGTGGTCCTTCATGGCCCATGATGCTTCAGTAATAAAAACGTTCTAGACAGCTGGAGGGAAAGGCTGAAGAAAAGAGAAGCTCATATCATAGCTCCTTTGCCAGTTAGACTTTCAAATCTTTACCAGTGACTCCCATTTAGAATTATATTGTTGAGGGAGGCTAGAACATACAGATGTAGAGTTGGCAAATGGGTGCCCCTAACAATATACAATTCCTTCCTTGCTAAGGAGGAAGAGGAAGCACTTTGTTCACCTGTGGAAGTCAGCTTGTCATAGAAGGTCAGGATGGGGTTGCAGAGGGCCACCATCTTGGAATTTGGTTCACATCACAGCCATAATAGAGCTAGTGGACTCAAATTACACTTTGATCTATAGAAAGGGAGATTTTGTAGATTCTGACCTCATATGCTACCCTGTAAACAGTAGGTCAGAAAACAATCTTATTGAAAAGTTGGATATATATATATATATGTATATCTATATATACATATATACATAACGATATAGAGTGAGATAAATAGATATCTGTAATAGAAACAGCAATGGAGATATCTATCTACCTGGTAGATAGATAGATAGATAGATAGATAGATAGATAGATAGATAGATAGATAGATAGATAGATAGATAGAAATATGGAGGGAGGGTGCCAGGGCCTAGACATTTTTTTTCTGCTTGAAGATGGCATTCTGTCACTTGAGCCACACTTCCACTTTGTTTTTATTTTTATTTTTTATTTATTTTTTGCTGGTTAAGTGGAGATAAGAGTCTCACGGATTTTTTTCTGCCCAGGCTTCAAGCCTGGATCCTCAGGTCTCAGCCACCTGAGTATCTAAAATCCCAGGCGGGAGTCATTGGCATTCAGCAAGAAAGGGTACTTTTCTCACCTGTTGTAATTTTTTTCCATACAGAGAAAAGATCTATGTATTTTTTACCCACAAGAGTCCAGGCTATGAATGTGTTCCCATGGTGAATGCACTGGTTATAGTATAGGGGTATCAGGTAGATTTCTTTTGGTGCCTGCTGGCTCCTAGGTAGGCAAAGGGTGAAGTGAAAGTCACCCTTAAAGGCAACCATTGAAATTCTCCAGGGATCTGGGTCCCTCAGTCTTTCTGGTTCACCAAGGGAGTAAGTTAAATCTGTGTGTGGTGCTGTCACACGAAACTCATGCTTCTGGATGTCTAGGTTTTAAGTCTAATCAAATACACACATGTAGGGAGAATCTAGCCCCCTTGGAGTAGAGGTATGTGGGTCTTCAAGAATAAATTTCTAGACACACTCTAAGGCCTTGCTCTATTTCTCTGAGCCTGCATTGTATTTCAACTGCCAGGGTCTCCTCTCTGTTGATTTGTGGTGTTTGTCCTTCTAATTCATAAGGACTTCATGCCTTCTTCATGAAGGGGCTTGAGTTGCATTATGAGGTCGTATAAGCTCGATTCTTTCTAGAGGCTAAGAATTCTTATCACCCTATACAAAATCTGTTTCTACAGAGAGCCCAGATTTGAGATCCTGAATAGTTGTGTGTGTATGTGTATGTGTGTGTATGTGTGCCTGTGTGTGACTGTGTGTGTTTCATTACAATTGCTTTTATATTTCTAAGAGAATATTGAACTGTTTCCACAGAGATATTTCATAATAGCAGAGACTGGAGTAAAAGTGCTAGAGTAGCAGAGCTTGAAGAGAAGAGGTTCCGACATCTCTCAACAGTAGTTTTGATGGTGCTACACAGCCGCCATGCATCACCCACCCAGAGGTGGGCAGTCACAACTTAAAGGACACAGTAAAATTCCCAGGGATGTGTCTGTGTGTGTGTGTGTGTGTGTGTGTGTGTGTGTGTGTGTGTGTGTGCGTGTGTGTGTGTGTATACGTGTACGCTGGTAATGGACTGGAAATTAGGGCCTGGGAATCCATTGTCCCTTAGTTTTTAGTTTTGCTTTTGCTCAAGGCTGGCTTTCTACCACTCGAACAACTCCTCTACTTCCTACCACTTGGTGGTTAACTGGAGATAAGAGTCCCTCGTGTGGATTTTCCTTCCTCAGCTAGATTCAAACCTCAATCCACAGATCTCAGCCTCCCTAAGTAGCCGGGTTTGAACCACTCTTGTCTCATTCCCAGGGAGCTTGTAAGTCCTGGAAAAACCCAAAGCAAGCGTAGAAAATTATTTATGTCTTTGAATCATTTTTAAATTGTACCTCTGTATTCCCTTTATTTTTCTTAACCCTGAGTGAGCTATTATTTTGAGGGCTTTCGTTTGTAATTTCTAATTTAAGAACAGAAGGGAGGAAGCAAATGAAGGAGAAAAGAGAAAGGCTGAATTGAAACATGGTATTATCTTCATCCCCTAAAAGCAACCAGAAATGTAGCCTGTCAATTGAGGTTGGAAATGTGAGAGGCTTCGCTAGTCATATCCCAGGTTTAGACTTTGCTGGGCAAAAACCCGGTAGTAATCTTAGAAGGAAAAATGTCCCATCACTTTGTATGTCTGGGCATGGATCAAGCATTTTGAATGATTCTTTATCATATCATTGTGCTTTTTAAAAAAAAAAATCAATTCCAGTGAAGAATATAATGGTTCATTCCACAGCTAAATAAGTTAGAAGAATAAATTACTCACCCTTATTGTAGGCACATATTTCCACGATTGCATTACAGCTTCTGAGAAGATCCACCATGGTGTTGAAATAAAAATAAATAAATAAATGAAACATAGAACTGAGTGTGGTGGCTCACACCTGTTACCCCACCTACTCTGGAAACTTAAGAGTTGAGGTTTGAACTTCGAAGCCAGCTGGGCAAAAAGTATGTGAGATTATTCTTGCCAATTAAGCACACCCCTGTCCTTGTCCCCCCACCCCCCAAAAAAGCCGGAAGTACCCAGGTGTTGGTTTTTCATAGTTCTAATCCTAGCT